>NC_069133.1:31223995-31537735 GCF_026914265.1 Mya arenaria | reverse complement strand
TAGTTTAATAATAGCGTATTGTTCTTTTGAAACACATCAAAACATACTGGTTATGCGTACAAATTAGTCGGGCTACAAGTTATTCCAACATTAGTTATAGTCCTTCTCATGTGCCATTGAAAGGCAAATGTATTGATACGTCAGTCATGTATTTAAAACTAAGCGATACTTTGTTGAGCATAGATATACAGTTTGTATAATAGAATACCAGAGAATCGATTGCCACCAAAACAACAACAACAACACATCGCATGCGTAAACGTCTCAGACCGATATCAGGAGGGCGATAATCAAAAGTAACGCTAGGTTTGTTTTATATGCATGCACATTTGTACTCTAGAATCAGCATACAGTTTTCATCCTTTCTTTTGTTTTCTATTCCAAATAACAATTTGGTTGAACTGGAGTACTTCAAATATATATTCCCCCAACACGTCATCCTTTTTCCTTCCCTTAACTTCTTTCGTATCCCTTCGTTGTTTGTATATCTCTTCCTTCTCTCCATCTCTTCCCTTCTCCTCTCCTTATCTTCGTTCATGTCCTTTTGTTTGTATATCTCTTCCTTCTTCCCATCTCTTCCCTTCTCCTCTCATTTTCTTCTTCCATATCCCTTCGTTTGTGTATCTCTTCCATCTCCCCATCTCTTCCCTTCTCCACTCCCTTTCTGCTTACCTATCCCTTCGTTTGTGTATCTCTTCCTTCTCCCTATCTCTTCCATTCTCCATTCCCTTTCTGCTTTCCTATCCCTTCGTTTGTATATCTCTTCCTTCTCCCCATCTCCCCCCTTCTCAAGTCCCTTTCTTCAACCCATCCCTTCGTTTGTGTATCTCTTCCTTCTCCCTATCTCTTCCCTTCTCCTATCCTTTTCTTCTTTCCTATCCCTTCGTTTGTATATCTCTTCCTTCTCCCCATCTCTTCCATTCTCCATTCCCTTTCTGCTTTCCTATCCCTTCGTTTGTATATCTCTTCCTTCTCCCCATCTCCTCCCTTCTCAAGTCCCTTTCTTCAACCCATCCCTTCGTTTGTGTATATCTTCCTTCTCCTTATCTCTTCCTTTCTCCACTCCCTTTCTGATTTCCTACCCCATCATTTGTATAAATCTTTCTTCTCCTCATTTCATCATTCCGGTGGCTTTTCGCCGCCCTTCTTATCATTACCAGTCGATTCCTTGGGCCCTTTTCACCCTTCCGTTTTAAATTTACCGTCTTGCTCTGTTGCGTGTGTGCTAGGAACGGATTCAGGATTTGGCGTTAGAGAGAGCGTACCTTTAGGGGCGCAACTTTCGACACGTGCCGCCTTCCTCAGATCCGTAATTAAGGTAAGTAGGACTACTTGGGCTCCACCTCCCCACCCCCAAGAATACAGAGATAATTGTAAATATTCTATTTTTCTTCTTATTACTCCTTTTTCTGCGGAATTTAAAAGCAATTGAATGTGTTTTGTTTTCGTGTAAGGTTAAATCGACATATTTTGGAACAAAGATATAGATGTTTGAGATAAAAAAAATGTTTTAAACTATTCGGGTTATTAAAAAGGTTCACGAGACCTTATTAAATTTTACAATTTTGTCATTATTGAACGTAACCAAATTATCTTGCCAAAGCCGATAGTGCTCCTTGCAGCACTGCAGTCAACGATATGTCTTTCTTTTTCCAGCCGGATGACGATTTCGATTTTTTCCCCTTTGAGGCTGCAGTAGCGGCGGAAGCACAGGGGAAGGGGAGCCGGCGGTCGGGACTGCGGGGGCTACTGTGTGGGATACAGAAGCGGACAAAGTGATACGGCCGCCGACGACGACTGACTTGAATTTGCCGCCGGCTATCCGCCTATCCAAGGACAAAACTATGTTATTCGTTGTTGTTGTATTTGTTGTTGTTGTTGTTTTTTTTGTTGTTGTTTTTTTTTTTTTTGGGGGGGGGGGGGGGATTAAATAGATTGAATCACTGAAATAACAAGTACTTCGATAATGATATTAACGGTTTGTTGTGTATACGGTAATACTTAAACGTGAAGCCGGTGTAACGTTGTAAAGTGACCCCCATAGAATAATGACCCCCCGGTCATTATTTTATATAAAATAATGACCCCCGGTCATTATTTTATATAAAATATTGACCGGGGGGTCATTATATTATGACTGGGGGGTCATTATATTATGACTCCTCACACGTAGAAAAATGACCCCTCACGTAGAAATGTGACCCCCTATAGAATAAGGACCCCCCCCCCCAATCCAAACCTTGACCTAACCTATCTAAGGTACACTTGCACAACATAATTATCTTCATCCATAGACATCGGAGGAGAGATGGCACCCGTCCGTGCATGCGTCCATACTGCACGTTTTTTTTTGACCGCAGTTAGATGGAATTGATCCAAGCTTCAGGGATTACCACTACCGATGCCTATTTGTGTGGAAAGAAAAAATGGTTAAAGTCTCCGACCGAGAATCACTTGCCCCTCACCGTTGTGAGTTCGACGCCTACCAGGGTCGTGTATGGGTGACAGGCATACAAACTGTGCGCTGCTCAGTTTATCATTTAAAACATAGGCGATGGACTGCATAGGAACGTTCCATCAACAAAATACGCAACTACTTGTTGTAATTTACGGCCTGTTTGAATATCAACAATCAAAAATATTTATAATCACAGAACTAGCTAGTTTTCAGGGGGCGAGGGTGGCTGGATTTCAATCTAGTATCGTTGGACTTCTTACCAGAACTCGTCTAATCCTGATCTGATGTAACATACTTCGATAGCTTCCTCGCCTAAGAATCGAATCTGTGCAACTGGATTAGGAGTCAACTATATAAACCTCTCTGCGATTGAAATTAAATAATTATTAATTATACAAGCAGAATCACTGTAAGTGCACTGTAAGTGACAAGTGTTTGTTAGTGATTTGAATCATTTTCGTAGTCATCAAAGTTGTATAGTGATTAAACGTCCCACACAGATTAATGGAACTAGCAATGATGAATGACTTAAAAATATTATCCCTTTTTTCTTTTCATGACCATTCGAAAAGTGGTTTTAGAAATCATTTAGCACAAAAAGGATAAGCAATTCATGCAAAAGATCTGAGTTACAGGTTAATTACAGCAACCTCTTATTATCATAAATGTTCTTTCTTCCCCAGGACTGTGTACCATTGGAACAACCTACCACTTACTGTTGCCCTCCTCCCTACCCCTGAGCAGTTCAGTGCAGCTATATTTAAGAAATGAACGCCTTCTCGCGTCGGTTCACGATTATATGAATACAACAAGTCTCGTGCATAGTTCGTAAACCCCGAAGGGGTTTACGTTAACTATGCACGCTACTTGTTGTATTCATATACCCGTTGAACTATAGCGAGAAGGCGTTCATTTCTTATATTTATATTATCATTTATATTATTTCTACTTATATCAAAAGAATAATAGTCGATTTATTGGATTATCTTCTAAGAAAATCGATTGCATCTTATTAACACGACGATCGCGTCCGTTATTCGGAAGAGCGGTGGCCAGCCCATATGACGTCACGGAGACTTGTTTATTTCGTATGTGCCAATCAGATTGCGTGACGAAATATCTCGCTCATTTTTTGAAGGAATTTAACATTAACTTGAGATATATTTTAACCTTAATTAGAAGACGTGTCGCGCACACCACCCAGATCCGCTCGTCAAAGGTCAAGGTCACACTTGGAGTCGGCGCAAAATCCGTGTCCGGAGCATAACTTCTATATGGATGGAGGGATTTTAATATAATTTGGCATAAATGTTCTCCATGGCAAGGCGGTGTGTCGCGCGAAAAAATTATGTCTCTGTGGCAAAGGTCAAGGTCACACTTAGAGGTCAAATGTCAAATAACAAGTTCAAGGTTACATAGACCTTAAAACTGAAAACGGTTTCCGCTCAATAACTTAATTATTGTTCAACCTTCAGCTGCCAAACCTGATAGGATGATCACCCATATTGAGTAAATGACCCCTATTGTTTTTGGGGTCACAATATCAAAGGTCAAGGTCATTATCATTCTTTCATCTTCACAAATGTCCATTATGAATCTTTCTGTGAAAATTTAAACCTACAAAGCGGGCTCGACATCTGCCCGTGGGCATGCAGAATGTATTTCTAGTTAACCCTTTTAAACATTCTTTTAAATCTTTTTAAACTACTCTTTAAACCTTCTTGCGATTTTGACGCGCAACCATGTCTACGTCCCCGGGGGTGTTTGACATTACCGGAAGACAGACAGACAGACGGACGGACGGACAAACGGACAGACGGACGGACATACTTCTAATTTTGACCTAATATGACTCAGTTTTAAACTCACTCGAATTAACTAGCATTCTGACCAAATTTTATAAAGATTCATATAAAAATGTGGCCTCTAGAGTGTTTTTACTTTTGTGTGAATATAGATACGGGTCTTGGTAGCATTATCGTTGAATTTGCTAGATCTGATTTTATCACATGACATCGCTTGTTTTTCATGTAATATAATCATTACGAATTTCTTTATATTTAACACGTGTAATATAACTTTGACGTGACTCATTTCCGCCAATACATTCCATATAGAAAAAAGGCGTGAAAAGCGTGCGTACTCATAGCGTTAAAAAGGGTTTATTTTATATGTTTTATTTTTATGTTTTAAGTCATGTGATAAAACGAATCTCACATTCGTTGTCAAAAAATATAATATTTTATTAAACTCGTTCAAGAAAATGTTATAAAGCTCGCCCGAGGCTCGCTATGTAACATTTTCTTGAGCTCGTTTAATAAAATCTTATATCATATGACAACTCATGTGAGATCCTATATATCCGTGGTTCGGGAGTGTTGTTCGGTATATAATAAGGACAATTTCATAAACGAAAGGACTTTTTATTTAAAACTGTATGGAATATAGAGGCGAATCCAACAAAACGTCCCAGGGTGTTGACCTGTGCTTTGGTAAAACTACATGTCACATATGTTTATATCTTAAGCTATTATTTTAGTTAGTAAATCACACAAGGTATATTTAGCACGCATTGTTATGCTCATCAGATGCAATATGTTAAACCAAATTTAGCATAAATTGTATCGTTCTCCACTGAGTTGTTGATTTATTCTTGCACGTGTCACTTATCAATTAAGTATGTTTTCGACATCGCTCCAGTCACATACTATATTGAAAATATTTGCATCCACCTCGTCAGATAACCCACGCAGCCCTTCTACATTGTAAGGCGTGTTAGTAAAAGCCTTCACATATACAGTCTTTACACTTTTGTCAAGTTTTAATAGCAAGGCTTCGTCTGCGTAACAATTCACTAAAGCAGCATCTAATATGTCATCACTTATAAGGGCGTGGTATCTTTCTGGAATGTGGTTCCGAATTCGTTTGTATGGCTTTCTTGAGAACTCTTCGCCATCTACCTCTAGCACCGGGACAAAATGGTCGCTGGAATTCTGAATGTACACTGCTCGACCCCTTAAATTACCACCAATGAGGCCTAACGGTTTGTATTCTAACCAACGCCACTGTTCCTTACTGCCATACTGTGAATAAACATACACAACGCTTCTGGTGAGAGTTGCAAAAGCAAATATCTCCACTTCTGTTCCCCAAGTGTTTTCGGAGGCCATCATTGACGTGTCTAGATATCTGGAAACCGAATCACGTGTAATGCCTTTCATTAGAGTTTCGTTTTCTTTCATGAAGTCAACAATCGCTTGCCTTATCAAGCTATGGTGTGTTTGTACGCCAAAAACTAAATAACTGAATGTTCTAAACAAACAATTGCCATCCCCACGCATGTTTACAGTTTTAGTAGGTTTGGCGTCTCGTCGTATATATTTGTCTGGACCGGATGCATACGTGTTTTTGACTGCCGACTTAAATACACTCGAGATTTGTTCCTGCCATTCTTGATTAGATGGTCTGAATTGAAATGGTTGGGGTTCTTGATTAGTAGATTCTGTAGAATTGGTAGGTTGTGTTGCAACATCTTCTCGCGATACTCTTCTCTTTTTTGGAGGGAGATTGCAGTCGTCAGATTTATCGTTTCTTTTTGCAGGTCTTTCAAACGCTTTCTCGTTTGCTTGGGTTCCTGTTTCTTTGTTTATTAGACTGTGGTCATCTTTTGGACCTTCAGTTGGTCGCTTTTCTGTGTTATCTGTAGCAGCATCGTCATTACTCTGCCTATAGCGATTCAGTCTGTTCCCACTTACACTTGTTTTCATTCCTTCTAGGAAATAAGTGCCTTTTCCAGTTACTTTTGTTATTTTGAATGGTCCTTTCCATTTTAGACCCAATTTCCCTCCTTTTCTCGTCAATTTTCTGGTGTTATGAAGAAGGACTTGGTCGCCGACTTCAAAACCTGCTGTATCGTCTTTAGGTAGTGAAGAATCGTAATATTTCTTCTGCTTCGATTGTGCCGTTTTAATATTGGACGATGCTTCTTTTCTGTTGCACGACAGTTTAATGAACGAGTCTATTCTTTCCTTTAGTGACAATTCAGAGTCTTGGTTATCATCCGATTGCATTGCTAAGTCTAGTTCTATTGGTAAGCGTGCGTGCCTTCCAAACACAAGATAGAATGGTGTTTGTTTCGTCGACTCATGTTTAGACGTTCTATAGGCAAACAGTACGTATGGTAACTTAATGTCCCAATTTTTCTGCGACAAATCTACACTGTGCACAAGCATATCGCACAAAGTCCTGTTAAATCTTTCAGTATGTCCTCCTGTTTGTGGGTGATATGCTGATGCAATTCTATGTTCTATCCCAAACTGCTTGCAAAACTTTTCATTCAAGTCGTTGCAGAATTCTCTCCCCTGATCCGTTATTAATACGCTGGGGCAACCATGTGTCGTGACAAACTTTGTGAATACTGATAGTACAGTTTCAGATGACTTGTCTGGAATCCCTTCTGCCTCTACCCATTTTGTCAAATATTCTGTTATAACGACAATGTACTTGTTTCCTGAAATGTATAAATGTAAGCATTTTACAATACTTATTTTAATCAACGATGCATTGTCAAAGACAATACTAGTATATCCCCAGCCGATAGATGTTTCTTTTCAAGTTTGAGTTTGCATAGAAACTAGAATTTCATTCTGCATGTCTACGGGCCAGCATCGCAGTTTTAAGATGTTGCATAAAAATTCCCTCATGCATATAGGATATCCTCTAGAAAAGCACTTCTAATGACCTCTGTTATCTTTACCTTTAACTGGAGACCTGGTTGATGCGTGCGACACTAGATCTCATGGTAGTTAACATTTGTGTGAAGTTATAGTAAAAAAAATCTCTTCATGCAGTTACCAGATATGCCCTGCACAAGCATTTATCAGTGATCTCTAAGAAGACCTTTACCTTTGACCCATAAACCCAGTTCATGCGCGCAGAACTAGAACTCATGGAGGTGATCACTTGTGTGAAGTTTTTACAGAAATTCCTCCATTTTCATTCAAATTGGAGTTATGGTCCGTAAAAATCAGGACGGACACATGCACGCACATATAGCGAACATCAAAACCTGGCGACTAAGGGTCGAGTTCACCGAAGGTGGGCTCGACAAAAATGGAAGGAAAATAAAAAAGCACTACTCTGTTTCTTAATAATATCTTTCTCAAGTTTACAGTTGATATGTTCTATACAAACTACTTTAAGAAAAAAATCCCCCATTCATTTCGCTTGAAAATTGCAAATTGCTAGTCAAATGCTATAACTCTTAAAAAAAATAATTGAAATCTGGCCAATAGTCTTCAAGAAATAGCCCGGAAACAAAATTTGGACGGACGGACAGACGGGACAGACGGACGGAGGGCAATCCTATCTCGGTTACACCGGTAGGGGAGTTCCATAAAAAAATTCAATGTACTTTTGGAGATATAGTGGAATCCAGTTAGGTTAAAGATGTGTTGAATGTTTTTTAAAGCAGACAGACAGACGGACGCAAAAACGAAAAAAATAAATAAATAAAAAGACGTGCATAATCTCCATATTGCCCTTTATCACTATTCCAAGTTTCATGAATTTTTTTTAAGTATTTTGAAGATATCGCGGGATCCAGATTTTCGGACGGACGGACGGACAGACGGACGGACGGACAGACTGACGGAGGGCATTCCTATAGTCCTCGTAGGGGACTAATAAGCCTGATCATATTTGACTGACAGGTCATAAACAGCTGGTACATTGACATATCAGCTGGCAACCGTCGACGGCGTTTAAGTTACAGAACTATCAAAATTTAATTTAATAAACTATGGTTTTCCCGTAAAAATACAGAACTATCAAAATTTAATTTAATAAACTATGGTTTTCCCGTAAAAATACGACATATATTTACAGTGCTTAAAAAGAAATGCAGTTGCTTTCGCACATGGCCCTGTTTCACATGGGCGGTCGCTTTGCTTGTAACTAATCGTAAACTGCGTAAAATCTATTTCAGTTTACCACCACTCAACAGGTGCATTACCGATACGTCTCTACCGCTCCAGTAACTAAAAATCTCAAGTTAAACTGACTACAATGTATTACAACGTTTCAAATGAGTACGGTGGTACAGAGGTGAAATACCCAGTAGGTTGTTTTCCACCATCATTTAGCATTAACTTCACCGTCAAACCACGTGAAGACTGGACATGGTGATTTTATCAATATAAGTATATTGTAACTTAGCAAACTGATCCTTATAGAAATATGAGTCGCATCATTACTTTTATGCATAATAGTGACTAAAAATGAGCAGTGCAACCGTTGGTACTATGTGAAGGGCGTTTTCTATGTGTAGGGGAGATGTAAAATTATGACCCCCAGTCACAGTTTATGACCGGGGGCACAATATTATGACTCTGCCTCACACAGAAAATAACCCTCATATAGTGGTTTGTGTGAGACTCATTTTCCTATGTGTGGAGGAGTCGTAATACTATGACCGGGGGTCATAGTATTATGACCCCCGGTCATAGTATTATGACCCCCAGTCATAGTATTATTACGGGGGTCATAACATTATTATGCCCTGTGGTGCCGCATAGCGGTGTTGCCGCATAAAGGTGGTCGGACTCGTTTATGCGGTGATTTTCAACGCATATAGAGGGTGACCACCTTTATGCGGCGACATGCCACGCATAAAACAACTAGATATGTGTCCATAGGACACTGGTGCACCCCTACATGATGCTTAGTAACATGTTATATCATTTGATCTTTAGCGCATATTAAGTTTGTCTTAAAAAGGTTGTTGTGCTCAAGCATGAAGAAAACTAATAAATAAATAGCAAAGTTTTAGTCACTTTTGGGAAATTTCAAACTTTAAAGTCCCATAAGGCTTTTATTTTTATGTTAAAAATGGGTTTAACATTTGTCTAAATAGGGAATGTCAACAATAAAACGTAAAGAAACACTCACTTTTAATTATCCTACATGTAAACATATAGTAAAAAGAATTAAGGGAGGTAATAAAATATTTTGTTTTCCTTATAATGCTTATTGGATATACAAATCTGTTAAAAAGCTTTAAGAAAACAGTTATTTCTTATATAATTTAACTTGAAAAATATATAATTTCTTTAGTATACTTTAGTCACAAAAATAGTGGCAGCCACTCCAAACACAAAGGCCTTATGAGGCTTTAAATTTGAAGGTCAAGGTCATTCAGAGGCCAAGGTTATCTTCATATTAATTTTTTGAAGGTCCAGTTCAAAGCTTTGTTGTGTTCAAATATGAAATTAATAAGTATATTAATACCAAAATTATTACTTCACAAATATTTCCTTATATAATGTATAGTGAATAAAACAACAAAGGGCCATAATTCTGCTAAGACTAAACGCAGCAAAAATTCCTGTCTGTACGATCATCAACATATTAAGGTTGATCATCTGTGAAAGTTTGAACAAAATCCCCCAAGCGGTGTAGGAGGAGTTGCGTTCACAATTTTTTTTCCATATATAATGTATAGTGAATAAAACATCAAAAGGCCATAATTTTGCTAAAACCAATCACAGCCAAAATTCCTGTCTTTACGATCATCTACACATTAAGGTTGATCATCTGTGAAAGTTTGAACAAAATCCACCAAGCGGTGTAGGAGAAGTTGCGTTCACAATTTTTTTCCCTATATAATGTATAGTGAATAAAATATGCCCCCACTTAAGATGGAATGACCTTCGGAACTTAAGACTTTTTCAGAGGAAGAGAGAGTGAGTACATAAAACTAGATCCTGGTCTGGTTGAAACTTCATAGAAGTAACTAGTAATTATCGTTTATGTTTTAATGGGTTTCTTTATGCGGCGAAAGGGGGCCTTTCTGCCGCCTAAACATGCCCTCTGCATGCGTTGAAAATCGCCGCATAATTTTGTTTGACCATCTTTATGCAGCAACACCGCTATGCGGCACCACAATGCCCCGACATATATTGTCTACGAGTCAAAGTCACCAGGGTCTACCAAAGCAGCCCAACAAACCGACAGACAAAACTTACCCTGATAAGAGGTTTCTAGAGGACCTATAAGGTCCATGCCCACTTGCTTGAAAGCCTCGGCGGGAACTGTGATAGGTCGCAGTGGCTTCTTTGCTTTCTTCAGGTTCACCTTTCTTTGACAGTTGTCGCAGTTCTGTATAAACGTGTGTACATCTTCGAAACATCCTTTCCAGTAAAACCTAGTCGAAATCTTTTCCCATCTGAAACAAAGCAAACATAACTATTAGTCCAGATAAGTTACCAAAATACAGTCAACCTTGCCTTAGCGACTCACTGATTTAGACAACTTCCTGCCGTATACGACCCTGTTTACGACCGCCTGACGTAAAAAAATCTATATAAAGTCACTGACTGAATTAAAAGACTCCCTGTCTGACGCCACAAACGACCGTAATGTTTGCACCCCGTGATGATAATATGGCTTAATTAAACGAATTTCATGCATTTTTCAGTCATTAACATATAGCGCTTCGGATCTTGGATTTCTTACCAGCGTGTTAACTTTACTGTGTGCTATGGCAAAAATGTTTATTTTTCTCTTTTATTATCTGAGTTAAGTCAATTTAACCATAACTTCTAATATGTCCAAAATTGGACGATCTGTGGATGCACGAGTTCATTTTATATAATCCGTACGAACAACTTTTCTTGTGAGAAAATCGAATTGGAGCTACCAACCTAATTAAAATTTCGAAATTTCAAAATCCCTGCTCCTTTTAGTATTACCAAACAATAATAAAATATGATGGAAATATAATCTCATATAAACCTATCCATTACCCGATGAATAAACGCGGGATTTGAAAACTCAACCGATGTGCAGTAATATGATATCACGGCAGACAAAATGGCTTGCAAAACAAGTAAAAAGGAATTAGACAAATAATAATGCAAATACGTATACATATTCTAAATAGGGAATATCTTATATCAATTTAAATACCATAATCCAAGAAAAAGACAGGCATCAGGATTTACAAGAACAAATAATAAATTGAAACACTTGACGTTAGTGGACCTGAATTAAAAGACTCCCAGTCATACGTGACCTTTTTGTTAAGGTCTCACGGAAAGTCACCTATTACAAGTTTCACTGTAGTATCATTACTAAAAATAAAGCTAGCCATGGATGCACCTGAGACAAGTTGAAATCCAATACATGTTGTTCTAAATGTTCTAAATGACGATAGAATTATTAGAATTAGTTTTGAGTTTACATAAGCAACTTTCAATGACTGTGGCGTAGTGGTATAATGGAAGAATGCGGAACACTACACATGTTATGATCATGGGTTCGATCCTCATAAGTGCACAGATACAACCTTTTCCTTTTCGGCGGAATTCAAATACTTTCCTGGCATTCTTATAGTTTACTTGGAGGATACTGTCTACTTATTATGTGTACTCGGACCTTATTTGAATTATACATGCAAAATCGAGATAAGTGAGGTTCTCGTGATTTAGATTTTTACATAACATTACTAAATACAAACTATGTAATTCTTTCCAAAAATGAAATAACAAGAGCTGTCACTGTAAGAGACAAATGCCCCCCTAGCACATTGACCTTAATTTGACCTTTGACCTTGAAGGATGACCTTGACCTTGAAATGTTTGAACTCAAAATTTGCAATTCTGTGAAGTTTGATTCAAATCCATTCAATAGTAAAGAAGTTATGGCTGAGACACGAAAAAATTGAACTTTGACCTTTAAGTGTGACCTTGACCTTGGACCTGGGGGACCCGAGAGTTGGATGCGACACACCGTCTCATGGTGCTTTACAATTCTGTGAAGTTTGATTCAAATCCATTCAATAGTAAAGAAGTTATGGCCAAGACACGAAAGATTTGAACTTTGACCTTTAAGTGTGACCTTGACCTTGGACCTGGGGAACTGAGAGTTGGACGCGACACACCTTCTCATGGTGCTTTACAATTCTGTGAAGTTTGATTCGAATCCATTCAACAGTTAAGAAGTTATGACGAAGACACGAAACGGGACGGACGGACGGACGAACGAACGAACGGACGAACGGACAGACAGTGCAATCACTATATGCCTCCCACTTTGTGGGGGGGGGGGGGGCATAAAAAAAACTTCCTCACTTGAGGTTCGAACCCACAACCGCTATCGTCATAGATCTGAACGATACCACTGGGCCAGCGACTCTATATGAGAAATTAATATCTGTAATTTCATTAAGTACAGAGCATTTTAGAGGACAATTAAATTAAAGTGAATATGCTAATGCATCAAGTAAATAAAATACTTATCAAAACAATAACATTTACCTGGAGTCATCCGATCATTACACCCCTATTTATTGACAATAAACTCGTATCTCATAATCAGCTTTTTTAAACGGACTATACTTTAATATTGCACACTGCATATCAAAATAAACCAGTATCATTTACTATTGGCATGAAAAGCGGACAATATATAGACAAAACACTTTATTTCAGTTTTATCTAATAATGGAATGATCCAAAGACCTGTTCACCTATATTATAAACTTTAAAATCAAGTACCGTTATATATTCTTTACCTTTTTCAGTATAATGGTTTTGTCAGCGAAAACCAAAATATTGCGTTCGGACTGTTCTCACAATATATTTACAGTTATTATAATCGAAAATTAATCATAACTGATACAAAGATCTAGAGCTTAATGTTAGTTTGTAAAACGACTCATCTGATACGCCTTATTTATACATACATGACTGTTTTAAAGCATGAAATAACTTTGAGAGTATCCCCTGCCTGTCGGTTGTTCGCTCTCAGTGTCCGTGTCCGTCATAATCCGTACAAGTCTAATAACAAGATAGTTGTCTCGTTATAACGAGATACTTAGTCGTTTTTACGAGATATTTATCTCGTTATTACGAGTTCAGTCACGTTTTGACGCTTTTGTTATTCAGCTTTCGTACTAATTTAAATAATCTTAAATGTCATATCTAACACAGGCTCACAGGAATCACAAGTTCCTTTTTGGTCATGATAATGAAATCATTATATCAAACTTACGTTTTTGAAACTCCCAAATGTCCTCCGTGATCTGATGCATGCATGCTCTGAATGATGTCATCTGTCTTCCCTTTCTTAACAACTTGCAAACGTTTTGATGAGCTGGTTTTCTTATAATACAACCCGTCATCAAAAATAAAAGGTTTGCACTTTCTACGAAAATTCCTCTTTTTGTTCTTGTCTTTTACAGAAACGGGATACTTCCCATTTTTTACAAACTCTACAACATCTGTGTAATCTTTCTCGTCCATGCTGCAAGGTTGGACTGACTGCTTACCACAGACCTTTATATATACACGCGTTTACGTAGAACTGCTTTCGGTGTCGCTGTCGTTTTCTTTGATGTTGAACGAGCGGCTTTTCTGAGGTAAATCAAAGGAACTATTTTTAGAAATGATGCAGTCTGCATAAAACATAAAAAACACCGCTCAGTGACATCATGGACTTTGATGTAAGTCATGGCACGAACAGTGACTGCTTAAATAGCTCCTCAAAGCCTTGCATTTTTAACACATTCGTTTTAAGCAATGCCTCCACGGTATGAACAAAGGCTATCTAACGTCAGATGAAGTAGAACAATGTTGTCTTTGAAGTTGAATCATATACAGCTACGTTAAAGCGACTTATGTATATTGTATTACATTGATGATAATTTAAATGAAATTCAAATGGAAGCAATTTTATATTTCATTTCAATAGATGTAGACACAGCAGCTTCTGCAGCAGTAACATGCAGCGGCTCCAGAAGCAAAAACAACAACAACAAATATAAAAGCCATAGAAACACGACAGTGACTTGAATTGATATAGATATGTTAGTAACAGGCTAAGTGGGGGGGGGGGGTCAATATTTTACAGATAAAATCGGGGGGTCATTATTTTATAAGGGGAGTCAGTATTTTATAGAAAATGGTCATTATTTTATATAAAATAATGACCGGGGGGTCATTATTCTATGGGGGTCACTTTACAACGTTACACCGGTCTGCCGGTACTAGTGGTGTATTAATATCTCTCTTTTGTTTTACATGTGTTATGATGTATAATGATGATACTAAATAAAAAAGAATAAGCGAGCTTGGGTCAATCATACGACCTGTGTGGATGTTACTCCCTCCCCCCCCCCCCCCCAAAGCGTACCGAATATTTCTTCGTGTTTTAACCCAATCATACGACACAAATAATACTAAACAACTTTAAGTTTGACCGTTTCCGAATCATGCAAGACAATAGTTTCTGCGTACCGCGTACCACATTTAAGTCCGAGTAATTACTAAAAAACAGCCACTGAATACCGCGTACAAAAGAGTGGGATTCTTGTAAGTAAGTCAGTGCGTTAACACAAAGGTGAGGGATCCACCTTAACCATATCCATTCAGAACACTATTTATGGTTTACGTAACAAAGTAATTGGAAGAACGTATTAACAAACGAACGAGGTCTTCTACAACGTGACATGAACGTACCATAGTCGTAGTAAAAGCGTAGAGAGGTTGTGGTGAGAGCTCCATTGACGTAGTGTAATGTTCATGGAATCATGTAGTCCGGAGCACGGAAAATAATCATTTCTGTTTTAGTGAATTTTATAGAGTATTTGATTTTCGCTTTATCGCTATGACTTCTTTATGATGATTTCGTGTATTTAATACTAATGTTAAGGTTTTAGTATTAAATGTCTTAATTTAGCTAGTAAATGATTAATTAATACGAATAAGTTGTATTCTTAATAGTTTTTTTTTTACTTTTTCGTAAGTTTGATATACTTGACACCCCTACTCTGTAACCTTAGTTATATATAATGGTTTCACCCATAGGATTTGTTAAAATGGACCATTCCATTTTGGTCACGTGATGTTAGGGTATATGGCAGGTCTTCACGGATGGAAGCAAACACCCGAACCTCCATTTGGCTTGGGCCGGGATAGTAGGCTTATCTCAAAATATGACACCCCTTTTTGAATGTGGGTTAAAATTTGACTTCAGGCTTTCTATTTATTCTTATGAACTGGCGGCAATAGACATGCACTAAAAATGCTGCTCCAGCAAGCAGAAGCAAACAATATACACAACAAAGTAACAATACTATCAGACTCTTTAAGTACACTCATGTCAATGAAAACAAGCTTTTCTAGGTCACGACCAGAAATTTTACAGCAAATACTTAATAATACTACACTGCTTCATAATCTAGGGGTGTCAATAACATTTGTCTGGATTCCTAGTCACATAGGCATATTAGGAAATGAAATTGCTGATAAAATTGCAAAGCAAGGTTCACGAACAAACATCAAATTAAGCGTCCCTGAAGCATACAGCTGGATAAAGAAACTAACAAAAACAAATTTGTAAGAGACTTTGAAGTATATAAACTTGAACACAATTTTGAGTATGGGGAAATTAACACTACAATCAAAACATATAGTACTAATACACTAAAAGATAAAGTCTACACACGACTTCGTTTAGGAACCAGTATGCTAGCTGCTGAGAATTATACAAATACTGACTGCTGTAACCAATGCGGAGACAAAGAAACATTCCGTCACATTTTCTTTAAATGCCCAACTTATATGGAACAACGAGAAAGCCTGAAAATAGAACTTCTGAAACTAAATATGTCAGTCGTCGACAGGTATCATCTGCTGTTTCCCGAACCTGATATTACAGAGAAGGTAAGGGAAGCAATGTTCGCATACCTGTCGGGAATAAAATACCTAAACAAAATTTAATACCACACAAAACAAAAGGTTCTATAAGAAATAGGGTCTAAATAGCACAGCACTTATCAAACAACATATGCAAAACATGTTCATTGTATACGCCGTGTACCTGTTGTTGGGACCCTTTTTAAAAAGGGTGGTAATAATACAATGACTGTTTTAGCATCAATAATAAGCACAAAGCATAAATAATAATGATGATATACATCGATTTAACCATAAATTATTAAATGCAAGTCACCATAACCTAAAACGAAATCAAATTATTTTTCGGGCGAAGTTGTCAAGAAAGAAAACCAATATCGATATAAACTGTATAGAGACATTTTGAGTTAACAATTCTACGGTTTAAACCGTTACATCCATAGTACTATTAGAAGTTCATGATGATTTTACATGCTATGCTAGGTGATTGTGTTGTAATATAACGCTTCTGGCCCAGGTTTATTGTTAGGAAAATCAGTTTTTGATCCTAGCCCTAATTCATTCATTCACTTAAAGATATTTAAATTTTGAAAATATATATTTTTACGACCCATTGATAAAAAAGGGAGAAGGCACTGGACCAGGGGCTACATACCTGTGTATAGAAAGTATACTATGTATTTTTATCCCGCACATACATATTAAAATGGAAAAAGTCGGGCGTGGGCCGATTTAAAAAATAAAATAAATAAATATAAAAAAAAACATTATTATTATTTATTTTTTTTAAAAACAACCATAGTAACCCTCTCTATATATGTACATGAACATTTAAAAAACATGTAGGGAAAACAAGTAATGTCAACGCACTCTCTGGTCTTGAAGAATTTTCAATAAGTAAATAGTGAGGCAATAGTCGGGCATCGACAACATTGTGGTCAGTTCATATATATATTAGAAATATTAATACATATAGTGGGCAAAAAGTGCTGTTCTCACAACACTTTCTTGTTAATGAACTGACCGTGAGTCTTGCCCATCCTTTAAATAAATACCATTCTTACACGTAAATGTCATTTAAGATAAAATGCAATATCAAATTTACAACTGTATTTAAGACTGGAGAAATGAAACCATATCCAATATTCAGAGCTGTGGGACCTCCCTAGATGTCATTCATCGCAGGTTTCGCGGCATTTGGGGTAAAAAATTACTCCTTTGACGAATATCCCATCAACCGATGGGGGTAAAACTCCCCCTTTGGCTTCGAAATTCTGTTTAAGTCACACTTGGGGATGTGACGGGGTCAAGCCATAATGCAGCCATTATAGGGCGCGGGCAGACCTATATAAACTCAACAACAACAACAGAAATAGTTAGTTCGTGTCTCGACGCCGATGTGAGAACATCACGTTAATGTATAGGGAAGCCTTAAAGTATCTTTTTGTACTGTTGAGGGCGGGTTCTGAACTATTGGAGGCTAGGAGAATAAAGGTGAAGCATTGAGCTACAGCTTCTAGTTTCCAGGTTCGGACATCCATGGGTTTTCTTTTTGGCCTCTTAGTAAGCCTGGATCATTGCGATACAGACGGAACAGGGTCAATGGTTTGAATCCCCGTTAAAGCAATACACTTAGGACTGCATGTTTCGCTGATATATTGTGATTGGTTTAAAAGCGTTTTGTATGCTGGTCTTGTTTGAAGTTATGGTTTAAAAGCGTTTTGTATGCTGGTCTTGTTTGAAGTTATAGCATAGGTGTTGTAGTGTTTCTGTTTGTTCGTTCTTGCTTTTGGGATAATTGAACATTGATTCTTGGACCGTAATAATTATTTCCAATCATTTGGTTTTGTAAGCAATCATTGTTAATCACGTGTATAAATTACTAATTTCATACTTAATTTTTGGGACAATGCAGTCCGAGAATAGGTTTATAGTTTAATTTAAGGTAGCGTGTCCGAGCAAGCTAGGGAAGAAACGTTACAGTAGCAAGAACGAAATGACAACCTAGAGACAGCACGATGAGAACGCCATTCAATATTTCCCGTCCATTGTCACGCTTGGACTACGCCAATCAAGTTCCTACTAGGTCTTAGTTAAGCAGTCACTACGTCCATGCAGTCCATAATACGTTCTTATTAAGTTCTTAC
This sequence comes from Mya arenaria, assembly GCF_026914265.1. Lineage (NCBI taxonomy): Eukaryota > Metazoa > Mollusca > Bivalvia > Myida > Myidae > Mya > Mya arenaria. The sequence continues at coordinate 31,519,433 of NC_069133.1, read as the reverse complement.
TACGTCCCGATTCGACCACGTCCTCACTTTTTTTAACATGTTCAAAGTCCACTCACGTCCTGTACGTCCATATCATGTCCATACCACGTCCTTATCGGTGTCATCTGCGTTCCTTCTACGTTGACAAAGTTCTGACTGCGTCATGCCAAATTTCGTAGGCCGTAGTGGGAACGTGGCCGAGTGTGATGGGGGCATCATGAGGGATATGTTGAGCAATTTATATTTTTATCAAATACGTGGGCAAATGTTCAGATTTCTTTATTACTATGATATTGTTTTATCTGCAATTCAGACACAGTTCATGCCATCTAGAATTACATATGACTATCTTAGTACTACCTAGTCGTTTTCTTGAGCATTCAGTATTAAACTAAAAGAGTACATTTTATTTTACATTTCCTGTGAGTAGACATTCTTCTCTAATTCACCTTACATTTTATACTTAGTTCATATTGGTTAAGGGCTTCCACAGTGCAGAAGTGGGTGGGGAAGGCCAAAAATTAAAACGCTTCAAAAGTTCATGTTTAATTTAGTTTTGATGAGCGATCTTTTTTGGGACTGAAACATACATTCGTTGTGACATGTTATAAGCTAGTAAGGAGATAACCAAATTAAACGTAAGAGGATTTTATCAGATTTAAAAAAAAAAAAAAAAAAAAAAACAACATTCAGATATTTATTCGGAAAAGTATGTTGACATTTTCACTTTGTTTTTGTTTCAAAATGCCCATAGACTACCCAGTGAACTATGTCTTGTGGGTTCTTGATGATATCTTTTAAAATAAGAAAGAAATAATTAAATAAAATAACGGATTCAAATCACTCCCTGATTTCAAAAATGCAAATATCTTTCTTAAAATATGTGATATCAAAGCCTCAAGAGAGTGCTGATTGGGTAGTACTGACAATTTTGATACAAAAAATATTCATTTTGTATAAGGACATTTCTGGGAAAATGTAAACGATTTTTATTGAAAATCTGATAAAATTTTATTTCGTTAAATTTGCTCAACACATAGTTACAGCTACAAATGTTGCAACGGATATATGAATTATGCTTGCTAAATATCGGACCTCAGTTCTAAATAAAAACAAATATTTTGTTCAACATTTTTAGTTAAATGGTATTTCTTGTATTTACTGTAATGGCCCGGGTTGTTTACTTCACCACCCGGCACCCCTTTAGATGAAAGTTGATGAACAGTCAGTGATATTGCCATAATAAAATCAATAAACTATTCCTATTGGTTAGTTGGTCAAGGCTAAAGATTTCACGTGAAGTGAAGTGAAGAAAAACTTATGTCTAACATCCTGAACATAATAGAACATTACAAAGAAAATAAAAACTGCCATGAAACGTCTCGATGTAGATTATAAGTATCTCCCATGGCCGAGATTGTAAGATCGGTTCATCCCGATTCTTTTTCTCTCACCTTCAGTTAAACAAAATTACATAAAAACTGTATTTCCTGCTGGAACTCTTTTGTGCGTATGGATATGTGATAATTCGTTGTTGTCATGGATATGCGCGCAATGATACAGATTATGTTAATAGTCAAATCGGCCTTTAAATAGTTCTGAGGAGAGTGAAAAGGTCTTGGAAGGTGCGTGAAAACCTTTTCATGATGACATTTGAAGCGAGAAATAATTAATTAGCATTCTAAATATTAACACAAGACAAGGTTTCTATGATGCTACAGTCGACAGTCTTCAACAAGGGAGGTAATTAGAATGAGTTGACCATTAAAAAGGAGTTTCATACGGGTACTTATTTTATCTTTGCCCGTAGGCAAGATAAGAATTTCTAACATTGTCCAATTTTTGGATCTACTTATCTGAGGTGGGAGAAATGACAGTAATTTTGAAAGCAGAAAAAATAACAATTAAGGACCCTAAAATTGTCTTTTTTTTCTTTTAATGAAAATCGATATTTCAAGAAAGGCAGTTGTTAACGTGAATTTTATATATGCTGTTGTTAACGTAAATTATTTTCATAATATTGCTTATTTTATTTAATAAGTAGTTTGAACTACTCTTTCGACTGTGACGATAATGCATTAAACATTGAGCTATTATTCCAAATGATATATATTTCATGAAATGAATGTATATCCATTTATTTGATTGATTTTAAAATGTTAAATTTATGTTCTAGGTAAGCCGTCATGGTGATACGTCCAAATTATCCATCATCCCTCTGTAAGACACGGATTCAACCCCCATATGTTTCATTAAATGTTGACAAAAGATGGTTTAATTCAATTGATGAAGTGATGAATACATTCAAATGGAAGACAAGATACTCCAGCCAACTCCGCCCCATGTGCATCCCCCGGTAAAAGAAAGTCAACAGTTAAGAAATGGCTGAAATACGTGTTAGTGTACACCTATATCATTGAACTATTGAATAGAAGTAATAAATGATTACATGTGTTGCTGGTTTGATCCATTTTATTTGTATGTGAAGTCATTATAAACTACTTATTTCTTTTTCATGATATAAATTTGTATGTGAAAAGCTACAGAAACAAGCTCAGTAGCAAAAAGTTGAAACATTAAACCCGATTTAATGGCACTCGGGGTAAACGCCAAAGACATAGAACATAAAATAACAAACAAGAAACATGGAAGAACAACACAGAACTCCACAGGCAGTACAGTGCATAATTTATATAATCAAAGTGCTGAAAGCACTGATGGACTAGGGCTTCATTCAGGGGAATGTTGACAACCATATTCAAAGCATTGAAAAAAACGGCTCACATCACAAGGGGTACCTGTTTAATGGGCTAGCTTAAACTTTAGACTAAAACTGCTTGCAAGCTGCAAAGGAAATTTGAAAAATCTAGTTAAGTGTGTGTAGAGTAAGGGGGGTGGGGGGGGGGGCACACATACTTTTTTAATTTGACCAAATCCTTTTATATCAAAGGTCTCTTATTTGCAGTTTCACAGAAGATTTTCAATGATGTAATTATATACTATATAGAAAACCTGTCACCTCTTTTTCAGGGGAGCTTTAAACCACAGGGCCATACTTTGAACAATCTTTGTAAAAGACATCTACATTGTACACCTATGTCAGACTGCATACACAATGCTATTAGGAAGTAGTTTTTATTTAAAAAGAGAAAAATTATTTTCTCCCTCTTAATTTGAGCTTGGTATTCAATTCATATAACATGTTACCATGATAACTTAGTGCTGTTGATAAATATTAGCCACTGCCTTCTGTCTAATGCTATTCATATTACTGCTGCAGACTTTTGTACATAGCAAAGCAAGTTGAGTAGACTAAGATGAGATGAATATCGTTTTTTAAGTATGAAATATTGAAATGTCTTTTAAATACTTTGACCATCAAATTTCATAACATGGTGTCAGCAGTTCATCACACTGCTAGTGAGAATGGAATACCAAACATAATTTTATTCTTTATTATATACCCATCATTAATCCACATGCAATAGATATCACAAAATACTTCAACCCATATTCCGCTCCAGTGCAATACGGCCATATACCACTCTTGTATGTTGCGCAATATTAAATTGACGCATCCTTAAAATGAAATGTATTATGCAAAGATGTGGCTTCTAAGTGATCTAATCAGTAATGTTTATAATAAAAGGGTTATTAGTACTGCGTTTTGATCCGGATATGGCGGAACGTCATATTTGATTCTGGTAGTTTTTTTTGTAGATTTTGATTTTACTCGGCTTTTGCCTTGTAAAATCCGAATCTGCAAAAATCTACTTGAGTTAAATACAACCTCCTGGATCAAAACGCAGGAACAACAAAACCTGTTACCCCGTGGACAGAGCATCTTTAACACACAGGGCCATTGTAACTTTGAACAATCATTGTAAAAGACAACTACATACAAGATGCTTAAGGAAGTAGTTTGGAAAAGTTAAGAATTATTTTCTCCATCTTAATTTGTATGCATTAGATAATTCAATAATTGCAGCAGTTGGCCATTCTTGTATTGTCCTCTGTCACTGTCCTGATAGCTCCCTATCTCAATAGATGATTGTCCTGGTCCAATATGTCATACAGAAAGAAGATGTTGAATGTAGAATCAAGAAGCTTTCTTTCCAGGCACTCCAAATTGAATAGTACTGTAACATTTGGAGTGCCAAGAATTTGTTGGATTCCTAGGCAACAGGTATCAGGTGTTGCAGTACATTTGGCAAATACTTTTCACCCGTCCTTGTAAATCTAAAAAAGCTTTCATTTCGCAAAAGTAGTTCATATAACTATATTAAGGTTGCTAAATCAGAGTTTGAATAATTCTGCAAACTAGATGTGCCTTTAATTGCAGCAATTTGAACTCCAACTCATAATGTCAATTAAGCTGGTTAAGCAATACTGCAGTTCCTTGGTGTTGGGATTGCTTTATTTACTTAAATAAACAAACAGTTCTTGTGTTGGAAAGTACAATGTATTAACATGCATTTTTCTTGCCCTGACTCCATCCAAGCCTTAAATCTTAGATCAACATGTACTTGGGGCTATGTGTAATATCAATGAGAACTATAAATTATGTTCAATTTAGTGCCACTTATGATATTTCATTCCACATACAAGAACACTAACATGTTCTTCAAAACCAATTTCCTATGTTATGATAAAACCATTGCCAAGTTGGTAATTTAAAAAGACAAAACATTATATCTGGTCAGGGTTTGACATAGTCTTTCTAGACAGCGTGCTGGACTTGTTTTGCAGTTACTTTGAAAATCTTCAAAAGCTAAACTGAACAAGACTGAAGCAAAAAAATCACAATACCAAAAGGGGTTTTAAAGACTTACGAGATCATTCTCACATCACCTATACCATTAGTTCTTATCTACAAACTTAAGTCAACATAATAATTAATGTTTACATAAATATTGCAATGAATAAAACATATTGCAATAAGTGCCAATAACATAGCAATCAAGTATGATCACTATAGGCCTAAACATGAGATTTCAACATTTCCTGATAAAAAATAAATAATTTTACTTAACAATTTTCCATTATTTACACAAGCTGAAAAAATGGTCTCTTTTTGAATACTTCACATATTTCATGACTTTCATCATTCAAACTAACATTTCGCTTGTTATTTCAATATTCAATGATTTTGTAAACATTCATAAATGATGGTTAAAATTAACATTCATGCTAATCATGCCTACCAAAAGCACCTAACTGACCAATCAGTATCCAATTTTGGCAGGGCTTATTGGAGGTTCACTGAAATCAACCATGACCTCCCACAATCTGCACTGATCAGCAGTAGTTAATGAGTTGTTTCAATTGTTCTTATTTTCATAAACTTAGAAAACAACTGCAGTGAATAAAATTTATTCCTCATCACTAAGAGAAAGTTTAGAACAATGAACGAAGCCGAGTTACATCTAGTAGGATATCAAATCCTACAAATGTATTCATCATTTTATATAACCGTATTTAGTAAATGTTAATTTTTTGAAAGTCTAAAAAGTTTCATTGTTTTTGTATATCAAAGAACATTTGTGTGTATAATTTTGATTATATTTTGTGATTCATTTAATTCCATTCTTGTTTCATTTAGTGTTCAATCCCAAGCTTTCTTGTTCACATTTAAGTGCAAGAAAAGTCACTTAATGATGATCTGAATAAATTCATTATAATCACTGGTCACATAAAGGATATATTGTGCTTTTTAAAAATAACATTTTTTCATCTGTTTAAAATTATGTCAAATGTAGTGCATTGAAATTTTATTATGAGTTTAAAGCTGCACTCTCATTTTGACAACTTTTTTAGCTTTTGTCTTGGAACGAGCCAATTTTTGCGAAAATCCATGGAAACCAGTTATATAAGACTGCTGACCAAAATTTAGATGGCATTTTTTATATTAAAGTTAAAAAATTGATGTTTTAAGCATTATTCTTAAACTGTTAGTAACGGTTTAAGCGATAAAACATTAATTTTCGAACGGAAATATGACAAACTACGAGCTGATTGTTTGTCAGCAATCTGATATCATTGGTTTGAAGATGTTTATGCAAAAAATTGCTCTTTTCAAGACAAAAAAGAAGTTGTAAAAACGGTAAATCTATGAGAGTGCAGCTTTAAACTATGACCGGAATAATTAAAGGGAATGATTTTTTTGTGATTTCTAGCAATAAAATTGTTTGAATCGTATGAAAATATATAAATTATGTAAGGTATTCTCACATTGGTCACACTTTTTGAACTTTGTGCTGTCTTCTTGTTTGTCTCAAATTAATACAGCATTGGCTTCACTTGTTGTTTATGAAAGGGACTGTACACCAGATTGGCACCAAAAAAGTTGGGGTTTTTCTGTAACGAATCTAAGGACACTTTTTTAATAAAATATTTTACTCTTTGATATCGTTATTGTAAATAAAATACCAAAAAAAAATGCAGTGGAGTGTCGTATCCACTATGCTATGAAGACTTACTTTTACTGGCTGGAATTTTCCAGATATCTGTATACCTCGCTAATATCATGTAATAACATCAACGGCAGATCACGCATAATGAATGAATTCTACTCAATAGACATACCTAGAAATCTTTTTTTAATGGAAAAACATGAAATAACTGCTATTAATAAATCATTTGTAAACTATGGGGATCATCAGTTAGTAAGTTTCAATGCATTAATTGTACACATCGATACCAAGTTTATATCAATTTTCTACAATTTTCTTTAATTTTTTGCTTTTTCATCATTTACTGAGTACAGCCCCTTAAAACTGTACCTTATTATGTCTGTGACTTATCAAATATTTAATAGTAATAGTCTACAACCAAAATTTGTTTTAATTATCCAGGTTTCAAACTGCATTGTGTATGCGATTGGAAAGGTAATCTTGAAAGCTCACTTAGTATAATTTTTACAAATAACATTCACCCTGCAAGGTACTCATATTTGGATGATACATAAAGATTTGCACAGTCATTTATGTATACTTGCATTTATTGATAAAGGATACCTTTTTCAAATCTTTGAATTAGATTGCAAAGAATAACTTATATAAATAAATATATATTCTTAACTTTATCTGAATACACAAGCTAATGCATCAGTCAATTGTAACCATGCCCCCCCCCCCCCGGTCATGGAATAGCGTGGACTTTTACTTCTGTCCAGCCAACCCAAGCTAAAATCCCCGGAGATAATCTGATGGTAAAGTCCCCACCACATGCCCCGCACCCAAGGGACATAATGTTAAGCCCCATACACACTGTATTTTCCTGGAAGACCTGGCACTGCGGGGCCACCTGAAAGGTAAAAAATGGCCCATATCGCCGGCTATCCCCGGTATACCCCCGGATGTGGGAGTCGTGGTTACAATTGACTGGTGCATAATGATCCATAGTGATCCAATCTCATGCCAAGATGATTTCTGGTCTGACATCGCAAGGTTAGTTATTCTTAAGCATAAAAAAGCCTGGACAGCATTTGAGAAAGACTTTTGTGAGGTTATATCTTCATTACTTCACTATTCCATAACATTGGGTGATACGGGAACTTAATTGAATATTTTGATTTTAATTTTGTTCCCTAAACGCCACAAGTCAACTGATTAATTAATACAAATTCAGTTCTATCTCCACAATATTCGGCACTGCATTGTTAAATAAAACTCAAAAGTTACACTTGTAAATTATTTAACCAAATACCTTTCCCTCAAATATTTCACAAATTTATATTGATCTATCAACAACAATGCATCACCATACAGTATCTCTGACTGATATTTGATTTTCATTCTTGGCTAGAAAACAAAAAGTGAGCACAAAGCGTCTTCAGAAAAAGAACTTGTAAAGTATGCGCCAGTCAATTGCAACCAAGCCCCCCCCCCCCACCCCCCACCCAGGGAATAGCAGGTACTTTGACTTTCGGTCCAGCCAATCCCCGGTCAAATCTCTGCCCTGCGAGAACGAACTGGTGGTAAAATCCCGTGAATAACCCCCGCACCCCGGGGATCTAAGGTAAGAGCAATTCCCTGATATGTTTTGAGGGAAGACAAAACCACCGCAATCACCCGGCATTGCGAGGACAATAGTTCTGGCTTCCATAACTTTAATGTTGATATTTATTTTTGACTGGTGCATTTCACAGGGGCAGGTTGTGTTGTTTTGACACATCACGCCCCTGTCCGTTTTGTTGTTGTTTTTTTATCAATTTTTAGTAAAAAATATGATGTGGTAACTGTAACTTGTGAAAATTGGCAATTTTTTTTTTATTTTTTATTTATATTTTATTATCTTTGTAAAGGGTGACGACTTGACCCTGAATTTCCATATATTTGCCAACATGACCCTGTTTAAGAAGCCATAACCTTATCAAAACTTTTGTGTCAAAACAACGCAACCTGCCCCTGTGGTAAGAGAGGAAATCAAAATTGAGCATGCAAGATTGTTTTATCAATGGCGATGTTTTATCACAATGTCATGTACTTACACTGAGAGTGGCTCCAAGACTTTTCTATGCACATAGGTAAACAATCATCTTATTCACAGATACTGTGCACATATTCATATATTTGACTTCATTTAGAATGAAACTTCATAAATAAGTATGCGCATATTTGATATTTTTTATCTCCATTTTGCAAAATTGAAATCACATGATTTTTTCAAACGAACTTGTATTGCTTGAAAATTTACGTGTCAAATTAAAAATGCTACCCACGGTAAGATGAAAATAAATCCGTTTGATGGTGATAATCATTCAATGGCGGCTTTATTGATAAATTTCCTCAATAAAACACTATGAAATTCACATCATCAGCATCCGGAAGTAGTGATAACATACATGTATGTCTGAATCATTCGGCCGCTCTGATCAGAGTAAATTTTGAGGTCAATAAGTAGACTGGTACCCTGATTTACTTTTCCTTAAAAATATAAAGTTATACAGGTACGCGGCATATGGTTTTTAGTTAACAATAATAGTTTTTAATAATAAATACCAAAAATCATGTTGTTTTTAAAAATGTGCTAAGTGCCATGCGATGATTAGTTAAAAAAACTAAGTATCGAAAAGAAAATATCACGGAAACATGCAAATAATGTCGAAAAAAAAACCAGGGACCGACTTCGGAATACCAACATTGTATGCAAAGGATAACAATACTTTTTTAAACCACTTTCCTGGTTGTTTTCTACTTAGACCGCACGCTTTATTCGCTTTACGTATGAATTCACAAGACATTTCGAATGCGCGACGGGCACCGCGGTTAGCTGATACTGGTTTCTTTTCGGATAAAAGAGAAAGAGGGTACCAGTCTTTCAATACAGAGCATTGAACGGAAAATGTTCGATGCGTACTTTTCCCATATGTTCATATTCTTATTGCATATAATCTGACCGTATGCAAGAATATTCATGTAGTTAACCCGATTAACTCACTCGCTACGTATGAATGTCTTGTGCTTCATTAAACGAACATACAGTTAGCTTGAATTGTTAGGAGAACTATTTTTATTGGATGTTTTCATTGTAAATAAGTTCTGGTACTACTTTGATTATTCAAATTCGCTAACGGCAATCCAATCAAAATACAGCGTAGGAATACATTACGTTAGTGAACCCCCAGATGCGGCTTGAGAATGCAGATAGCGTGTTTATGGCTATGAACTAGGCCACAAGTGCCCTAGTCCAAAAACGCTAGGTGTGTTTATCAAGGATTGTTAGGTACCGCCTTGGAACGGTCAGTAAAATGTAAATTTACTGGGGGTTTAAACCAGTTTGTGTGCACAACCTCACTCTTATCCCAACAATCCAGAATAAATCAATATAGTAAACGTTTAAACGTCATCATATTTCTAGGTATTTCATCCAACATTTGCCTCTCAAGTTATTGCCATAATCTCGTTTAAATTGGTAATTCTTAAATTTTCTATTTAAACATAAAAACGCTAGGTGTGTTTATCAAGGATTGTTAGGTACCGCCTTGGAAAGGTCAGTAAAATGTAAATTTACTGGGGGCTTAAACCAGTTTAAGTGCACAAACCTCACTCTTATCCCAACAGTCCTAAATATAGATAAAACGCAAAAGGTAAATCAAAGTATGCATTAAGCCAAAGCCTTTGAGCGAAATGACTCAAAACATCGCGCTCATAATGTAATATTTCAACCCTTTTAAGTTATGGTTGTAGTGGATGCAATACCAATTCCTTTTATATATTATATGCTTTGCATATGACATAAGCATAGTCATGTTGTTGTTAACATAAATATAAGCATATTCCATTGTGGTTTAGTATGGCCTTTGTACAACTTTGAATACATTATACATCGGAAATGTGTGCACAATGACAAAACTATCTGCGTTTTGAAAATAGCTGTAGTTGTTTGTTTGTTTTTTCAAAAAGGAAACGTATTTAGGGCAGTCTATTTTATCAGAATCTGAAAGTGAGTTACAAAATGACCTGTTGTTGTTAAAAGATTACTGTTATAGATAGAAAGTTCTTTACATAAATATTAATGTAAATGCAAATAAAACAAGGGTAATAATTTCTAAAAAAAAGGCTGAAACCTTAGGCGAAATTTAATATTTTTGTACCAAGGGCATGAGTTTAAAATTGTGAATAAATTTAGAAAGATATTTAAATAATTTAAATGATATTTGTTACCACTGTCACCTCAATATGGTTATATTATATTATATGTGTACTGTCTATGTTCAATGTGTGTTTTGTACGTACCTTGTTAGTATAAATAAGTATACAGGTATTAATATACATTGTGACCTACGATCGATTGATGTAAGTGCATTTAATTATATATATATATATAAATACTTACTAAGTCATAATTAGGAGATACGTACTCATAATTATGACTTACTAAGTCCTAATTACAAGATACTATCTCGTAATTAGGAGATACTATCTCCTAATTATGACTTACTATCTCAAAATTAGGAGATACTAACTCATAATTATGACAAAAACGATGGTGATGACGTTGATGATGATGATAATGATGATGATGATGATGATGATGATGATGATGATGATGATGGTGGTGGTGGTGGTGGTGGTGGTAGTGGTGGTGGTGGTGGTGGTGATGATGATGATGATGATTATGATGATGTTGGTTGTGGGGATGATTGTGGTGATCATAATGGTGGTAGTGGTTATGATTGTGGTGATGATGATGTTGGTTGTGATGATGTTGTTGATAATGGTGATGATTAAAATTAGGGCTTTGCATATTACTGTCATTTTTAAGAACATATTGGACAAGTTGGCAGCCAAGTTGAGCCAAAATGGCAGTTAAAAAAAAACCTTGGAGTGTTCAAATGACTAGTGCATAGAAACACAATCAATGAAAGAAAGAAGTCCATGATGACCCTATTATTAGTTTGAAATGACGTTGAAAGTAGGTACGTGAAGTTAGCGGCCTAGCGGCCCACCGGCTCAGCGGCGTGAAGTTAGCGTCCTCGCGTCCTAGCGGCCTAGCGGCGTGAAGATAGCGGCCTAGCGGCCTGGTGGCCCAAAATGCTATCCTATTTTCTTAAAAAACAAAGAAATATTAACTGAGTTTTAAGCACACACTATCACTCTGAGGCGATTATCAACATTAAAAAAAAATCGAACAAGCAGTCAGCTTTTCAAAGCATGTGAACATGCCTCTCCTTCTATTTTTTATATGTATATTCTATTTTTATGGCCAAATTATCACTCTTCAGCAATTATAAACTCTCTTTTTTAAAAAGTCGATCGAGCACTTAAGCGGCCTAGCGGCGTGAAGTTAGCGGCCTGGCGGCCTAGCAGCCTAAAATGGTTTCCGATTTCAAAGTATTTATACATGCGTTTTCTTCCAAAACTGTAATAATCGCGAGTTAGTATCTCGTAATTAGCACTTAGTAAGTCCTAATTATGAGTTAGTATCTCCTAATTAGGAGATAGTAAGTCCTAATTATGAGTTAGTATCTCCTAATTAGCAGTTTGTAAGTCATAATTATGAGTTAGTATCTCCTAATTATGAAATAGTATCTCGTAATTAGGACTTAGTAAGTCATAATTATGAGTTAGTATCTCCTAATTAGGACTTAATAAGTCGTAATTAGGAGATAGTATCTCCTAATTATGAGATAGTATCTCGTAATTAGGACTTAGTAAGTCATAATTATGAGTTAGTATCTCCTAATTATGACTTAGTAAGTCGTAATTAGGATATAGTATCTCCTAATTATGAGACAGTATCTCGTAATTAGGACTTAGTAAGTCATAATTATGAGTTAGTATCTCCTAATTATGACTTAGTAAGTCGTAATTAGGAGATAGTATCTCCTAATTATGAGATAGTATCTCGTAATTAGGACTTAGTAAGTCATAATTATGAGTTAGTATCTCCTAATTAGGAGATAGTATACTGGAAAATATTTTTCACTTTGGCACCTGGACGCTTCCATAGAGACGGAATATCAATGAGTAAAATATTTTCACCATTTCGGGTTGGGCCGAAAATTGAATGAACAACATACCAATTAGGCACATCCATTCTATTGTGATCTCCCTATCCCGGTTCGCAATGACCTAAGGTCACCTAGAATCCTGGGTCGTTTTGGGCTAAGCGGCAATTTACGGACCGGATGTGGCCAGGTCGCATGGGGACACGGTACAATAGTTATAGGGTGAACGGGCAATATAGATTATAGTGAATATTTCAAAGGCCCCAGAGGTTCAAAGAACACAACGGTCGTAAGTGGATTGGGTTCTCTGGTCATGTCAGTAGCTTACATAATGTTATAAAGTCAACAATTCTGAATACGTGTGTATTTGTATTGGTCCACTTGTATTTGAACCATTGCTATTTTTATGACATTAGTGATGGCATCATGATTATCTAATTTTGACTTTGTAGAGAGTCATTAAAATTGATGAGCTATGAATTAAAGTGCTATAATTTGAATTCAACCTCAACGAAAAAAATACCACTCACAACTCTTTTTTCTAAACAAAACAAAGTGAAAAAACATAGCTTTTTCATCACATTTGATGTATTTTAAAACATTTTACATTGCAAATAATAGACGGTGATTAAAAGTCCAATTTCTTATAGATTTCAATGAAATTAGAATAAAACAAATTAAGTAACAACCATTTTCGCAAATTTTATTTTAAAATATCTTCATTTTTGGCGCAAAACGATTGAAACTGACTCATGCTACAACGCCAATTATTTGCAATAATTTACTTGTCGCATTTTAATCACTGAATTTTATTTTATAAGAAAACATATATATTTTGCAATATTTAAATGTACATTGCATATTAATTTTACAATGTTCTTTTGTTCGTTACATATCCACCACGTTACAATTACATGCTTTAGATATTTATCTTTAATGCCTATCGCCCTAACCGCATTTTGTTGTTAAAACGTCTAATTCCTAAATGCGGCGGTCGAGCATGGATACAAGTTATGTAAATTAACTAATTTTTAGCCTTATGACAGTCACGTGGTAGATACTGACCATTCATTGATTAAACATTCTGGTTTTGACAAGCGTCGAGGATACACCTCTGTTAGGATTTCCTATCAAATTTACAAATATATATGACCATTTTAAACTAGTGAAAAGTAATTGTAATCACTGTTATTGATTATCATCACAGTCAAATAAAACACTTAAAATTTGTATACTGTTTTACTTGGAGACTTTCGAAGTGAGCGTTGGAAAAATAAATGCTATGTCAACATTGTGTCATAGTCGACTAAGTCTTCGTGACTAACACGTGTATTCCGGACATTACTTTTACACACCGTAACACGATATTTTCATCGTGTCATCACTCACGGTAACAACCAGGAAAATCTTCATTTAGTGTAAATGTCAGTTATTCATGGAAAGTAAACACAACTGAAGCCATATTAAATCAAAGTGCTGAAAGCACTGATGGACTAGGGCTTCATTTAGAGAAATGTTGACAACCATGCTCTAAGCATTGAAAAAATCGGCTCACATCACAAGGGGTCACTGTTTAATGGGCTAGCTTAAACTTTTGACTTAAATTGCTTGCAAGCTGCAAAGGAAATTTGAAAAATCTCGTTAGTTGTGTGTAGAGTGAGGGGGGCGGGGTGTGGGGGCTAAAGCGTTAAATCAGATAAAGTCATAGTTCTTTTGAATTTCTCAAAGTCGTTTAATCAGACTTGTACAAATTAATTTACGTGTTTGGCGTATGTTAACCAAAGTACACATACTTCTTTAATTTGATCAAATCTTTTATATCAAAGGTCTGTTATTTGCAGTTTCAGAGAAGATTTTCAATGATGTAATTATATACTATATAGAAAACCTGTCACCTCTTTTTCAGGGGAGCTTTAAACCACAGGGCCATACTTTGAACAATCTTTGTAAAAGACATTTACATTGTACACGTATGTCAGACTGCATGCACAATGCTATTAGGAAGTAGTTTTTATTTGAAAAGTGAAGAATTCTTTTCTCCCTCTTAATTAGTGCTTGGTATTCAATTAATATAAAATGTTACCATGATAACTTAGTGCTGTTGATAAATATTAGGCACTGCCTTCTGTCTCATGCTATTCTTATTACTGCTGCAGACTATTGTACAAAGCAAGTTGAGTAGACTAAGATGAGATGAATATCGTTTATCAAGTATGAAATATTGAAATGTCTTTTAAATACATTGACCATCAAATTTCATAACCTGGTGTCAGCAGTTCATCACACTGCTTGTGAGAATGGAATACCAAACATAATCATATTCTTTATTATATAACCATCATCAATCCACATGCAATACATATCACAAAATACTTTAACCCATATTCCGCTCCAGTGCAATACGGCCATATACCACTCTTGTGACGTCACGTCATAACAAGTATATTTAAATTCACACTTCATTCCTTAACGATGGTTGTTGTTTATCAATTGCACTTTATTGGCGCCGCACTGAAGTGCGCGCCTATTATGGAATGGAAATTTATTTTAGTTAGTGGTAGGAGCGGTTTTTAAGTTGGTTGACAGTTGGGTTTTACTGTTATTTTATAATGATTAAAAAATGCAAATGGGTGGCGATTGCATGGATGTTAAAAATGCTTTTTATGGTTGAATAGATAGTCTTCAATTTATCTTCAAAACATTATTTCGGAAGAACGACACATAAGTTTAATAACTGTTCCCGATTCATTTACGTTTTCCGATTGGTTACCTGAAATATCTGAAATATCATGTGCCGGAAATGTAAAATGTGTGGACCGATAATTATGTGAATGGGAATAATTATGTTTTATGTTGTTTTGTTATGTTTACTGCATTGATTAACCATGAGGTAATCTTTTTTCTTTAATCTAATCGATATTGGAATTAAATGTTCACCTAACTTTATTTGTTAATGTGTTGAAGGTGACATTAGTAAAATTTTATTACGATTGTCCCCGAGCTGTAACACATACCGGATGTTGCTATTTTTAGAACCAGAAGGTATTTCCCCGCTATTCATAGGTCAATAATGGAATTTCTACATAGTAGCAGTTGGAAACTCGGGTGATGATTTTATCATGAATATACGTTTAAAATAAGTAAACACTCAAAGTGCACACTGATAGTTGATTACGATACACCTAACAATTTGAGTCATTACAGTAAAACATGGATTATAAGTGAATTATACGCGTAAGAGAAGATTTTCTGTCAAAAGAACGAATGTCAACAATCGGCATGGAACTGGGATATTCGTATCAAAGGGCTATGTATGTAAGTATTTTTGAGTAGTTTTGAACGTTGATGTGTTCAAAAATGTTTGTTTTTTAATTTATCTCTGGAATTCTTAAATCATTTTTATTTGCTAAATTTTAAGACAGCGTGTTAATATTTTTACATACATGTACTATAATTATATATTATTATAAATATACATGTTACATCTACTTCTGCACCAGTCAATTGTAACCACGCCCCCTCCCCCCCCCCCCAGGTCGGGGGTATACCGGGGATAGCGGGGGAAAAGGACCGTGTTTTTACCTTCGAGGTGTCCTCACAGTGCCGGGTGAATGCGGTGGTGGGGCATGGTTACTTTGACTTTCGGTCCAGCCAACCCCAGGTAAAATCCTCGTCCTGCGAGGACGAACTGATGGTCAAATCCCTGCCATATGCCCCCGCACCCCAGGGAGCCTAGGTAAGGCATATTCCCCGCTATATTTTGCTCGAAGACAAAACCACCGCATTCACCCGGCACTGCAGGGCCACCTTAAAGGTAAAAACACAGCCCGTTTCCCTGGCTATCCCCGGCATAACCCCGGACCTGGGGGGCCATGGTTACAATTGACTGGTGCATTATGTACATGTTTCATATTTTTAAATGTACTTATGCACATTATTTATGTATATGATATGAGTATGTAATCTTTTATTTGATTGTTTTATCTTAGAAAAATATTAGAAATAAAATGTTGTTTAAAAATGATGTGTTTTGGTATGTGATCTATTTTTAACATACCATAATACATGAACATATCCATTATTTGTTTACAAACTGCATATTTTCAAAATAAACCTGTAAGAAAAGACATACATGGTTTCGGGCTGGAAGCCACGACAGCTTTGACACTAGCGACATTCATTTGCTTGGTGAAGGTCTCGTTAAAACCCATACTGTTGTGAATCAATATCAACCATATGCACAACTACACATTTGTGCTTACCAATTTACTCTTGGCTAAAACGGATATTAGTGCAGAATGTATAATTGGTACATGTGCAATTGTCTTTCACAGTTGTAGTTTCTGCCGGTTGATAATCAGAAGTTTAATTTCTTTCAGGTAGGAAAATGACTGAATATTACTAAGTCAACAAATTGGGGTTATGAAGAATTCCAGCCTGCATTAAATACTATGTTAGATCATTGAGACAGATTTGACATCCATGTCATCACAAGGCAGTCACATCTGATAGAGATGATGTGAGTATTTCATATACAGTGAAACTGCGTTCCCTCGAACAAGCGGTCGCTCGAGAACCGGCGTTCCCTCGAGGTCGGAGCTTGGTCCCGAACTTTTTTCCTTCTATTTTCATATAAAATATCCCCACACTGCCTCGAAACCTAATTATGTCGAGCAGTCGAGCAATATCCTCGGTCCCAAGTACACAAATCGTGCACAAAACCTTATGGCTCCCTCGAGGTCATAATTTCACACTTTTTCCCGAACGCGTGTTCCAAAATAAACAAACAATTGCCAGGTGTTAAAATTTTCGCAAGTTGTAAAAATTGCAATGACAGTTGAAAGGCAATTTGATAAGGTGTGAAAAACCGTTTATCACTGTTAACGCTTGACCGATATTAGTTGATATGGGCATTTGAGATGATAATTATGAGAAGTTAATGACGAGAAATTTAAATGAGTAATAAAAATATGAATAAAACACTACCATATCGATCCAACATCGGAATATCTGAAAAGAATTCCTTCTTGTCACTTTGCTTTGCAAAATGGCAAATGAGAAAGAACTTACAAATTGTCGAACACCTGAGCAACCTAGTGAAGGACCCATGACTGGGGGGGGGGGGGGGGGGATAACTAGATAAAATACACTGAAAGATATTTCATATCAAACTGGAAAATTGAAAATCGGGTCGTTCGAAACATCGGTTCCCTCGAGGTTTTGGCTCGGTCCCTGGCGACCTCGAGCGATCGCAGTTTTACTGTAAAACATATTTGAGTTGGTGTTTGTTGTTTTATAAACTCACTGTATTCAATAATCAAGTGGTGGTGGTGGTGGTGATGACAATGATAATGATGATGATGATGATGATGATGATGATGATGATGATGAATTTTATTGATAAATTTAGTAATTTTCTTTATATATTATCTACATGTATGTATCAGCTTGTTGTTGTTTTTTTAAATAATGTCGAGAAATATTAAACTGTTCATATTTAATTTTGTATATGTATGGCAGTATTATTATCTATACTAATAAGTTAGAAAGGCTTTTAAAGTACTCTTTTTTTTCTTTACAGCACTAAATATTCTAGATGGGTAAAGAACCTGAAGGGGCATAAAAACCAAATCAGCATTGACTCAGCATTGAGTATTTATCATCTGTGCACACACTACAAGTACAAACGCATGGGAACAGACCAAACTTCAAATGTTGAAGAGTGAAGACTTATTGTGAAAAATTCTAAATGTAAGAATACCCAATTTTGAAGATATTTTACCGTTAATTAAAGTTAATTAAGTTTCATTACACCCAACCTCAAACTCCACGTCTACAAAGAGCGAAAAGTAAATATTTTGTCTATATTTGATTTTTGTTTCACATTATCAGAGCTTATGAAATAAACACAACAGTTTCTGATGAAATAAACTTCAGTTAACAGAAAACATAAGTTCAACCGAACAGCATTATTGATACACATGCAAAAAAATCATTTTGATTGATCTTGTGAGTCTTCTGAACAGAGCAGTATTTCGATGTTTGAAAATATAAAGCAGTTTTATAAATTCATAAAAAATAATTAATAATAAGACAACCTGCTGAAATCATTTTAAATATTTTCTATGATGTCTAATGAACAATTTAAAAGACAATTTATGATAGTTTACCGTTTATTTATTTATATTATTTTGAAGAAAATATTAAATAAGAATGAACATAAAACATGGTTTTTCTGTCTTGTGATACTATAGACGACCACAGTAAATCTTTTAGCAATCACCAATCATTTAATATTTGTCATGCTTTCTGCTATTATAAACAGAGTCACAAGCTTGTTATAAATCAGTAAACAATATTTCAGTAAATGCATTATTTAGTAACTAGTTATTGTTTTATCAGTCAATTTGATGTGTGTTATAAATACAATTATATGCAGGGCTTCCATAAAAGGAAGTATACTACTCCTTAGAAATGGGTTAAAACTTTCAAAATTGATTTCTAGGAAGTACAAAAACTTCCATAATTTTGAAGAAAACCACAAAAGTAGAAAGCTTGGAAGTTCAAAATATTCAAACTTTGTGTCAATATTACTTTTATGGTCACAATTTCAATCAGTCTTATGATAAAATAAAATAAAATGATTTTTTATAATTTGGCAAGTTAAACTTACAAATTACTTGATTTTTAACATTCTAATTGAAAAATAGTGGAAAAAGATATTGTATTCGGGAGATTTTAACTTCTACATTTCAGTGTAAAACTTCCAAAATTGATGGACAGGAAGTTTATACTTCCAGTTTCAAATTCTTAATGGAAGCCCTGTTATATGTATTGATTTCAAATAAGAGTTTCACTTTAAAGATGCTCATTTAAAAATAATGAACAGACACACAAAAACTAGACACATTCATACTAATTGTATGAATGATTATTGTTTAGGTGACCTCTGATTTGTTTTGGAGATATTCATAAATGGGTGTTATTCATTTTTGTCTTCAGTTTCTTATACATTTAAGGATTTTTATAATTGCTTTTCTGGTATATATTAATTTAATGCAAATGAAAACACACTTTAAAGTAGACACATTTGATACTAATTATATAAATGGTTATTGTTTACATGTACTCTGATTTGTTATGAAGATATTCATAAAGGGGTGTTCTTCATGTTATTATACATTTTGGACTTGATTTAGTATTGCTTTTCTGGTATATATTCATTTAATACACAAAGTATCACTTTCACACATTGTTTACTATTATTTTGTGCATATTTGGTCTATTTATGCTTATATGTGCATTGTTGTATTTCAAAACCTTTGTGAAAAAATAGAAACAGTTTTTTCTTTCATGCATAGTCTGATACATATTCAGTTTGTATGCATTATTTTTATCATATTTGAAACATTTGCCATTGTCCTATAAGACACATGCTATTTTTGTATTAATATCACTATGAACTAAAAACATCCATTTTCAACTCTTCTTTACCATGTAAATGGAGAAGTTAACATAATAACTCCATTGACCAGTTTTTATGCAATTTGTCCAATTTCATACATTTTAGTATTATTAAACAGCTAAAACAAGGCATGTTATGTTATAAATGCATTTCATCTAGTAAACAATGTTCTCTTTTATATAACAATTCAACAATTATGTTCTATTTATGTTTGTAACTTTCATACTAAATGATAATGTTTATTAAAGTACTACAAAAATGGTTATTTCATGTCACTTTTTCATGATGAATTCCCCATATAATCAAGAAACTTATTCTTCCCTTCAAGTTGTCATTCCAGCATGGTGACTTTGCCCCCTCCCCCTAAATGATTAGAACTGCAGTGTACAAGAAAAATAACTCTATTTCAGCGAATTGCAAGAGTTATTCCCTTTGTTCCTTTTCCTGTCCGTAGCATAACAAGAAAACTACTTTTTGGAATTTCATTAAACATCATTCAATGGTAAAGCACAACAAGAGGAAGTGCAGTGCACAATGAATATAGTTGTATTTCAGCTAATTACAGAATTATTGCCCTTTGCCTCTTTTTCTTGACCAGAGCATTACTTTCAAAATACTCATGGTATTGAAGCACCCTAATTCTGTCGTGTTCATTAATGTACCACACCCATAATGAAATGTTCAACTTGAAACTCTACAATTTCAATGCTTTAGCCTATGTTGTTAAGCAGAATACTACAAATATTTTGAGAATTTCATGGATGCGGTTCGATGCATTGTAATATGCTTGTTGGCCTTGACATTCCTTGTTTTTCAACATATAACAAATGCATAAACTATTAAACGGCGCCCTTTGATGCTTTGCATCAATGGTTTTCTTGTTTCTGTATAAAGTGCAATGGCATTTCCCATGGATATCGCGTGCGTTTGTTCGATACTTCTGTCCTGTCATTGGGCGCAATAATACAAATGGGCGGAGCTTATTTACTTCGGAACTATTTTTTTCAATGAAATCGTAGTAAAATTATTGGCAACCTGTCAAAATAATGCAGACGAGGAAAACTTAAAGAAACATTAAAGAAGAGAAAACAAAATGAGCAACGATAATTTCATTGATTTTAATCTAGATTTTGATTTCATGATGGATGGAACATTTGAAGAACTATTTAATTACAATGATGATGACTTATTTCGGGATTTGGAATTAACATTTAGTGATTGTAAAGCATCTGACAATTCAACAAAACATGAAATCAAGGAATTGAAACAAGAACAGAAGGAAGAAGAAGAACTGAAGGAAGAACAAGAAGATTGTAACAGGTTTAGAAGGGTTGGCGAGGAAGACATAATGGTTTTTGAAGAGTCTCACCGGTCAAAGAGAACAAGAGAAAACACAAAATGGGCAGTAAAGGTATTTCAAGGTATGAAAGTGTTTTTTTCTTCATTTTTTTTTGTGAAAAATGAGTGTTAATTATTTCATTTTGATTCTCCAATTGGTGAAAAGATAAATCAACTTAATTTAACACATAAAAATGTACAAAAACAGTGTTTAAAATTTTAATATTTACAATAAAAAGATATTTTAACAATATTATGAAAATATATTTTTAACAATATAGTGAAAATATATACGAAACTCATTTAACAGGAAAACATAATTATAAACAACTATTATAAAACATTTTTAACACTAATACAATACTTAAATGAACAAATGCTTTTTCTAACTCCAGATTGGCATAGATCTAGGTATGCTGAGCCTCTAAACACGTCTACTGTCTCAGAAGAGTTACTTGGCCAGATTTTGCGCAAGTTCTACTGCGAAGTCGCCCCGCAGCCATCAGAAAGGCGCTCAAAGGCTTTCGGAGCTGGGTCTAAGGTGTACCACAAGAATAATATGAAGAACATACGATCTGGTCTGAACAGACATCTGACCGACCTTGGCCGCAACATGGACATTGTTCATGGCACATCATTTAAGGCTGCAAATCGCACACTTGGTGGCTTCATGAAGGAACAAACTAAGGCCGGACTTTCCCGACCCACACATAACAAGCCTATCATCGAGCAAAGCGACCTTGAAACCATTTCCAGGTTCTTCGCCAATGCTCCATGCTCTCCAACTATTCTTCGACAGTGTGTATGGTTCCATCTTGCTCTCCACTTCGTGTCACGCGGCCTTGAATTTCATCACCAGCTTCAAACGACTACTTTGAGTTTACTGAAGACCATGATGGAATTGAGTATGTCACCCTGAAGCACAAGACGCAGCAAAAAAATTCCAGGGTGGGCTTACCAAGGATGAGGCTCCATCAGACCGCAGAATGTATACGACAGGTGGCCCATGTTGTCCTGTAGCAATGTTAAAGTTACTCATCCATAAAACCGACAAATCGGCGCCTATGCTGTTTAATGCCTGCACCAAGGATGCCATCGCAAGACCTGAGGCAAATGACTTTTGGTTCACCAATGCGCCTCTGTCAAAGCGGTCGTACAGCAGTTTCATGGCTGACATTTGCAAAGCAAGCAAAACAACAGGTTGGTACACCGCGCACAGTGTCAGGGCCACAGCTATCCAAGCAATGAACGACAGTGGCTTTGAAGCTCGTCATATTATGTTCATGTCCGGGCACAGGAATGAGGCATCATTAAAGTCGTATTGCAGGGCACCCAGCAACGTCCAGAAGAAAGAGCTCAGTTCAACACTGAGTCTTCTCGCGTCCTCTGGCTCTACTTCCGCAAAAGCTCCCATTGATAAACACGTTACCCCACCCACCGCCACAGTCGTTTCATCCGATGTTAAAGTCCAAAGAAATGAAAATACGCTTGCAGATTTGTCTAACACCATATTTCAACATGGTTCTTTCGCCAACTGCTCCTTTAACATAACGCTAAACAAGTAAATTTACTGGAATTTATCTTAAATTTGACAACTCGTGTTTAACAAACACTTTGGGTCGCGTTTATCGCGAGATATGATGAGAACTTTGCATGTGACGATATTTTTGTTGTGTTCTTGTTATTGTAAATGTTCCTAACTCCAGTTGTATTTGCCTAGTTGTTAAACAGTTATAATGTGTTTTTATAATATACTTGTCCTTGAAAATATAGAAACTGAACCTATAAATAAGAAACTATTTTATCTGCGCATTCATTGTTTTATGACATTCGGTTGAACAGCAGCTGTTCTAATTTACCCACCGTTGAGAACAACAAGAGAAAGAAAAGAGTAAATGCTCTTGAATAATCAATTCATTTTAGCAGAAATGTAGATTTAAATGAATGTAAATATAAGTATTAAAATTCGACATGTTGCATTTTACCGGGGTATGGTATGCAATGGCGCAGTTCAAAACCAATTTTGAACAGCCCCATTGCATACCATACCCCGATAAAATGCAACATGTCGAATTTTAATCCTTAAATGTTGCGCAATATTAAATTGATGTCATTAAACCAATGAGTGCATCCTTAAAATGCAATTTATTATGCAAAGATGTGGCTTCTAAGTGATCTTATCAGTAATGTATACAATAAAAGGATTATTAGTACTGCGTTTTGATCCGGATATGGCGGAATGTCATATTCGATTCTGGTAGTTTTTTGTAGATTTTGATTTTACTCGGCTTGTGCCTTGTGAAAACCGAATCTGCAAAAATCTACTTGAGTCGAATACAACCTCCTGGATCAAAACGCAGTACTTATAACCCTATAATGTACAAAACCTGTTACCCCATGGACAGAGCATCTTTAACCCACAGGGCCATTGTAACTTTGAACAATCATTGTATGCAGTACTTATAACCCTATTAAGTATAAAACCTGTTAACCCATGGACAGAGCATCTTTAACCCACAGGGCCATTGTAATTTTGAACAATCATTGTAAAAGACAACTACATGTCAGACTACATACAAGATGCTAAGGAAGTAGTTTGGAAAAATGAGAATTATTTTCTACGTCTTAATTTGTATGCATTAGATAACTCAATAAATGCAGCAGTTGACCATTTTTGTATTGTCCTCTGTCACTGTCCTGATAGCTCCCTATCTCAATAGTTGCAAAAGGTTGTAGGTTCATGATTCCCTGGTCCAATATGTCATACAGAAAGAAGATGCTGAATGTAGAATCAAGAAGCTTTCTTTTCAGGCAATTCGAATTGAATAGTACTGTAACATTTGGAGTGCCTAGAATTTGTTGTATTCGTAGGCAACATGTATCAGGTGTTGCAGTACATTTGGCAAATACTTTTCACCCGTCATTGTAAATCTAAAAAAGCTTTCATTTTGCAAAAGTAGTTCATATAACTATAATAAGGTTGCTTCATCAGAGTTTGAATAATTCTGAAAACTAGATATGTCCTTAATTGCAGCAATTTGAACTCCAACTCATAATGTCAATTAAGCTGGTTAAGCAATACTGCAGTTCCTTGGTATAAACAAACATTTCTTGCGTTGGATAGTACAATGTATCTTTGATTTGGATTGTAAAGTATAATATTTGACAAAGACTGTTGTGAGGTTAATTCTTCATTACTTCACTATTCCACAACATTGGGTGATAATGGAACTTTATTGAATATTTTGATTTTAATTTTGTTCCCTAAACGCCACAAGTCAACTGATTAAATTTATATTGATAGATCAACAACAATGCATCACCATACTGTATCTCTGACTGATTATTGATTTTCATTCTTGGCTAGAAAACAAAAAGTGAGCACAAAGCGTCTTCAGAAAAAGAACTTGTAAAGTATGCACCAGTCAATTGTAACCACGCCCACCCCCCCGCAGGGAACAGCAGGTACTTTGACTTTCGGTCCAGCCAGTCCCAGGTAAAATCCTTGCCCTGCGGGAACGAACTGGTGGTAAAATTCCGTGAATAACCCCACACCCCGGGGATCTAAGGTAAGAGCAATTCCCTGATATAATTTGCGGGAAGACAAAACCACCGCAATCTCCGGCATTGCGAGGACACTAGTTCTGGTTTCCATAACTTTAATGTTGATATTTTTTTATGTTTACAACACATTGAACAAGTCTAAAAAGGTAATATACAATGTATAATGTGTTCGCTGAAGTTCTTTAGCTACGAGGACACCTGAAAGGTTAAAACACAGCCCCCCCCCCCCGGTATATCCCCAAGGGGCCGTCCGTGGTAACAATTGACTGGTGCAATACGAGAGGAAATCAAATTTGAGCAGGCAAGATTGTTTTACCTACGGCGATGGTTTATCACGATGTCATTGAACAAAATGTACTTACACTGAGAGTGGCTCCAAGACTTTTCTATGCACATAGGTAAACAATCATCTTATTCATAAGCCAGATGCTGTGCACATATACATACATTTGGCTTCATTTAGAATGAAACTTCATAAATAAGTATGCGCATATTTGATATTTTTCATCTCCATTTTGCAAAATTGAAATCACATGATTTTATCAAACGAACTTGTATTGCTTGAAAATTTACGTGTCAAATTAAAAATGCTACCCACGGTAAGATGAAAATAAATCCGTTTGATGGTGGTAATCATTCAAAGGCGTCTTTATTGAAAAATTTCTTCAATAAAACACGTATGAAATTCACATCATCAGCATCCGGAAGTAGTGATAATATACATGTCTGAATCATTCGGCCGCTCTGATCAGAGTAAATGAGGTCAATACAGTAGACTGGTACCCTGATTTACTTTTCCTCAAAAATATAAAGTTATACAGATACGCGGCATATGGGTTTTAGTTAACATTAATAGTATTTGAACAATAAATACCAAAAATCATGTTGTGTTTGAAAAAGTGCTTAGTGCCATGCAATGATTAGTTAAAAAATAAACTTTGTATCGAAAAGAAAATATCACGGAAACATGCAAATTATGTCGAAAAAATGAACAAGGACCGACTTCGGATTTTTTTTATTAACAATGGATATCGTTTTTATAAATAAATACCAACATTCTATACAAAGAATATTAACAATACTTTTTTTACACAAACTTTCCAGGTTGTTTTCTACTCAGACCGCACACTTTAGTCGCTTTACGTATAAATTCACAAGACATTTCGAATGCGCGATGGGCACCGCGGTTATCTGATACTGGTTTCTTTTCGGATAAAAGAGAAAGAGGGTACCAGTCTATCAATACAGAGCATTGAACGGGAAAATTTCGATGCGTTCTTTTCCAATATGTTCATATTCTTATTGCATATAATCTTACCGTATGCAAGAACATTCATGTAGTTAACCCCATTAACTCACTCGCTACGTATGAATTTCTTGTGCTTCATTAAAAGAACATACGGTTAGCGTGAATTGTTAGGAGAACTTTTTTTATTGGATTTTTTCATTGTAATCAGTTCTGGTACTACTTTGATTATTCAAATTCGCTAACGGCAATCCAATCAAAATACTGCGTATGAATACATTACGTCAGTGAACCCCCAGATGCGGCTTGAGAATGCAGATATCGTGAGTATCGCTATGAACTAGTGCCCTATTCCTAATGGTATGAATTCAAAAATATTTTTTTTTGATTCTTCTTGCAAAATTAAAAAAAAAATCACAAAATTAATCTGGTTTATAACTGTTTTTAACCTATTTAATGTTGCATAGTTTATACTGGTTTATTGATGTTTGTTTATGCATTTATATTGCATTTTACCAGTATAATTGTATCTCTATAGATCCTATAAGACATTATTTTGCGCAAAAATGTATGCTATATTTTGACGTTATTAACGTTGACGTCAATTAATGTTGACGTCATTTCCTGTTTATTATATACATACAACCTGATGAAGGCCGAATGGCCGAAACGTTGTTTCATAAATAAATAATTTGTGTTGAAGTTGGACTTCTTTAATTATCACCTAGTCCAAAAATGTAAATGATAGGAACTGAGAAACCGCTCCTGAATTATTATACAACTATTTAATAGTTACAGCAGCTTTGCGCCAATCATGCGAGATAATAGAAAGCGGTTTGAAAAAAAAAATTTGAACGAGGATTGTTTAAATCAGTCAACGGCCAGTGGCCTAATACATATTTAAATTGATGTGACACGCGAATAACCCGAAATTTCGAGGGATAGGCTTCAGGGGCGGAGCTAAGATTTGACATAAGAGGGGGTATTAACGAAGAAGGGGTGTAAGGCTTCTGACTTGCGCCCATCCCTGTGTTTGGTGTAAAGTGTTGGCATGGGGTAAGCTGGTACTCCACCAATTTTTTTTTAATAATTTCTACTCAGAAACGGTGCATTTAGGGCGTATTTCATTATTTTATATCTCTTACCTGGAAATGAAAAGGAAACAAGGACAATTGTTTTATTATCTTCATTTTTAGAGGGGGGTGCCAGATGCACCCCCTCCTCTCTGGATCCGCTAGCGGGCTTATTTTTGGAGCAGGTACTACTGTTGACCTTGCCTTACGCAATTGACCCAGCTTAACCCGATCATGACATCGAGTAGAACAAAAACAAACACTCTGTACTCCATAAATAACATTGCTAATGGCATTACGGCTTGACCTTTTATATAAAGTTGTAACGTTTTGCTCTGTAGTTCGGAAACTAAGTAGAAGAAAAGTGTTATAAATGATAAATATAAATAGCAAAAAACCAATAGTTTATTAGTTTATAAGAAATATGAGGTACTTTGTTGATATTGTTGTTGTTTGATATTAAAGCTTTTTTTTTCTTTCTTAACGAGGATTTCCAAATATACAACATGAGCGACATGCGTTACGAGACGTGTGAGCGACATGTGTTACGAGATGTGTTAGCGACATACGTTACGAGACGTGTGAGCGACATGCGTTACGAGACGTGTGAGCGACATGCGTTACGAGACGTGTGAGCGATATGCGTTACGAGACGTGTGAGCGACATGCGTTACGAGACGTGTGAGCGACATGTGTTACGAGACGTGTGAGCGATATGCGTTACGAGACGTGTGAGCGACATGCGTTACGAGACGTGTGAGCGACATGCGTTACGAGACGTGTGTGCGACATGCGTTACGAGACGTGTGAGCGACATGCGTTACGAGATGTGTGAGCGACATGCGTTACGGACGTGTGAGCGACATGTGTTACGAGACGTGTGAGCGACATGTGTTACGAGACGTGTGAGCGACATGCGTTACGAGACGTGTGAGCGACATGTGTTACGAGACGTGTGAGCGATATGCGTTACGAGATGTGTGAGCGACATGTGTTACGAGACGTGTGAGCGACATGTGTTACGAGACGTGTGAGCGACATGTGTTACGAGATATGTGAGCGACATGTGTTACGAGACGTGTGAGCGACATGCGTTACGGAGGTGTGAGCGACATGCGTTACGAGACGTGTGAGCGACATGTGTTACGAGACGTGTGAGCGACATGTGTTACGAGATGTGTGAGCGACATGCGTTACGAGATGTGTGAGCGACATGCGTTACGAGACGTGTGAGCGACATGCGTTACGAGACGTGTGAGCGACATGCGTTACGAGACGTGTGAGCGACATGTGTTACGAGACGTGTGAGCGATATGCGTTACGAGATGTGTGAGCGACATGCGTTACGAGACGTGTGAGCGACATGCGTTACGAGATTTGTGAGCGACATGCGTTACGATATGTGTGAGCGACATGCGTTACGAGATGTGTGAGCCATATGCGTTACGAGATGTGTGAGCGATATGCGTTACGAGATGTGTGAGAGACATGTGTTACGAGATGTGTGAGCGATATGCGTTACGAGATGTGTGAGCGACATGTGTTACGAGATGTGTGAGCGACATGTGTTACGAGATGTGTGAGTGACATGCGTTACGAGACTTGTGAGCGACATGTGTTACGAGACGTGTGAGTGACATGCGTTACGAGATGTGTGAGCGATATGCGTTACGAATATGCGTTACGAGACGTGTGAGCGACATGCGTTATGAGATGTGTGAGCGACATGCGTTACGAGATGTGTGAGCGACATGCGTTACGAGATGTGTGAGAGATATGCGTTACGGGATGTGTGAGCGACAAGCGTCACGAGATGTGTGAGAGATATGCGTTACGAGATGTGTGAGCGACATGCGTTACGAGATGTGTGAGCGACATGCGTTACGAATATGCGTTACGAGACGTGTGAGCGACATGCGTTACGAGATGTGTGAGCGATATGCGTTACGAGATGTGTGAGCGATATGCGTTACGAGATGTAAGAGCAATATGCGTTACGAGATGTGTGAGAAATATGCGTTACGAGATGTGTGAGCGACATGCGTTACGAATATGCGTTACGAGACGTGTGAGCGGTATGCGTTACGAGATGTGTGAGCGAGATATGTGAGCGACATGCGTTACGAGATGTGTGAGCGACATGCGTTACGAGATGTGTGAGCGACATGTGTTACGAGACGTGTGAGCGACATGCGTTACGAGATGTGTGAGCGATATGCGTTACGAGATGTGTGAGCGTTATGCGTTACGAGATGTGTGAGCGACATGCGTCACGAGATGTGTGAGCGATATGCGTTACGAGATGTGTGAGCGTTATGCGTTACGAGATGTGTGAGCGACATGCGTTACGAGATGTGTGAGCGACATGCGTGACGAGATGTGTGAGTCATATGCGTTAAGAGATGTGTGAGCGACATGCGTTACGAGATGTGTGAGCGACATATGTTACGAGATGTGTGAGCCACATGCGTAACGAGATCTGTGAGCGACATCCGTTACGAGATGTGTGAGCGACATGCGTTACGATATGTGTGAGCGACATGCGTAACGAGATGTGTGAGCGACATGCTTTTAGAGATGTGTGAGCGATATGCGTTACGAGATGTGTGAGCGACATGCGTTACGAGATGTGTGAGCAATATGCGTTACTAGATGTGTGAGCGACATGCGTTACGAGATGTGTAACGACATGCGTAACGAGATGTGTGGGCCATATGCGTTACGAGATGTGTGAGCGACATGCGCTTCGAGATGTGTGAGCGACATGCGTTACGAGATGTGTGAGCAATATGCGTTACTAGATGTGTGAGCGACATGCGTTACGAGATGTGTAACGACATGCGTAACGAGATGTGTGGGCCATATGCGTTACGAGATGTGTGAGCGACATGCGCTTCGAGATGTGTGAGCGACATGCGTAACGAGACATGCGAGCGACATGCGTTAAGAGATGTGTGAGCGACATGCGTTACGAGACGTGTGAGCGACCTTCGTTACGAGATGTGTGAGCTATATGCGTTACGAGATGTGTGAGCGACATGCGTTACGAGATATGTGAGCGATATGCGTTACGAATATGCGTTACGAGACGTGTGAGCGACATGCGTTACGAGATGTGTGAGCGACATACGTTACGAGATGTGTAAGCGATATGCGTTACAAGATGTGTGAGCGACATGCGTTACGAGACGTGTGAGCGACATGTGTTACGGACGTGTGAGCGACATGTGTTACGAGATGTGTGAGCGATATGCGTTACAAGACTTGTGAGCGCCATGCGTTACGAGATGTGTGAGCGACATGTGTTACGAGATATGTGAGCGATATGCGTTACGAGATGTATGAGTGACATGGGATACGAGATGTGTGAGCGACATGCGTTACGGACGTGTGAGCGACATGCGTTATGAGATGTGTGAGCGACATGAGCGACATGCGTTTCGAGATGTGTGAGCGACATGTGTTACGAGATGTGTGAGCGACATGCGTAACGAGATGTGGTAGCGGTAAGCGCTATGTGTTTTCTTGTTTTTAGAGGGGGGGGGGGGGGCTGCACATTAACAAATAATAATAATAATAATAATAATAATAATAATAATAATAATAATAATAATAATAACAACATCTTTATTTAAAGAAGGTTACACATTATGACATAATTACAGTGTCAACTATAAAACATGTGTAATATGGCCTTCTAAAACAAAACATAATGACATACAGCTTTACACAATTCACATATGTATACGTACTATTATTCAAATGTCATCAAAAACGATAAACAACAAGTTATATAAAGCATTAATGAA
Organism: Mya arenaria; assembly: GCF_026914265.1. Classification (NCBI taxonomy): domain Eukaryota; kingdom Metazoa; phylum Mollusca; class Bivalvia; order Myida; family Myidae; genus Mya; species Mya arenaria. The sequence continues at coordinate 31,488,505 of NC_069133.1, read as the reverse complement.
TAATTAAACACTTTAATTATGTTAAACACAAGTACACAATTCACACATGTACACTATAATTCAAATAGCAAACAGGATAAATATAAGTTATATGAAACATTTATAAATAATAAAGTATTGTAAACACATGTACCATTTCAGCGAACTTCAAGCACTTACCGACAGACACCCAACTTAATTTACAACAAGTGAGAACTATAATAATGAATACTAGTATAAAGTTTTAACAAATTGTTTGAAAATATTTAGTCGGAATTCAAGTATTTACTAGAATGTTTAAATGTTTATTAAAAAGGAAAGTTTTATACTTCAATTTAAACATTGCCGATTTGTGGACATTTCTGACTTCTATAGGTATTTCATTCCATGTGTGCATACTGTTATATGAAAAGGAATCCTTGAGATAATTTGTTCCATGTTGAAAACGGTAATTCGATATTCTGACATGTTAAGAATTGTGTGGAAGTCCCACACAAGCCCGTCCTCGTGGTGAGCTACAGTGGTGGTGACCCTCTTAAGGTCACAGGTAACCTTACCATGTCCCCACGCTGACCTAGCGGTGGAATGTCGGTGATTACCCCACAATATCCGTGTTACGTATAACCAAACGGTCAGTTGAGGTCAGCAGAAGATCGGTCACCGGTGACCCCGACCCCCGCATAAAAGGTTGCTTTTCTTATACGTTTACTCATTATTTATACGAGTTTCGAGTCTCTGAGTGTCTCGTAATATATTGACCAGTGTAAATGCAGTACTTGTTCATAAATTATACAGATGAAACTATTTACTGAGTGAACACCGTAAAAATAAATTATATGAAAACGAAATAATTTAAGTTTACAAATGTCGGAAATTATCGGAGAGTTGCGGGTAAATGTTTCCCACAATTTTTTGTCGGCCGCGCTTGGAAATGAAAAGAGTGGATTATCCGGAGTAATTCAACACAATGTGAAATTTGAGGGGTAAGCCTTTAAGGATATACATAATGAGTTAAATTATAAGTTACAATAGAGCACCACCTAACGCACTCGAGCTTGCTACATTCCTCTACACTGGATTTCTACATTTTCAGTAACGCTATTATAAACATTTATTACATGGTTTAACAAGTTCGATTCTTCTTTAGAAAAAGTAAATTAAAAGCGGGAAATACACGTGACCAAATTGTTGGTAACAGTCCAAAATGTCATTGACATCAGGCTTGATTCGAAAATAGTTAAGGTAATATTGTTTATCATAGTGTTTTGAATTTTACTCTTATTCCATCTATGTAGCTGTATTTATCATGTGACGTCCACATGCTAAATATACACACTACAAACTTGGAAATCATTACCCGCTTTTTAAACGGGTAAACTCAGTTGTAACAGCGACATAGTATTCATTTAATCATGTAAAGTGATGTAAAGTGATGTAAAGTGATGTTTGTTATCGGTCTCAAACTAGCTCATATTGACATCTCTTGGTTTGTTTTGGAAATACTGTATTTGCTGATTTTGGGACCATCTGGTGTCCAGACCCTTAAAATGCCGCCCTTCATTCTGTCCTTCCTTCCGCCCTTCCTTCCTTGTTGAATGCGTTATCATGACCGTCAAAAAACAGATTCAGGCAGAGCGAGACTGCGAGAGTTCATAACCCCCAGAACACCAATTAGCCACTCCCCCGGCAATTTCAAATTATCAATCTGACAGTTAGATTTTTTTCTCAAAATCATGTTTCTAGTTATCTTTCAAAAACAAATTAAGGATTTTTCATTGGTGTAACCTTCATTCTACATGCCTGCAAAGTTTCAGGTCGAAACTCTTTGTAGGTATTGCTTAATTTTGAAAAAAGTGTCCCTGAAGTGAAACATGCATAAAATTTAGAAATTAAAAATAAAGCTTGCCCCAGCGCCACCTGGAGGTTTATATAGTCCTGTTGCCGATGCCATTGGATATTCAGACAATGCGAGACCGCTATAATCCGGTGCTATGGCTTTTAAACTGTTGTAATACTTAGAAATGCTTTTGCCTACAAAAAACTATCTATAAGAAAGTATTTATAAGATTATCACCAATATTGATTTGCCTTTAGATGCATGGTGATAAATCGTATGAAACGTTTACTGTGTTAGTTTAAACCATTCACTGTGATGATCTTATTTACCAGCGAAATATTTTAATTTAATAATAGTTAACGGCATGAAAACAAATTTTACAAATAGAATATCAATGCAAAGTTTTTCACAGTATTTGAAACCAACATTATAAAATCAAACATGCAAGGGGATTGGGCCACGAGTTTTGCCAACATCAGTTAATGCCCTAAAAGATTCAAGCGAATGAGAAAAATATTATTTTCTGCCAAAAACATTTCACTTATTTTTGCAAACATTCAACATATAGGTACGGCTTTTTATGTTTCCGAGCGCATTGATGAAATACAAACTTTGTTATGAAGATTGTTATGATCTGGTAGCCACCACCACACAAAAGACCAGAAATGTGTGATGCTTGTAATGAAGCCAAACCGGTTGTATTCTATAGAGACGTATATTATTAAGCTTTAACGCTAGAATTTGGACCGATTCAGCAATTCAGACGGCCACCGATCTTAGGAACTTCAAAGTCGTGGCTGTAACATACTATTTTCTTTTTGTTATCATATATGTTATAATAATGAAATCATATTATAGACATGCATTGACGAGTTAAAATTTTAAAACATAAATCTTTTCCCTCATTTTACACTGTACCGAGTCAAAATAATAATTGAGCCTGTAACCTACACATCGGATGTAGGACATTTTGGAAATATCACAACTGGTCTCGACAACGACAGATGTTTCACAGAAGATACTGTTAGTGTAATAAGCACTTGGTAGGTGGGCGTATGATAGCATAAGTGTAAACATCAAAATACTCTGATAACAATAGATATTTCCTTCATTTACGTCGCGAATCGAGCCTGAGTTGATGCCAGTTTGGACTGTAAAAAACATTTGGTTACGTTGATTTCTAGCCTTGAAATTAACTAAAAGGAACATTGACTTTCTCGCCCGTACAGAGCTCTTTACATCCTAACCCTGGTTCTCGGCGTACTAAAGACACTCCTGGTTCCGTTTCTGCTGAACATAACGGTTCGTCATCTATGGAGGATCTACGTGACGTCACTCAGGGACCGGAACTGCTTACTTCCGCTTCCACCCGGGGAGTTTGGTCTTCCGATCATAGGAGAGACGGTTCAGATGCTACTTAACGTAATTTTCTATTTACTATTCATTTTTGTTTATTTGTCTTTTATGCTAAGTGTAAGCTTTTTTTAGATAAAAAATAAACAATAAACAGCATAAATGAAACTTTTACAATCAATATGACTTTGGTTCACCTGGATTGTCTAGGTATAAACATGTCCAACTTGGGGTTTTGCTAATTTAGTGTCATAATTATGATAATAGAATTATTACTTTTATTTTCAGCCAATGAAATTGCAAAAAGGCAATCAATAAGAATTAGGCTTAATCATTGAGAATTTCAACTTTCGCGGGAGTTTAAAGCTCCGCTACTACCACTCATCCGATACACACTGCCTGCGTCAGAGTTTGCGTTGACAATGGTATCAGCCAATGGCGCTGTATTCTAAGTCAGTTAGATGCCCTTAAGTTATATCTTAAGTAATAGTTAGATGACTTGAAGTAAATTCTTAATGAATAAGGGTGGGCGGTGTGTGCGCAGCGAACGAGCCCTTCTTATTCATTAAGAAATTATTTCAGGTCATCTAACCCACATAGAATACAACCTCATTGGCTGATACATTGACAACGTGTGTATCGGATGAGTGGCAGTAGTAGGATCGTTAAACACCCGCGAAGTTGAAATTCTTAATAGTTTAGTCCAGTACTTAATGATAATGCCTATCTGAATATTCATTGGCTTAAAATGTAGGTTGTATTCTAATGATTAAGAAGGACTCGTTCGCTACCTTCACTTCGCTCTATCTTAATCATTGATATTTTACTTCATGTAATCTATTACTTAGTTTGTTTAATTTTCTATTTTATATTTCGTTCAGATGAATGAATTCACCAGGAGAAAAAGAGCGCAATACGGAGATGTTTACGTCACGCATTTCCTTGGCAACCCGACGGTGCGCGTATGTGGTGCTAAGCATGTGCGTTCGGTGTTAAGAGGGAAGCACACAACAGTTGAGGCTGTATGGCCGCGGAGCACTCAGCTATTACTGGGAGCAGGGTCGCTTTCACAAGCTACCGGACAGGACCATTTAACGAAGAAAAGGGCATTGATGAAAACATTTTCTTTCGACGCATTGTCTAAATACGTACCAACAGTTCAAGGAATCACCCAGACATATATTCACTTTTGGTTAAAAAAAGGCATTATCAATGGATATGAAGAACTCCGGACCCTAAATTTTGCCTTGTCTTGTCGAGTTCTTATAGGGGCCACGCTAGATAGGATCGAATGCCAACGTCTTATGAACGTGTTTGAGACCTTCACGTCGAATATCTTCTCCATGCCAGTCAATATGCGGGGATTCGGCTTTTGGAAGGTAGGAATCTTAGCAGTTGTATCCCCCATTGCATCAGCTTTAAAACTTTAAAATTAAACCGTGCGGCTGTCAAAAAGACCCGTCAATCGTTGCAAGATATTGTAATTTCATTTAAATCAGCCTTGACACTGAAATTGCCAATTTTCATATGCAAAAAGTAGGCGTGGCTGTATGCGTATGTGCAGTTATGGTCAGTTAACTTAATCATGAAGGGTCGTCTTCAGCAGTACGTAACAAGGGCAGTAATGTCAGGTGTGTCCAGATTTCTTGGTTCATTGTGTTGGGTGAAAAACGTCCTCGATTTGAGGAGTATAAGCATTGATTTCTATATGTTTCAACGATATCTTTAGAAACGACCTTGTGCACCGAATAAAGAGCAATGTCTTGTTTACGATGGTGCTCGTCTTGGATGAAAATCAAGTTAAAAATATCTCATGAAAACAATGTACTTTCTTACAAGGCTTACCCGGTGCGGGGTGATACAGGAATCCAGTGGATTTCACGTGAAATCCACTCAAAACGTGAAATCCACTCAGAACTCAGTTATTTTAATTAATAATTTATTTTTTTCGTATACATATTAGAAAGTGCCTCATGAAGGGTTTATATTTCAAATTTTATTGAAATTGGTCAAAAAATAAAGAAGTTAGAGCAATTTTTCAATTTTTTTCCAAAAATAGATCGGAAATCGAGGTGAAATCCAGATTCCGATAAGTGAAATCCACTCATAACTCATTAATTTTAATAAATAATTTTCTGTTTTTGTATTTTTATTAGAAAGTGCCTCATAAAGGGTTTATCTTTCAAATTTTATTGAAATTGGTCAAAAAAATGAAGAAGTAAGAGCAATTTTTCGAAAATAGATCGGAAATCGAGGTGAAATCCAGTTTTCGAGAAGTGAAATCCACTCTTAACTCAGTTTTATTAATTAGTAATTTTTATTTTTTGTATACATTTTGGAAAGTGCCTAATGAAGGGTTTACATTTCAAATTTTATTGAAATATATCAAGAAATGAAGAAGTTAGAGCAATTTTTCGGAAATCGAAGTGAAATCCACATTTTGACAAGTGAAATCTACTTTTTCAGACGTGAAATCCACTCATAACTCATTTATTTTTAACAATTTTTTTTTTTTGTTAAGCAAATAATTGAAAGGGCTTCATAATGGGTTTATATACACAATATCCATACACATCCAGGCCATACCACGTGGAGGCACCCTCAATCATGGCCCTTTTTTACTTTCGAATTTTGAAAATATTAAAAATTTAATAAATAATCCGAAAATTGTTTTGTTATTTGTTTATGCCAGACATTTATTTATGGTTATTTATACATGTACATTGGTTGATATACGTAATCATAAAAAAAGAAACAAACAAATACAACAGAGCAAAGTTACACCAAGTGAAGTCATATGTTTAACTTGGTTTACAATAATGAGAGATAATGAAAAGGTATGTTCACAACAGTGAAGAAAAATAATTACACAAAATAAACAATAGCAAAATATGAAAAAATATACACAGGTAAACTTTGAACATAGCCCCATGTGAAAAATTTAAAATGGAATAATTCGTGAGGGTGTGCACTGCCACCCGTGCTGGGCTTCAATAGTGATTCTCGGCGTGTGCACACCAGAAAGGGGAAACTTCAAAGACAAATTTCTAAGCAAAAAAAGTTTCAACGCACAGAGAAAACGCATCAATAATCTTGTTCGAAAAAGTGTACAATGCATTGAAATGAAGGACATAAGATTTCATAAGGACTATCACAGTGACATGGTGCACTACAACAACAAAGGACACATTAAATACTTTGACGCCATCGGGAAACATATTAATACGTAATTTCACAGATTAATACGAGCTAAAAGCAATTATTGTGATGTTAGTTATAAATATGCTTATTGTTGTAGTAATAGTAGTAGTAGTTCGCAAATGTGCTTATAAAAACACGTAGTTATTAATTTATTGTTGTTATATAGTTGTTGTTATTTATGTTATTTATGTTTTCAAATGTGCTTCATTCATTCATTTAAAGATGTAGTAATATCTATTCATGATTGTTAATATCAAGACCAAAACAAGGTATCGGATCATATTTGCTCGAAAGAAAACGGAACAAAATCGTAGTTTTTAAAAATAAAGTGCATTGAGTGAGTAAGAACACGAGGTATTTTAACAGACATGATTTTCATCTAAAACAATCGTCATCGTAAACAAGAAATTTCCCTTCCATCGGTGCACAATGTCGTTTCTAAAAACTATCGTTGAAACATATAGAAAACAATGTACGTTCATACTCACCGAATTGCAATCGGAACTCCTTGGCTAGTATCAAGATATGGCCTCGGATATAATACCTCTCAAAATAGTAAGACCGGTGTGTACACAATGATATAATACGGGTCGTACGAAAATTGTCCATCATGGCCGACCAAGAAGATGTTCAAACAACCAAGAGATATGTTAGTCCAAAGACAGAATGAGGAGCGAACTTTTACCACTTATTTGTGTGTGAGTGTTATTTTTATACTTATTGTATTTTAATAAAATATAAAAATAGTTTCAAAAGAGCCCTAATGAGAAACTAATTGGAAATGTCATTAATTCTTAGTGGGTGGGGTAAAGTCTTCTTTCAATTGACAGATTCTAATTTAGTAAATAACAATTTTGAAGCTCCAGTGATCAATGGCAAAAATTAAGAAAACAAATACTCTATTTATTTTTTTTATAACAAATAAGTCTGAATCTGACTTTACTTAGATCAATAATAGGTTCTTATTGTCATTTCAGAGAAGAGTATGGTACCAGGGGTGCAGCTGACTCTGATTCCCGGCTTGTTCTAATGAAAAAAGGCAGATGAGGTAATGGTTGTGCTATTTTCGAAATTCGGACAATAATTTAACAGTCAAGTATCCTATTAGTTTAAGCCCAAAAGTACCTGCATGTTTGTACAATTAACCAACAAGGATTGACAGTATTAAAATATCAACATTGTAGATGAATTTAAACATGATAACAATTTCATTTCATATTTTTTAATTAACCAGTAGTCCAGAGCTAAAAGCTGCTCTTTCACAGATTGACAGTTCTTCTTGGCCATTCTTTAAAAGCCCAAAGGAGTAATTAAATTAAATTTACACATATAATTAATTATATGGCTTAAAGCAATAGCAAAAAAATATTTTCCAAACAATTGAAATCTGTTCTATTATGTGTGACCTTATATGACTTGTTGGAGGAATTTTTACCAAATTTTCAAACTTGTATATGAAAAACTGTGATCTGATATTATGTCAGCAGTCTAATATCACTGGTTTCCATACATTTGCACAATAATTGCCAATTGGCTCGTTTAAATACAAAAATAAAAAAGGGTTCAGAACAGTAAAACTGTGAGGATGCAGCTTTAAATTAGTGTTGCACTTAATGTTTTGTGAATACTTTTCTGTTGTTGTACAGGCTTTTAAAATAATTGATCTGAAAATAGAATTCCTATTATTGTTGTATTTTCTGTTTTCTATTTCAGGCACTGGAATCCGAATGTAATCAAAAATGCCATTGTATGCGGATTGACCTGCAATGCATGGCAATCATCTTAACACAATGCCTTCCTTGGAAAAATGAGTGCAAGATGGAAACAAAGCGTTCAGTGGAACATCTTGTCATCTCAAATATTTGATGACTTACTTACTGATGTGAAGTTGAAGATAAAAGTCATCTGTTGGTCCGTGATTATTAAATAAATCATATATTTTAAAAGGGTAAAATGGTAAAGGATTTATATACGCTTTAAGTGGTTTTCCTATATTATGAAGGGAAGATAACTACAAAAACAGAAACAGATGGCATTGGCAGACCATATAAAGGATAACTATTTTGTTCAGTTCAATTTTTAAGACTTCAGAAAATCTGTTAATAGGGCACATCCTTGCAAATGCCATATTGTAAACTCTTTAAAATGTGAAAAGGTGAAAGTGGTCTAGAGGATAAGCCCCAAATTCAAGGTTATGAGTTCAAGACCTCCAAGATACTTTCTCTTGACCTCAGGAAAAGGATGTCCATACTTGTTTCTTCTTAGGCAACAGACTTAAGAGCGATTTTGTAAGCTTCCAGCTTGCATAGCAATCTGATAAGGCATAAAATAAGATACTAGCTGACTTGCAAACAGTTTTTCCATTTGTGTTGATTTATTTTTCAGTCTGTTGGAATGTTTATTAGAGTGATGCGCATTGCTTACTGCAACCAATATTTATTTTCTTTATTAAGTTGAATTTAACGAACACATAACATTACTTGTGAATTTACAGATGCACGTTTATTTCGTTGATTGTATGAGTTTATTTTCTCAGATGATGTAATAAAAGTTATTCTGAATGACTGTCCTATTTTGTTTGAAGAAAATGTGTTGAGGTTTTGGCATAGCAGAGTGTCATCATCATCATCATCATTGTTGTGTACAAATAAAACATTCAAAACAATGTATTAAAAACCAAACTGTCAAGCCAAGTACTCAAAGAGGCACAAGGATATTGCTAAAGAGACCGGTAATACAATTAGACAAATACAATGTAAAGAAAGATCTATAATTCTGACACATGGTAATGCTTTAAATAGTCCTCTCATTGTGTGTTTATGGTTAAAGTGGAGACATACAGTATATTTTGTAATGAAGATTTAAATTTGTATGGCAACTTAAAGCCATATATGGGGATTAAGCGCCAGAAATATTGTGAAGTCTCCCAAAAGACTCAATGCACTTAAAAGGGCTTGGCACAGAAATGAAAGTAAAAATGGGAGCAAAACCTAATTTATCATTGGTTTTACATTGGATTGCATACACATGGCTCTGTTATTACTTGACTAATATTAAAAATAAAATTAAGAGACATGTTGATCCAAACTGTAATTATTCTTGTTTGCATTTTATGGAGTTGGACATAAAAGAGTCATTTGGTAAAGAGTGATCTAAAGGCTAATTATTCAAAATAGATTAAGTATTATTGAAAAAAGTCTGGTATACATTGCTGAAAAGCTTAGTAACATGGCTAATTTGATTAAGGCTTTTATTTACAAAAAAATAAATCAGTTGAGTATCTTATCAGTTACTCTTTTGGTGTTGTTGTTTTAAATAAAAAATGACAATTTACTCAAAGATATTGAGACTAATAATTATAGATTTAGACAAGTATAATGTGTAAGGAAACTTCTAATGAGTGGGTTTAATCCACAGCCTATGAGGTAAAGTGAAGCATGATCTGCCTTGAACAAATACAATTTTAAGACAAGATCTGTCAACTTAGTGCACCAGTCAATTGTAACCCCCCCCCCCACCCCCACCCCAGGTCTGGGGGAATACTGGGGTTAACCAGGGGAAATGGGCCGTGTTTTTACCTATCAGGTGGCCCTGCAGTGCTGGTTGAATGCGGCGGTTTTATCTTCGCTTAAAATATAGAGGGGAATGGACCTCACCTAGAGTCCCTGTGGTGTGGGGGCATTTGGCAGGGATTTTGCCATTGGATCGTCCGCGCAGGGTGGGAATTTTAGCCGGGGTTGGCTGTACTGAAAGTCAAAGTCCCCACTATTCCCCAGACCTGGGGAGGCCGTGGTTACAATTGTCTGGTGCATATCCACATTAACGTTGTATTGGTACTCTAACAATTGAGCTTACTGCGTGGATAGTCACCGCCCCACTTCAACCCCACAGAACTGTTTACACAAAAAAAAATCTGCAGCCCAAACCCAATAATGCTGAAGTAAAGGCATGCATAGATTTCAGCTGGTAAAGCTGACTGGGTGCCAAGCTCACACCCATCCTACCACAATCCACAAAAGTCTGCACAATGCAATCAATGATTTTACAGAATAGTAATGTTGTTTTAATGGCAAGGCATAGTGTGAAAAATAACACGGCAAAGTATGAATTAAAACTTACATTTCATAGGGTATTCCTATAACTGTTGAGAACATGTTGACATTTAGTCCATGCATGCATTTAATCCGATGTAATGATTCATGCATGCCATGAACCGTATGATCATTTCAATGACTGTCAAGTACATTTTCTGTGTGTTCACGATTTTTCTAGAGGAAATAGAGTGCTTCAACTATAAGAAAACATCTAAATATTCATAAAACGAACATTTTTTGAGGTTACAATAAATATTTTCTCTTAAACAAGCACATTTAATTTAACACAGTCCATTTCCTTGTTGTTACAATGGGCCTTCTTTACGCGGATTGAAAACGGTGAAAACGGCAGCCGCATCGCACTTTCGTATATCCTTACTACTATTTACGAGGTGTTGAGAGATTTCGTAGAACATGTCATTTGTGTAATAGTAATAGTTTAGGTGATGAATTTCATTACTTGTTTGAATGTCAACATTTTTCAGACGATAGAAAGAAAAATATTAAATTGTACTTTTGTCGTAACTCTAATTGTATTAAGTTAGATCAATTAATGAACAGTAAAAACAAAAAAGAACTTATTAAACTGGCTATATTTTGTAAGTCCCTTTTATCTAATGTCAAATAGTCATTCTCCTTTAAAAACAATACGACTTATTTGTCTTAGTATTTCCTATTATAGGAAACTGTATGTAATATATGTCCACTTTGTTTATATATATATATGTTTAATTAATTGTTTGTAAAAGCGTTATTGTTCTGATCACATGGTTGTAATAACCCATGATCTAAATAAAAAAAGTCTATCTCGAAGCTTGCCGGAGATGGCCGAGTTGTTACGATTGACCGAATTGATGACATTTTCACCCCAAACAATGAACCAGGAAACCCGGACCCGCCTGACATTACTGGAGAAAATGGAGCCCATGGTTACAGCTTTTATTCTTTTTGCAGGCATTGGGAGCCCGACAAGTTCTTATGGACAAAATCGACGAGGTTATTCAATCAAGAAGACAACGTTCCGGAGTGGAAGAAAAAGATAATGTTTTGAGTATTATTCTTCAATCAAACGATTTTGACGATTTTTCTCAACTGGAACTTAAAAATATGTGCCTCGAGTTGTTATTTGCCGGACATGGAACTACTTCTAGCGCGGAGAGTTATCTCGTCTACGTCCTTACAAAACGGCCGGATGTGTGTCGGAAAATTCGGGAAGAAATGACATCCTATGGCATCTTTACGCATGACCTTCCATTGACGGATTCTCTGTCGTTACAACTGTTGAACAAGTTGACTTATCTCAACTCGGTGGTTAAAGAGGTTCTTCGAATTTCTCCGCCGGTTGGCGGAGGCTTCCGACAGGCGCTGGAAACGTTTGAAATTAATGTAAGATCTTTTTCATATATGTATAAAACTAAAGTGTTAAGCTAAATATGAACATTTGAACTGAAAAAGAAAAAAATAACTTGGCAAACTTGCAAGTTTACTATTCCATTTCAGGGTTATCAAGTGCCAAAAGGCTGGAAGGTTGTGTATTCTATAGCCAACACCCACAACATTACGGGACACTTTCAAGACCCCACTAACTTCGACCCCGACCGCTGGAGCAACAAGCAAACATCCGGTGATCCTTGGGGGTACCTCCCATTTGGCGGCGGCCGGCGCGCATGTGCGGGCAAAGACCTTGCACGACTCATGTTAAAAGTGTTTGCTGTGGAATTGTTGGGTAGGTGCGACGTCGGTCTTTTGAAAGACGATACTGTTTTCAGGACATTTCCGCTTCCGTCGCCAAAGGATGGGATGCCGTTGTATGTCAGGATGAAAAGCCAATAAGAAGAAACAACCGTTGTCAAATCATCGTAAACATCGTACATTTTGTTCAATTAAAGTACATGTACTACAGTGCATAAATCTTATAAAAAAAGGTTCTATTTCACGCATTGAGCCGTGAATGTACGTTTGTATTTATAAATATTTGGGTTAATTCATGTAATAGGAAATGTGCTTATGGCCACAATACATGTATGTAGACATCTCACAAAATTTCAACGACATTCATGCAAATTTGCATATTTCCGTTCGAAAATCAATGTTTTATGGCTTAAACTAACGGTTTAAGAAAAATGCATAAAACATTAATTTTGAGCTTAAATATAAAGATCGGCGATCTAATTTTTGTCAGCAGTCTTATATCACTGGTTCCCATGGATTTTCGAAAAAATTGGCTCGTTCCAAGTAAAAAAAATAAAAAAAGTTGTCAAAACGTTCAATCTGTGAGAGTGCAGCTTTAAATGTAATACATTGTAATGGAAATGGGTGAACATGGATAAATATAGCAATTAAAAAATATACGAGTTGAATGAAAAACATTTGTTATGAACTTTATTAAAATAATGAAAAGCAGCAATACAAAATGTTGCCCTTAACTGATTCGAACTCGCAACCTTTTGCATCACAGCCCCATTCGTTACCCGCTGCTCTATATGCCCACTGGGTTAAGCAGTTTAATAAGTGTCTATATATATACTATAAGGTAAAAATTTCCCAAATGATAAAATTTGAATGACACAAGGTATCTAACAGTGGGCTTGTCCAAAAGGTCACAGCTCACGTGTCAAACTCGAACTTCATGTTAGCTTCCTGTATAGCAGGAAAGTATAGTTGCGGTCAAAATTGTGTCAAAAAGTAGAATTGACTCCGATATGGAGTGGATACATTCTCTTTTTATAAATATGGATCTATTGTATATTATTAACCCCAGTTACACCAACGTTGCGACTGCGACTAAAATGAATGAAAATTATAAAAATATTTCAAAAGCATCGGAAATGTTCGCTGAGGTCGCTAACAGACCTTTCGACCGGTCGCATAGTACAATCGTTCTTAAACAGACCTTCGAAGAGACAGATAGGCAGACAGACTGCTTTTTGCACTTTAAAGGCCTCTTTTACAATCTGGCGAGTGAAATTTGTATGGTTGTTTTGCAGTTGCACACTGCGTACTGTACGGTATGGTCTTTTGGTTAGGTCGTGACCTTCGAAACCATGAATGAACGCTGGAAATTTTTGCTCTGGTGTACGAGAATGATTGGCTCGTGATATGTTACAGAATTGAATAAAATATGTAAAGGGTATGTCACACTTTATGCAATTTGTCCTTGATGTAACTTCCGCTGAAATGCGTTGGGTTCACTTTTCTAAACGTCCGAAAAAAATCACAAACTAACCACCTCCATCAGGTTATGAATGGTATTTTAGGGTTATTTAGAAAGAGACATCTTACACGGAATGAGATACAACTTTGACCTTTCCCAACCAGTTATTGTACTTTGGAGACACTTTATTTACTTTTTCTCTCACTTCCGGTATTTTGTAATACATTTTCGCGACTTTTGATAAATTCGAAAATTGGCCTATTTTAGCTTGATACTTGCTTCAATATGTGTAAGATCACTATGTGTGTGGCGGGGATAATATCCTTATCTCTATATATTACGAGTGCTGAGCTGTGATGCATGATGGAGGAGGTTCCTTCAGAAAGTTGGGTTCCATCAAACTCAACAATATTTGGCATTCAAATATATTAGTCAATGCCATCTTGCAAAATCACTGCAAATATTTTACACATTAGTAAGATTAAGTTATGGTTATCCAGATCTGAATATTGCTTTTGGTTTGTGTGCTGGATTGCTTAAAAGTAAAAAGAAGCTCCTCAATCAAAATAAACTCACACTCATATACATACATGTATGTCTCATCTTGATAATGCTAGCTTTTGATACTGAAACAAATCCCGGTCCAGTAAGACCCGACCTATGTGGGATTTGTGATAACGTGGCAGGATGGCATCCAGAACGTGGTATATTTTGTGAAGAGTGTTGCACCTGGTACCATGCACAATGTCAGGGAATGAACACCCTCACATATGACTTACATTGTGAACATCCTGATGAGTATTGGCTATGTTTGAAATGCGGAACACCCAGCTTTGCATTTATTTGAAAGTTCATCTAATGCAGATACAAATCACTCCATTTCCACAATAAGTACAAATGAATCTGCCATCCAGTCACCAACACCTAGATTTTACCACCCCTTATATAGTAGCACACCATCTGGTAAATCACCTCCCCAAGCACATATTGCTCCTTCAAATAGAACACCTAAGCAAGGAGGAAGAAAACTAAATCTCCAACACTTAAAACTAATTACTGTAAACTGTCAGTCTGTCAAAAAAGAAAAATCTTGGATTTCTTACTATGCGTTCTACTGTCAAACCTGATATTGTGCTGGGTACGGAGTCATGGCTTAAGCCTCATATCAAGAGTCCTGAAGTATTCCCATCTGATTACAAGATATACAGGAAAGACCGTAAACGCCGTACAGGAAGGGGGTGGGGGGTCTTCATTCTGGTATTAAATAAATTTGTAAGTACCTCACCTGCTGAACTCAAGACTGATTCGGAAACCATGTGGGTCCAAGTCAAACAAAAATGCAAACACGATCTTTATGTATGCAGTGCCTACAGGCCAAACCGAGACTTTATAGTTGTATAGAAGATATCAGTCGTACTGTCTACACTATTAACAACTCAAATAACACCATTGTAGTTGGTGGAGATTTTAACCTTGGTGATATGGATTGGAAATCCCTCAGAGTTAACTCTGGAGCTACCCACTCAAAGGAACGCTATAAATTACTAGAGTTAGCAGAAAACCTTGGCTTTAAGCAGTTAATTCATGAACCTACATGAATAACTGAAACCACACAAAATTGTCCCTCTTATTTATAAATAACCATAGTCTTGTAGACAACACTAAAATCATTCCAGGCTTCAGTGACCATTGCATCCCTTTTTTAGATATTACTTCTGGGCCAAGAATTAACTTTAAGGAAAGAAGAAGTATAGTTTTGTTAAATAAAGCTGACTGGAACAGGATTATAATTGGGTTAGTTTCTTTTGGAAAAAAAACTAAACTATAATGCACAAACATGTAAGCTAAGTGTACAAGAGCTTTGGGATAGTTTCACGTCTATACTTGAAAAACTAATCAAACCCCATATACCTACTATAACAGTGAATGGGAAACAACATCTACCATGGATAGATACAGACATTAAGAACTTATTGAAAAAGAGAGTCAAACTTTACTGTAGTTAAAAGGGGTTAAATGGGAAGTACATTTGTTAAGCTAAAAAGTCTCAAAGCCACTATCAAAAGAAAACAAGGGTGGCCTACTGGGATTATATAAATAATATTGTATGTGACCCTTCAGAACACAAAGAAGGGACCACTAAAAAATGTTGGTGTTTTATTAAAGGCCTGAAAAAGACTCCTCTGGTGTAGCGCCACTTAGAGATGAATGGTTGGTAAGAACAAACTCTATCGACAAAGCAAATATCCTTAATCGTCAGTTTTCGTCGATTTCACCAAACCAGACAAATCCATACTCCCAGACCTGGGTAATAGTCCATTTCCGGATATGCAGAATATACAGGTTACCGAAAATGGAGTTTTTAAACTACTTAATAACTTAAACCCACACAAGGCAGCTGGACCTGATAAAATTAAACCAATATTACTTAAAGAATCTGCTCAAGAGATTGCACCCTTTTTTATTTACCCTGGTATTTAATACGTCAATTACATCTGGACTTGTACCTTCAGATTGGATTAAGGCAAACGTCACCCCTGTCTTCAAAAAAGGTGAACAATTCAAGCCTAGCAATTATCGTCCGTTATCCTTGACTTGTATTGCATGTAAATTACTAGAACACATCGTGGTCAGTAACAGTCTCGACCATTTAGATACCCTTAACGTATTGGTGGACAATCAGCATGGCTTTCGATCACATAGATCATGTGAAACACAGTTGGTAGGTTTCCTGCATGAACTTACTATGTCCACTAAGCGAGGCCAAGTTGACGTTGCTATTATGGATTTTAGTAAAGCCTTTGATGTGGTTGACCATAGAAGACTCCTGCATAAACTTGATTTCTATGGGATCAGAGGGACAAGACGGACATGGATTAAGATTTTTATCAACGACCTCCCTTCAAGTGTCTGTTCAAGTGTAGGGCTCTTTGCCAATGATTGTGTTGTATATCGTGAAAATAGCACCCACATATGACAGGAAGACCTGAACAGCCTAGCGACGTGGGAGAAGAGGTGGAAGATGTCCTTTTATGTCTTTAATGTAGACAAATGCCATTTCATGCATGTCTCCAAGTCTCGGAAAATAGTCGTGACTGACAACACTCTTCACAACGAGCCCCTGACAAGAGTACAACAGGCCACATACCTCGGACTCGAGCTTTTGGCAAATATCTCTTGGACACCCCATATAAACAAGATAACAGGTAAAGCCAGCCAAAGCCTTGGTTTCCTGAGACGAAATTTTCACTCTGTAAAACCTGAAACAAAAGCAACAGCATACAAATCCATTGTCAGACCCTCTTTGGAATACTGTTCCTCCGTTTGGGATCCATTCCAGATGACTGATATTCAAAAACTAGAACAGGTTCAAAGAAGAGCAGCAAGATTTGTTACAAATAACTACGCCAAAGCTCCAGGAACTGTAACAAACATTATGAACCAACTGAACTGGGAATCACTTGAAAGAAGAAGACAGACCAGCCGTCTAAGCCTCTTTTATAAAAGTCATTATGGATTAGTCGACATTACAGCCTCTCAATACATGACGCCATATCAACGAAATTCTGGACATTTTCATCATTTGGCATATCAGATACCACACTCAAATACTCATTCTTTCCTCGCACTATTGTCGGGTGGAACTCACTACCGGTACATGTAGTCAGTGTTGACATTGCCATTGCATTTAGGGCAGCACTGGCTACATTGCCACACATCCCTTAGACAGTACAGATATATTTTTATCTTTGAACAGCGCTAACATTCTTATTCTTTTTACTATGTACATACTAGGTCTGCATGATGTAATTGAGGCTCATGTGTTAAACTCGTAATCGACCGTACATTTTTTTACATTGTGCAACAATTAAAACTGCAATGGAAAAAGCAAAACGCTGGATAAAGTAAGTTAAGACATTAAAGTTACTGGATGAAGTGTTCTTTATTATTTGAATATGCACCATTCTTTTCAGTAAGTGCATTGTTTTGGTCTTAAATTAATTCATATTGTATGAACTATTTATATACATGACAACTGTTGTAAGGAGCATATACTTCTGATGCATGGAAGGCATTCTGTCTCCGATAAGTGTTTTTCTTGCATGTCCATGATATAAGGAATACAGATGAAATTCTTTAAACCATACTCCTGCCATTTGCCAACATTTATTTAATACATTCGAATACAGTCTTAATCTCAAGCTTTATATCAGCTAGTGTATAATATTCCAAACTTTATATCGGTGAAAAAATTGCAACAATAACTTTTTTAATAATAAAGTTATGGCGATTTTCGCAAGACCACTCCTGTTTTTTAAACCTGCTCTGGTGGTCAAATATTGTCGATTTTATTTAACGGCCCTTTTAACTCACCGTTTCAATGCCAAATGCTATGCAGACCATAATTCTATCCGCAAAAAAAATCAGAAAACAAAATAGTGCATCATTAAATTGTAATTTATTATGTTATAACAAGTTGTTTTCAGTGATTAAAACCAGTAATTCATGCAATAAAAAGGTTATAAGTAGTTCAACTTGCACAAGAATGTGGAATTCGGCCTTCACCCTCGGTAAATCCGAACTTGCCAAAAGTCACTCTAGGCGAATACAACCTCCCGGATCAAACCAAAAACAACATGCAAACAAAACAACATGTAGGGCGGGTGAACTGCAGAGGCACGACATTGAAACTTTCCTGCTTTATTCGCAATGGTATTCTTAATAGCCCAAACAAAAATATGTTTACATTTTTTTTTAAATTATTGACCTAGTGACCGACTACCTGATCCACATGACATACATTTGTATTATCAAAATGGCACACTAAAGAGACATATATTCCGACCAAGTGTCACGAGACCGTCTCCGTGGCCTTGTGGTTAAGCATCTGCCTGCCGAGCGGGAGGTCGTGGGTTCGATCCCTGGCGTCATACCAAAAGATGTTAAAAGTTGGTACAAGTAGCTCCCTTGCCTGGCGCTCGGCATTTAAAGGGTAGTGCTTTGAAAAGTGGTGTACTCAGTACTGGTTTAACCCAGGAAAGTTGTACCCCGTGTTATCGGTGCTTTACACCGAGCACGTAAAAGAACCAAGGGGTCTCTTTGAAAAAGAGCTACGGTATTGCACCCGAACTTCCTTGTATCCCACCACTGTCTCTTCAGCGTGCTGTCCCTTCAGCAAAAACAAAGGACCCCCTTTGGAAATAAGTGCTTGCAATTGAAATCACAGATTATCCTTGACTGCAAGGTCTAAAGAAATACATACATACACAACATACTTGACATCTACAGTGTATTCAAGGTTTTTGGACAAGGGCTCTTGTGGCCTAGTTCATAGCCGCAACCGCGATGTCTGAATTTTCAAGCCGCATCTGGGGGTTCACTGACGTAATGTATTCATACGCTGTATTTTGATTGGATTGCCGTTAGCGAATTTGAATAATCAAAGTAGTGCCAGAACTGATTACAATGAAAACATCCAATGAAAATAGTTCTCCTAACAAGACAAGCTAATTGTATGTTCTTTTAATGAAGCACAAAAAATGGGTACGTAGCGAGTAAGTTAATCGGGTTAACTACATGAATCTTCTTGCATACGGTCAGATTAAATGCAATAAGAATATGAACATATTGGAAAAGTACGCATCAACATTTTCCGTTCAAAGCTCTTTATTGATAGAATGGTAGCCGCTTTCTCTTTTATCCAAAAAGAGACCAGTATCAGCTAACCACGGTGCCCGTTGTGCATTCGAAATGTCTTGTGGGTACGTAAACCGAATCAAGCGTGCGGTCTAAGTAGTAAACAACCAGGATATTTGTTTTTGTTTTTTTTAAAAGTAGTGTTATCCTTTGTATAGAATGTTGGTATTAATTTATTAACAGTGCTGTTCTTTTTTTCGACATAATTTGCATGTTTCCGCGACATTTTCTTTTTAATTACAAAGTTTATTTTTTAACTAATCATTGCATGCCACTCAGCACTTTTTTAAATACAGCATGATTTTTGGTATTGATTGTTTAAATACTATAAATGTAAAATAAAAACCATATGCCGCGTACCTGTATAACGTTATAACTTGTGTTCTTGAGGAAAAGTAAATTCGGGTACCAGTCTACTGTATTGACTCATTTACTCTGATCAGAGCGGCCGAATGATTCACACATGTACATGTTATCACTACTTCCGGATCCTATGATGTGAATTTTATACGTGTTATATTGAAGAAATTTATCAATAAAGTCGCCATTGAATGAATACCACCATCAAACGGATTTATTGTCATCTTACCGTGGATAGCATGTTTAATTTGACACGTAGAATTTCAAGCAATACAAGTTCGTTTGATAAAATCATGTGATTTCAATTTTGCAAAATGGTGATAAAGAAATATAAAATATGCGCATACTTATTTATGAAGTTTCATACTAAATGAAGCCAAATGTATGAATATGTGCACAGCATCTGGCTTATGAATATGATGAGTGTTTACCTATGTGCATAGAAAAGTCTTGGAGCCATTCTCAGTGTAAGTACATTTTGTTCAACGACATTGTGTGATAAACCATCGCCATTTGCCTGCTCACTTTTGATTTCTACTCTTATTATGCACCAGTCAATTGTTACCACCCCCTCGGGGTATACTAGGGAAAAGGGCAGTGTTTTCACCTTTCAGGTGTCCTCGCAGTGCCTGATGATTGCGGTGGTTTTGTCTTCCCGCAATATATAGCGGGGAATTACCCTTACCTAAGATCCTTTGGGTGTGAGGTTATTTGGCAGGGATTTTACCACCAGTTCGTTCCCGCAGGCTAGGGCAGGGATTTTATAGGGGATTGGTTGGACTGAAAGTCAAAGTATTCCCCAGACCTGGAGGTGGGGGGGGGGGGGGGCGGGCGTGGTTACATTTGACTGGTGCATAAAGTTCTTTTTCTGGAGACGCTTTGAGCTCACTTTTTGTTTCCTTGCCAAGAATAAAAATCAGTAATCATCCAATGTTGTGGCATAGTGAAGTAATGAAGATTTAACCTCACAACAGTCTTTCTCAAATGCTGTACAGGCTTTTTCATGCTTAAGAATAACTTACATGGCGATGTCAGACCAGAAATCGTCTTGGCATGAGATTGGACTACTATGGATCAGTATGCACCAGTCAATTGTAACCAAGGCCCCAACATCCGGGGGTATACTGGGGAATGGACCGTGTTTTTACCTTTCAGGTTGCCCCGCAGTACCGGGTCTTCGTGGAAAATACAGTGCGGATGTTGCTAAACCTAATGTCCCTTTGGTGCTGGAGGGGGATTTGGTGGGGACTTTGCCATTAGATCATCCCTGCAGGGCGGGGATTTTAGCGTGGGTTGGCTGGACCGAAAGTAAAAGTCCCCGCTATTCCCTGGACCGGGGGGGGGGGTATGTGCATGGTTACATTTGACTGATGCATAAGCTTGCGTATACATTCAGATTCAGTGTTTTGGTGCACAGTTGACAAATTAACTAATTACTTATTAGAAGTTAAAAATATATATTTATTTATATAAGTTATACTTTGCAATCTAAATCATAGATTTGAAAAAGGTAACCTGTATCAATAAATGCAATTATACATAAATAACTGTGCAAATCTTTATGAATCATCCAAATATGAGTACCTTGCAGGGTCTATGTTATATTTTAAAAATTATACTAAGGGATCTTTCAAGATAAGCTTTCCAATGGCATACACAATGCAGTTTGAAACCTTGAAAATTCAAAGAAAATCTTGGTTGCAGACCATTACTATTAAATATTTGATAAGTCACAGACATTATAAGGTATATTTTAAATGGGCTGTACTCAATTAATAATGAAAAAGAAAAAACTTTCTTTTTTTATAGAAACCTGACATTAACTTGGTATCGATGTGTACAATTAATGCATTGAAACTCACTAACTGATGATGCAAATAGTTCACAAATGATTTATTAATAGCAGTTATTTCGTGTTTTTCCATTAACAAAAAGATTACTAGGTACATTGTATGTCTACCGAGTATAATTCATTCCTTATGCGTTATCTGAAGTTGATGTTATTACGTGATTTAAGCGAGTTAGGTATATATCTGGAAATTCCACCCAGTCTTCATAGCATAGTGGATTCGACACTGCACTGCAAATTTTTTACATTTTGGTATTTTATTTACAATAACGATATCAAAGAGTAAAATAGTTTATTAAAAAATTGTCCTTAGATTCGTTTAAGAAAAAAACAACAACTTTTTTGGTGCCAATCTGGTGTACAGTCCCTTAAATAAACTACAAGTGAAGCCAATGCTGTATTAAATTTAAGACAAACAAAAAGAAGACAGTACAAAGTTCAAAAAGTGTGACCAATTTGAGAATACCCGGTACCTTACGTAATTTATAAATTTTCATGCGATTCAGACAATTTTAATGCTAGAAATCACAAAAAACATTCCCTTGAATTATTCCTGTCATAGTTAAAACTCATAATCAAATTTCAATGCACAGCATTTAAAATAATTTTAAACAGATGAAAAACTGTTATTTTTAAAAAGCACAATACATTGTTTATCTTTTATGTGACCTAACATTAATATAAAAATTATTCAGATCATAATTTAGAGACTTTTCTTGCACTTAAATGTGAACAAGTATGCTTGGGATTGAACACTAAGAAATTTTTTTTTCAAAGAATGAAATTAAATGAAGCACAAAATATTCAAAAATTGAAACTTTTTAGACTTTCAAAACTTTAACATTTAAACTAAATACGGTTACATAAAATGATGAATACATTTGTGGGATTTGATATCCCACTAAATGTAACCGTCGGCTTCGTTCATTCTAAACTTTCTCTCAGTGATAAGGAATAAATTTTATTCACTGCAGTTGTTTTCTAACTTTATGAAAAAAAGAACAATGGAAACAATGTATTTACTACTGTTGATCAGTGCAGATTGTGGGAGGTCATGGTTGATTTCACTGAACCACCAATAAGCCCTGCCGAAATTGGATTCTAATTGGTCAGTCAGGTGTTTTTGGTAGGCATGATTAGTATGAATCTTAATTTTAACCATTATTTATGAATGTTTACAAAATCATTGATTATTGAAATAACAAGCGAAATGTT
Source organism: Mya arenaria (assembly GCF_026914265.1). NCBI lineage: Eukaryota > Metazoa > Mollusca > Bivalvia > Myida > Myidae > Mya > Mya arenaria. Next base: position 31,465,766 of record NC_069133.1, on the reverse strand, counting down.
AGTTTGAATGATGAAAGCCATGAAATATGTGAAGTATTCAAAACGAGACCATTTTCCAGCTTGTGTAAGTATCGAGAAAATTATTAATTAAAATTATTTATTGTTTATCTGGAAAATGTTGAAATCTCATGTTTAGGCTTGATTGCTATGTTATTGCAATATGTTTTATTCATTGCAATATTAATGTAAAACATTTTTATGTTGACTTAAGTTTGTAGATAAAAACTAATGGTATAGGTGATATGAGAATGATCTCTTAAGTCTTTAAAATCCCTTTTGGTATTGTGAGTTTTTTGCTCCAGTCTTGATCAGTTCAGCTTTTGAAGACTTTCAAAGTAACTGCAAAACAAGTCCAGCTGTCTAGAAAGACTATGTCAAACCCTTACCAGATAAAATTTCTAGTGTTTTCAAATTACCAACTTGGCAATGGTTTTATCATAACATAGGATATTAATGCTAGTGGTTTTAAAGAAAATGCTAGTGTTTTTGTATGTGGAATGATATATCATAAGTGGCACTAAATTGAACATAATTTATAGTTCTCATTGATAAAACACATCGTCCCAAGTACCTATTGATCTAAGATTTAAGGCTTTGGATGGAGTCTGGTCAAGAAAATTGCATGTAACATTGTTAATACATTGTACTTTCCAACGCAAGAACTGTTTGCTTATTCAAGTAAATAAAGCAATCCCCACACCAAGGAAATGCAGTATTGCTTAACCAGCTCAATTGACATCATGAGTTGGACATTAAATTGCTGCAATTAAAGGCACATCTTGATATCAGAATTTTCAAACTCTGATTTAGCAACCTTATTATAGTTTAATATATGAACTACTTTTGCGAAATGAAAGCTTTTTTAGATTTACAAGGACGGGTAAAAGTATTTGTAGTAAAGTAAATGTACTTCAACACCTGATACATGTTGCCTAGAAATCCTACAAATTCTAGGCACTCCAATTCGGAGTGCCTGAAAATGAAAGCTTCTTGATTCTACATTCAACATCTTTCTGTATGACCAATGACCAGGAGAATCACGAACCTACAACCATTTGCAACTATTGAGATAGGGGGCTATCAGGACAGAGACAGAGGACAATACAAGAATGGCCAACTGTTGCATTTATTGATGTCTTTTACAAATATTATCCAAAGTATGGCCCTGTGGTTTAAAGCTCCCCTGAAAAAGAGGTGACAGGTTTTCTATATAGGATATAATTACATCATTGAAAATCTTCTCTGAAAATGCAAATAACAGACCTTTGGTATAAAATGATTTAATCAAATTAAAGTAGTATGTGTACTTTGGTTAACATACGCCAACCACGTAAATTAATTTGTTTAGGTCTGATTTAACGACATTGATATTTTCAAAAGAACTATGACTTTATCTGATTAAACACTTTACCCCCCCCCCTCCCTCTACCCACACTTTTAAAATTTCCTTTGCAGCTTGCAAGCAGTTTTAGTCTAAAGTTTAAGCTAGCCCATTAAACAGTGACCCCTTATGATGTGAGCCGATTTGTTTAATGCTTAGAACATGGTTATCAACATTCCCCTAAATGAAGCCCTAGTCCATCAGTGCTTTCAGCACTTTGATTTCACCTGTTATTAAAATCGACATAGAATGCATATTGGCACACATTTTAGACACAAGCTGAAAAATATATCTGGAACATTTTTGTTCGTTTTCAACGATTTAGAGTATTTAAATATGACTTGATTGGGAAATCACACACCGAGTTTCGGAAATACATGTATTATATATATATATATATATGCTCCAACTCCAGTCGCCATTATGCTCTAAACTTTGATTGCAAAGCTGGACGTTCATACACATTTACCCATTACTTTAACAATTTTTAGAGCTCTTGTTAGTAATTTGCCTTGCAAAACATGTGAGTATTTTCACTGGTAAAATGAGAATTAATTTGTATGTGAATGCGTTGGACGGGTTTTCAGTTATGGGCAAAAGTGTGTGCAAGTTTTTTTGTGACTGTTTTAAGACTATGATATAGAGGATGTTTGTTGAATTCAACAAATTTTCTTTTTATTTCATGCATATATCGTGTTTTTTCAATATATTTCCCCGCTAGAATAAATTTCTGTGGCCTCTTTACGAAGGGAAGTAACTGCGGCATAATCGCTATGTCAAAGTTACCTCCTCTTCGCGCGAGCAGTCCGTCCACTAAAAAAAAGTCCCACACTTTATGGAAATGCTTGTTGGAATTGAAATTATTTTTAGATTAAACCCTACTTCCATCAACGAAACCTATCATGTTTAACATTTATTGAGGCACAAAACAAGTATTTAAACAAAAGCATTTCGAAAATAAAAAAATGTATCGCGTAGAATTACAATGCAATGAAACTTGAGCATGTGACATTTTTGTACATTCAAAAACAATTTCATCCGATTTAAATCAACAATGATGGACTTACAAGTGTGTATTCGTAAAAGCAACGGAAGTCTGTATTTAGTGTTTTTCGTAGTGTATATCTAGTCACTGTCGCTCTCAGACTCTGGATCTTACGGTATTTTTTCGGGGTGAATTCATGCTCAGTGCAGCCGAAGGATGTTTTGTTTTTCAGACAGCGAATTAGTTTCATATATATTAAAGTTGAATGTCACGTTCCCGTGTGTTTACGAATACCCCAGAGGAAATGTCGAGGATGTGCCCGAAGAAGCTTTTAAGAGGGATGCAGCGCAGACTTTGAAAGTTTTTAAAAAGAAAAATGAATTGTTGAACTGATAAATGTAAACCGGAAATTAGTCAAATTCAAAATGCTTGTGCATACATGTACGCGGTTAGAGTTTGTAGGAAGAAAATGATCTATCAAATCTAATATTAGCACATGTGGCCAAGTAAAATATTCAACCGATACCTACCAAGCGGGTTATTGTAACAGTATGTTCCATAAAATATTTCATACATAAATTGGTAAGCTTGTTCCTTTTTAATAATTATAATCAATCGCAAAATGTTTGTTTTATTAAAACTATTGCATAATTTGATTTTGACAATTCAATACGATTCGGTCAATGTGTATATATTACTGCACTACAGACGACAACAAACATGCATTTGTGACATACATGTATGAAGCAAATCTTATAAAAGATGGAAAAAATAGTCCCTCGAGCCAGAGTGAAATAATTAAGTTATCAATCACAAATATTGTTCACTCTTTCACCGGTATGCATGAAATAAAAGATAAAAAAACATTTTTTGAGAGAGATGAGCTTTAATGAATATGGATGGTCACCGTGGATATGCACTGGACACATGTGTAGAAGGTATCTAAAGGGGTCAACGTGGATAGGCACTGGAAACATGTGTAGAAGGTATCTGGAGAATGGCCACCGTGGATAAGCTCTGGAAACATGTGTAGAAGGTATCTGGAAGGTGGTCACTGTGGATAAGCACTGGAAACATGTGTAGAAGGTATCTGGAGAATGGTCACCGTGGATAAGCACTGGAAACATGTGTAGAAGGTATCTGGAGAATGGTCACCGTGGATAAGCACTGGAAACATGTGTAGAAGGTATCTGGAGTTATGGCAAGCATGGGTGGTCACCGTGGATAAGCACTGTAAACATGTGTAGAAGGTATCTGGAGGGTGGTCAGAGTGGATAAGCACTGGAAACATGTGTAGAAGGTATCTGGAGAATGGTCACCGTGGATAAGCACTGGAAACATGTGTAGAAGGTATCTGGAGAATGGTCACCGTGGATAAGCACTGGAAACATGTGTAGAAGGTATCTGGAGAATGGTCACCGTGGATAAGCACTGGAAACATGTGTAGAAGGTATCTGGAGGGTGGTCAGAGTGGATAAGCACTGGAAACATGTGTAGAAGGTATCTGGAGAATGGTCACCGTGGATAAGCACTGGAAACATGTGTAGAAGGTATCTGGAGAATGGTCACCGTGGATAAGCACTGGAAACATGTGTAGAAGGTATCTGGAATAATGGCAAGCATGTGTGGCCACCGTGGATAAGCACTGGAAACATGTGTAGAAGGTATCTGGAGTTATGGCAGGCAAGGATGGTCACCGTGGATAAGCACTGGAAACATGTGTAGAAGGTATCTGGAGTTATGGCAAGCATGGGTGGCCACCGTGGATAAGCACTGGAAACATGTGTAGAAGGTATCTGGAGAATGGTCACCGTGGATAAGCACTGGAAACATGTGTAGAAGGTATCTGGAGTTATGGCAGGCAAGGGTTGTCACCGTGGATAAGCACTGGAAACATGTGTAGAAGGTATCTGGAGTTATGGCAAGCATGGGTGGCCACCGTGGATAAGCACTGGAAACATGTGTAGAAGGTATCTGGAGAATGGTCACCGTGGATAAGCACTGGAAACATGTGTAGAAGGTATCTGGAGTTATGGCAGGCAAGGGTTGTCACCGTGGATAAGCACTGGAAACATGTGTAGAAGGTATCTGGAGTTATGGCAGGCAAGGGTTGTCACCGTGGATAAGCACTGGAAACATGTGTAGAAGGTATCTGGAGTTATGGCAGGCAAGGGTTGTCACCATGGATAAGCACTGGAAACATGTGTAGAAGGTATCTGGAAGGTGGTCATCGTGGATAAGCACTGGAAACATGTGTAGAAGGTATCTGGAGTTATGGCAAGCATGGGTGGCCACCGTGGATAAGCACTGGAAACATGTGTAGAAGGTATCTGGAGAATGGTCACCATGGATAAGCACTGGAAACATGTGTAGAAGGTATCTGGAGAATGGTCACCGTGGATAAGCACTGGAAACATGTGTAGAAGGTATCTGGAGTTATGGCAAGCATGTGTGGTCACCGTGGATAAGCACTGGAAACATGTGTAGAAGGTATCTGGAGTTATGGCAGGCAAGGATGGTCACCGTGGATAAGCACTGGAAACATGTGTAGAAGGTATCTGGAGTTATGGCAAGCATGGGTGGTCACAGTGGATAAGCACTGGAAACATGTGTAGAAGGTATCTGGAGTTATGGCAGGCATGGGTGGTCACAGTGGATAAGCACTGGAAACATGTGTAGAAGATATCTGGAATTATGGCAAGCATGGGTGGTCACAGTGGATAAGCACTGGAAACATGTGTAGAAGGTATCTGGAGTTATGGCAAGCATGGGTGGCCACCGTGGATAAGCACTGGAAACATGTGTAGAAGGTATCTGGAGTTATGGCAGGCATGGGTGGTCACAGTGGATAAGCACTGGAAACATGTGTAGAAGGTATCTGGAGTTATGGCAAGCATGGGTGGTCACAGTGGATAAGCACTGGAAACATGTGTAGAAGATATCTGGAGTTATGGCAGGCATGGGTGGTCACAGTGGATAAGCACTGGAAACATGTGTAGAAGATATCTGGAATTATGGCAAGCATGTGTGGTCACAGTGGATAAGCACTGGAAACATGTGTAGAAGATATCTGGAGTTATGGCAGGCATGGGTGGTCACAGTGGATAAGCACTGGAAACATGTGTAGAAGATATCTGGAATTATGGCAAGCATGTGTGGTCACAGTGGATAAGCACTGGAAACATGTGTAGAAGGTATCTGGAGTTATGGCAAGCATGTGTGGTCACAGTGGATAAGCACTGGAAACATGTGTAGAAGGTATCTGGAGTTATGGCAAGCATGTGTGGTCACAGTGGATAAGCACTGGAAACATGTGTAGAAGGTATCTGGAGTTATGGCAAGCATGGGTGGTCACCGTGGATAAGCACTGGAAACATGTGTAGAAGGTATCTGGAGTTATGGCAAGCATGGGTGGTCACCGTGGATAAGCACTGGAAACATGTGTAGAAGGTATCTGGAATTATGGCAAGCATGGCTGGTCACAGTGGATAAGCACTGGAAACATGTGTAGAAGGTATCTGGAGTTATGGCAGGCAAGGGTTGTCACCTTGGATAAGCACTGGAAACATGTGTAGAAGGTATCTGGAGTTATGGCAAGCATGGGTGGCCACCGTGGATAAGCACTGGAAACATGTGTAGAAGGTATCTGGAGAATGGTCACCATGGATAAGCACTGGAAACATGTGTAGAAGGTATCTGGAAGGTGGTCAGAGTGGATAAGCACTGGAAACATGTGTAGAAGGTATCTGGAGGGTGGTCACTGTGAATAAGCACTGGAAACATGTGTAGAAGATATCTGGAGTTATGGCAAGCATGGGTGGTCACTGTGGATAAGCACTGGACACATGTGTAGAAGATATCTGGAGTTATGGCAAGCATGGGTGGTCACCGTGGATAAGCACTGGAAACATGTGTAGAAGGTATCTGGAAGGTGGTCACCGTGGATAAGCACTGGAAACATGTGTAGAAGGTATCTGGAGAATGGTCACCATGGATAAGCACTGGAAACATGTGTAGAAGGTATCTGGAGAATGGTCACCATGGATAAGCACTGGAAACATGTGTAGAAGGTATCTGGAGGGTGGTCAGAGTGGATAAGCACTGGAAACATGTGTAGAAGGTATCTGGAGAATGGTCAGAGTGGATAAGCACTGGAAACATGTGTAGAAGGTATCTGGAGAATGGTCACCGTGGATAAGCACTGGAAACATGTGTAGAAGGTATCTGGAGAATGGTCACCGTGGATAAGCACTGGAAACATGTGTAGAAGGTATCTGGAGGGTGGTCAGAGTGGATAAGCACTGGAAACATGTGTAGAAGGTATCTGGAGTTATGGCAAGCATGTGTGGTCACCGTGGATAAGCACTGGAAACATGTGTAGAAGGTATCTGGAGTTATGGCAAGCATGGGTGGTCACCGTGGATAAGCACTGTAAACATGTGTAGAAGGTATCTGGAAGGTGGTCAGAGTGGATAAGCACTGGAAACATGTGTAGAAGGTATCTGGAGAATGGTCACCGTGGATAAGCACTGGAAACATGTGTAGAAGGTATCTGGAGGGTGGTCAGAGTGGATAAGCACTGGAAACATGTGTAGAAGGTATCTGGAGGTATGACAAAGGTTCAAGTTATTGCACAATGATGCTGACAATAAATAAAAAATGACCCCAAATCTATGTCACCAAGTCCATGTCTTATTTCTTCTATAACTGATGAACTTAAACCACTAAGTACGATGTACCTGTACTTCCAAGTCACTTACTTATAAATAAGATTATTTTTTAAGTTGAGCATGCAGTGTCATACTCACAATAAGTCCCCATTGCTTACTTCTGGTACGTTGTTCCATATTTCATGAATGAAAGGAATGGCTTACCAATCCCTCCAAATACTTTGCTCAATAATGATTTGATAAGCCCCTGACATGGTCTAGCACTTTACTAAATTAAACACAAGAGGCCACAATTATATTGGTTACTGGTGTGCCATGTGAAAACGACAAAGTAACTAACTATATATCAATACTATATTCTTAAGAGTTATTTGATGGCCTAACACGGGTTTCAAACAATTAATAGCAGGGCAACTGCTTTTTTTTCATGACATGACCCATCAACAAACTTTCATAGACTATATATTTTACAGTTTCATAAGTAAATACTAGTAGTTGATATGTAGAAGTGACCTACTTTTGACAGGAAGTTTTGACCTTCATGTATATTTTCATAAAGTCAACCATTTTTACATTTTCTGACTAGAAATGTTAACACTATTTTAAAAGAAAGGCCTAGTAACCTACTTCTGACCCACATCTCTAAAATGAAGTTAGAGACAAAAACTTTGACCAAGTTTTATGAAGATTGGCTGGAAAAAAGGCCTCTGCAGTGTGAACAAGGTTCTTCTAATATTTGATATAGTGACCTTTTTATGTAAAAATTGAAATTGCCCTAGATTTTGTTTAGACATACATTCTTGCTAAGTTTCATGAAGTTTTGACAGAAAATGTGGGCTATTGCAAGTGTTAACAAATGGACATGGCAAAGCCTCACAATTAACAGTATACCCACACTAAAGCCTGCTACAATTGCTGAAAAACTAAGACTTTTTTCAAAGCCAGTCATTTATAACTGCTTTAACTGTATATGTTTATCAAGTGTATAAATATAATTTGCATTCGACATTGCTGGGATTTTCTTATAATTATATACGAAGCTATTTGGCTGCTTTGACCTCCAAAGATGACCTTGACATCTGAGCCGACAGCAAATATTTTGTGATAGGCAAAAAATAGGCCAGTCTAAAAGTATGAATAGGAGATATGTCAATAACTCGAATGTGCTACTTTAGATCTTTAATCTTATAAAAAATATAAATGCATGTTACATATGAGTGTATATCTTAAAGTAATATTTAAACAAAGTTGATGACATTGAAATAAAAAGACAATTGAACATTTAATAAAATCCAGAAAATTCTAAGTTCAAAAATTCTTACCACTACAAATAAATTCACACTGTTGTTAACATTTTTTTTTTTTTTGCATTTTTGCAATTTTTTTTTTTGCATTTTTGCATTTTTGCATTTTTTTTCCCCACTTGCTAACAAGCAGTTTTACTGAAAATATCAAATATCAAACTGGTCCATTTTCAGTGACCTTGACCAAAATGGAAATATTGGTGAGAAATAAGGTTTGTACCTTTACAGTTAATAAGCATAATGCCTGTAAACAATTGCACAAAGTGTGCTGTATATAAAATGCATACTAATATACTCCGATAAAAGCTATATGTAAGAAAAAGTTAATGTTCTAAAACTGATCTAAAATCTACATATAAAACATCGCAGTATTGCTGTTAGTCAAGTGAAAAACACGAATGTACAATAAAATATAATACATGTAGTACTATTTAAATAGGATGTAGAAAATAAAAGACGAAAAGTAAATATACAAAGGATAAAAGAACGTTAATATCAGCTGTTTTTTTATCTAAAATTATTTAATATCATATTTTGGTCAAAGTTATAAATCAAAGTTTGTCAAAGTCACACTTTTACAAGGTCAAGGTCACTAATCCAGTTTCTCTCCTGTCTTTTCCTTACTGGCTTGTTTATTCCTTGCAGCTATCTGTAAAACATGAAATAAGGTACTTGAATTCTTTCCTAGTCATTGGTCTACCACAGAATGCTTTTTATTCCAAAATATATGTAACCACAATATATGACTTTTATGTAGGAATATATGTAACCACAGTAAATGTATGAAACCATGTAACAACAGTGCATGTATGAAACCATGTAACAACAGTAAATGTATGAAACCATGTAACAACAGTAAATGTAGAAATAAATGTGACCACGGTAAATGTATGAAACCATGTAACAACAGTATATGTAGGAAACCATGTAACCACAGTAAATGTATGAAACCATGTAACAACAGTATATGTATGAAACCATGTAACCACAGTAAATGTATGAAACCATGTAACCACAGAATATGTATGAAACCATGTAACCACAGTAAATGTATGAAACCATGTAACAACAGTGCATGTATGAAACCATGTAACAACAGTGCATGTATGAAACCATGTAACCACAGTAAATGTATGAAACCATGTAACAACAGTATATGTAGGAATACATGTAACCACAGTAAATGTATGAAACCATGTAACAACAGTAAATGTATGAAACCATGTAACAACAGTAAATGTATGAAACCATGTAACAACAGTATATGTAGGAATACATGTAACCACAGTAAATGTATGAAACCATGTAACCACAGTATATGTAGGAATATACATGTAGGTATACTTGTACATGAACATTTCAAATAACACTCACAGTAGGGATAATTATATTCATCATTAAAGGGTATTACTGTATATCATTTCGCATAAACAGGAGCAGAGCGAATGCCATTGCTCATCCGTCTCTTTGATGCCAAACAAGGTGCCTTACCCTAAAATTACTGAGGTGCAAGTTATGGGCCTTATACGTGTGCATATTGTCTCTGTTCAAGTGTATTTTTAATTTCTTTTATCTTTAATGGTTTTAGAGTTAAGTCCATGATTAAAGTTTTGGGACGATGATGCAGACAAGACAAAGACAACTAAACCATAAAAAAAGAAAAGAAGAGCTCATCTTTTATGGAGGGCAAACGTATTAGAGTAATCATTAGAAAAATCAATTTATGTAATATGATTTTGTTTACACAAATGTTTTACCTTCTTGGTCCTGGGTGGAGGTTGAGGCATCTCCTCAATGAAGAAAGTAGGGACCAGACCCCGTACACCATTTAACTGGAAATAAAAACACTTTATTTAAGCTCAATTTCCTGATAAGAGATCTGTCTTGGCTTTCATTTTAATGGACAAGACAGTCAGTTTAGGTATAACTGTTAGCATAGATTTGCTAGCAATACTATCATTGCCGGGAGGTTAGCCAGATGATTGTTGAGGTAAGACACCAGCTAGGGAGGCAATGGCCTAACACCTCTATTTTTACCATTTTTACCATGTCATTGCATCTTCAGAGTAATGTTAGTATTGGTAGGTATGCCCCTGATTGCATCTTTAAAGTAATGAAAGTATTGGTAGGTATGCCCTTGATTGCATCTCAAGAGTAATGTTAGTACTGGTAGGTTTGCCCCTGGTTGCATCTCAAGAGTAATGTTAGTATTGGTAGGTATGCCCCTGATTGCATCTTCAGAGTAATGAAAGTATTGGTAGGTATGCCCCTAATTGCCTCTTCAGAGTAAGGTTAGTATTGGTAGGTATGCCCCTGGTTGCATCTTTAAAGTAATGAAAATATTGGTATGTATGCCCCTGATTGCATCTTCAGAGTAATATAAGTATTGGTAGGTGTGCCACTGATTGCATCTTCAGAGTAATGAAAGTATTGGTAGGTATCCCCCTGATTGCATATTCAGAGTAATGAAAGTATTGGTAGGTTTGCCCCTGGTTGCACCCTTAAAGTAATGAAAGTATTGGCAGATTTGCCCCTGGATGCATCCTTAAAGTAATGACAGTATTGGTAGGTATGCCCCTGATTGCACCCTTAAAGTAATGAAAGTATTGGTAGGTATGCCCCTGATTGCACCTTTAAAGTAATGAAAGTATTGGTAGGTATGCCCCTGATTGCATCCTTAAAGTAATGAAAGTATTGGTAGGTATGCCCCTGATTGCATCCTTAAAGTAATGAAGGTATTGGTAGGTATGCCCCTGATTGTATCTTAAAGGAATAAAAGTATTGGCAGGTTTGCCCCTTATTGTGTCCTTAAAGTAATGAAAGTATTGGTAGGTTTGCCTCTGATTGTATCTTAAAGGAATAAAAGTATTGGTAGGTTTGCCCCTGATTGTATCCTTAAAGAAATGAAAGTATTGGTAGGCTTGCCCCTGATTGTATCCTTAAAGAAATGAAAGTATTGGTAGGTATGCCCCTGATTGTATCCTTAAAGAAATGAAAGTATTGGTAGGTATGCCCCTGATTGCATCCTATAAGTAATGAAGGTATTGGTAGGTTTGCCCCTGATTGTATCCTTAAAGTAATGAAGGTATTGGTAGGTATGCCCCTGATTGTATCCTTAAAGTAATGAATGTATTGGTAGGCTTGCCCCTGATTGCATCCTTAAAGTAATGAATGTATTGGTAGGCTTGCCCCTGATTGCATCCTTAAAGTAATGAATGTATTTGTAGGCTTGTTCCTAATTGCATCCTTAAAGTAATGAAGGTATTGGTAGGTTTGCCCCTGATTGCATCCTTAAAGTAATAAAGGTATTGGTAGGTTTGCCTCTGATTGTATCCTTAAAGTAATGAAAGTATTGGTAGGTTTGCCCCTGATTGCATCCTTAAAGTAATGAAGGTATTGGTAGGTTTGCCCCTGATTGCATCCTATAAGTAACTAGAAATGTGTCCATAGGACACGGATGCCCCCACTTCGATTTTTTGTCACAAAAAATAAGCCATAATGATTATTCAGGATAATCTGCACACAGTTTTCAAGAATTAGATCGGAAACAATCTTCGGGACGTATTTTTCAAGTCTTTTTTTGCAAATAAAGGGCCGTAACTCCTAAATGACAAAAACGATTTCCATGGCTATCGAACTTGATCAAGATATTATGGTCACAATCATGTATGTAAAGTTTGGTGAGGATTGGACACATACTTTTCAAGAATTAGATTGGAAACATATATTTTTGAAGTATTTTTGGCAAAAAAGGGCCGTAACTCCTAAATGACTAAAGCGATTTCCATGACTATCGAACTTGATCAAGATATTATGGTCACAAACATGTGTTTAAAGTTTGGTGAGGATTGGACAAACAGTTTTCAAGAATTAGATCGGAAACAATCTTCGGGACGTATTTTTCAAGTCTTTTTTTGCAAATAAAGGGCCGTAACTCCTAAATGACAAAAGCGATTTCCATGGCTAAGGAACTTGATCAAGATATTATGGTCACAAACATGTGTTTAAAGTTTGGTGAGGATTGGACAAACGGTTTTCAAGAATTAGATCGGAAACAATCTTCGGGACGTACGTACGTACAGACAGACAGACGTACGTACGGACAAGGGCAACCCTATATGCCGCCACTTTGTGGGGGCATAATGAAGGTATTGGTAGGTTTGCCGCTGATTGTATCCTTAAAGTAATGAAGGTATTGGTAGGTATGCCCCTGATTGTATTCTTAAAGTAATGAATGTATTGGTAGGCTTGTTCCTGATTGCATCCTTAAAGTAATGAAGGTATTGGTAGGTTTGCCCCTGATTGCATCCTTAAAGTATTGAAGGTATTGGTAGGTTTGCCTCTGATTGTATCCTTAAAGTAATGAAAGTATTGGTAGGTTTGCCCCTGATTGCATCCTTAAAGTAATGAAGGTATTGGTAGGTTTGCCTCTGATTGTATCCTTAAAGTAATGAAAGTATTGGTAGTTTTCCCCAGGGTTTAGAGTAATGAAAGTAACTAAGATGATACTTGAGGTAAGAAAATATGAAATCATAAAATTCTCTAAAATAATTCAGAGTTAAGCTGTGGCTGATCAACCAAACTATTATCAACAATGAAATTTAATCAAACCTGATACTGTACACATCAAATATATAGTGCTAGTAAGAACTGGCAAATATTGGTTCAAAGTTATATCAGTTTTCCAAGGTGTTGAAGTGCTATCAAATGTTGGTTATACAGTAAAACTACAATCCCTTGAGGATGCTGGGGCCGGAGCTAAAACTTTGAGTGATTAGATGTTTCCAAGGACCCAAGTTTCCATTTTAGTCCATTATGAAATGTCTTACAATGTATGTTCAACGTTTAAAGACGTCATACCGATTGTTAACCTCGGCACTCATTACGTATTGCTTTGTGGAAATCGCTCATATGTTTAAAGGCTGTCATATACCAAATGAGATGTAAGAAAATAAACAATAAACAGTAAAAACAGCTGTCACAGAGACAGTGCGCTCGACTATTCCGCCGCTCAGTGTAAGGATTGAAAAGTTTTGGTGAAAAATGGATCACTGTTAAATAAGATAAGATTTCAATGCAATACATGATGTATTTGCTGAGATATTAACATAAATGTCATTTCATGTAAAATTTTAACCAGAATTTCTAAGTCCAATAAAAAAGGGCCATTATTTGCAAAATACAGTTATCTAACTTAATTATTCAAGTAGGTTGGGTGGTTGAGTACCATTGTATAAAGTCTCAATGCAATACATGAAGTAGTTGCTGATATATTAACCTATGTGTGCATGTACATGCAAAACCTTAACCAGAATTTCTAAGTCGCATAATAAAGGGGAAAAAATTACATAATATGCAAGATAGAGTTATCTTTCCTGATTTATTAAGAAGGTTGAATGGTTGGGAGCAGGGCTTCTAAAAACCGGCAATTTGCCGGTCTGGACCGATTTTGGCCAAGCCAGACCGATTTCAGTTTGAAAAAAGTGTAAAAAAATCGGTCCGAATTTTTCTCATTTTTTTTAGAATTTCGGTCCAAAACGACTAAGTCAGTCAAAGTTATAGAAATTGTAATACACAAACATTTACGGGTCATTCACACATTCAAAACTACTCCGAATAGGTCATAAAAGTGTCTTAGTTACCATGAATGTTGACCCACTGTAGATGCATTAAGCAAATAAAACATAATACTGTTTCACTTTCTGTCGTCTGACCGCTTCCAGACAGCCACAGTTATTTACGATCGCAATCGTTCTTATTAGAAACGCCGCAGAACTCGATGAGACTCTCATTTGAATTAAGCTTGTTAACAATGACTATCTGAATCGGCTATGCAGCTCTAAAACCTTCTTAGGAATTGCGATATCGCGAAAAATATTGACAGAAAAGACGTCGCGAAAATGTGTGAAATTTCTAAATATTCGGACTTTCTTTTTCTTTTCTTTTTTTTTGGGGGGGGGGGGGGGGGGCGCCGGATCCAGACCGATTGTGACTGGGTCCGGACCGATTGAGGTTCCAAAATTTTAGCATTAAGCAAATAAAACATAATACTGTTTCACTTTCTGTCGTCTGACCGCTTCCAGACAGCCACAGTTATTTACGATCGCAATCGTTCTTATTAGAAACGCCGCAGAACTCGATGAGACTCTCATTTGAATTAAGCTTGTTAACAATGACTATCTGAATCGGCTATGCAGCTCTAAAACCTTCTTAGGAATTGCGATATCGCGAAAAATATTGACAGAAAAGACGTCGCGAAAATGTGTGAAATTTCTAAATATTCGGACTTTCTTTTTCTTTTCTTTTTTTTTGGGGGGGGGGGGGGGGGGGCGCCGGATCCAGACCGATTGTGACTGGGTCCGGACCGATTGAGGTTCCAAAATTTTAGAAGCCCTGGTTGGGAGCCTGTGTATAAAGTTTCAATGCAATACATGATGTATTCGAAATTTCTATGTCAAATAAAAAAGGGCCATTATTTGAATTTAATGCAAACTAGAGTTATCTTACTTGGTTATTTAAGTGGATTGGATGGTCGAGTACCATTGTATAAAGTCTCAATGCAATACATCAAGTAGTTGCTGAGATGTTAACCAATATGTGCTTACATGCAAAACCTTAACCAGAATTTCCAAGTCAAATAATAAAGGCCCATAATTTGCATTATATTCATAAAGTGTTACCTACTTCATTAATTTAGTAGGTTAGATAGTTGGGAATACATATCTAAAGTTTCAATGCAATACAAGATGTATTTGCTGAGATATTGACTAAAATATGGCTACATGTAAAACCTTAACCAGACTTTTTAAGTCAAATAATAAAGGGCATTTATTTGGCATTAAATGCAAACTAGAGTTATCTTACTTGGTTTATTAAGTAGGTTGGATGGTTGAGTACCATTGTATAAAGTTTCAATGCAATACATCAAGTAGCTGCTGAAATATTAACCTATGTGTGCTTACATGCAAAACCTTATCCAGAATTTCTAAGTTGAATGATAAAGGGCAATTATTTGCATTAAATGCAAACCAGAGTTATCTAACTTGGTTAATTAAGTAGGTTGAATGGTTGAGTACCATTGTTTAAAGTCTCAATGCAATACATCAAGTAGTTGCTGAGATATTAACCTTTGTGTGCTTACATGCAAAACCTAAACCCGAATTTTCAAGTCAAATAATAAAGGCCCATTATTTGCATTATATTCAAAAATGTGTTATCTAACTTCATTAATTTAGTAGGTTAGATAGTTATACATGGTGTATTTGCTGAGATAATTGGCCATTATTTGCAAAATACAGTTATCTAACTTGACTAAAATGTGGTTACATGCAAAACCTTAACCAGAATTTTGAAGTTGAACAATAAAAGGCATTTATTTTGCATAAAATGCAAACTAGAGTTATCTTGGTTGGTTAATTAAGTAAGTTGGATGGTCGAGTACTATTGTATAAAGTTTCAATGCAATACATCAAGTAGTTGCTGAGATATTAACCTATGTGTGCTTACATGCAAAACCTTAACCAGAATTTCTAAGTCAAATTAAAAAGGGCTATTATTTGCATTACATGCAAACTAGAGTTATCTTACTTGGTTTATTCAGTAGGTCGGATGGTTGAGTACCATTGTATAAAGTCTTAATGCAATACCTCCAGTAGTTGCTGAGATATTAACCTACATGTATGTGTGCTTACATGCAAAACCTTAACCAGAATTTCTAAGTCAAATAATAAAAGCCCATTTTTTCATTTATTTAGTGGTTTAGATGGTTGGGAATACATATCTAAAGTTTCAATGCGATACATGATGTATTTACTGAGATAATGACTTAAAGGTGCTTAAATGCAAAACCTTAACCAAGGTGTGACGCTGACGCTTGCGTGAGTAGTATAGCTCTCCATATTCTTCGAATAGTCAAACTAAAAACATCTAAGTTTATGTTTACAAAAAAAATACAGGCAACATTTGAATATGACAAATTATGGTATAAGTTGGGTTTAAGTTTCACAAAATCAAGGATGGATAAATGGCCCATCTTATCTGTCTCGTGGAACTGTTAAATCATAATATCAATATATTTCAGATTTTACCTGTTAGACTATTTTAGTAGGGGTTTATTCGTATGTTTATTTCTCACAATTAATTCTCACTAGCTTCTCAAATGCCCTTATCAAGTAATAGCTGTCCTGCGTAACGGTGATAATCTGTTTTCACATCTGGTCGAATTTCCTTTCATCTGTCATTGCATATTTTACAACTCGCGAACATTTTAACACTTGGCAATTGTTTATTTTGGAATACATTTTCGGGGAAAATGTGTGAAAGTTTGGCCTCCAGGTAATCATAAGGTTTTGTGCATGATTTGGAACCGGCAATGGTGCTCAACTCCTTGACTAATTTAGGTTTCGATCCATTGTTGTTATATTTTATATGAAAAAAGAAGGAATAATGGTCAGGACTAGATCTCAACCGATCCGCATATCTTAAACGACGGCCTGTTCGAACGATCACAGTTTTGCTGTAGTTATCTTGTTTTTGTAACAACACATGCATCATAAGCTGTTTACGCTCATATATTTTTTAGTTGGTCTAAATTTACTCACCTCTGCGTAGTAGAAGCCATCACCTCTTTGTCTTCCATACACCGTAATTATGTCACCAGCATTAAAAGCCAGTTCACATGTTGGGTGTTCGTACGGAGAGTTCTTACTTGGATCATAATCGTAAACACCCATAAACTAAAAGAAAGAAAAGTACATAAATTGAGTGCTTGCTTCATGTTTGTAAAGTTTGTCTAAGTGTAGCAATACATCATAACTATGTCCCCTGCATGAAAAGCTAGTTCACACGTTGGTTGATTGCAAGGTGTTTTTCTTTGGGAATATAATCACAGACCCATGAACTGAAATAACAAGACCTTTTATATGAAGTTTGCCTCCACTTTTCCTTATTAGCTCCTAAGACCAATTCTTTCATAAAATTGCATATAAAAAAATGGTGACATTAACTAATTTACCACTCGTTTCTGGCCAGTCTTGTATTCATCCACATTTAGAACATGAGCCATGTCCATTTCGCTCTCGGTATCGCTGTTTTCTTCGGACGTAACTTCCTCTACACCTTCGTACATTAACTCCGACAGATCTGATGTTCGCCCGTCCACGCACACTGTTTTGATACTAAACCTGAGGACGTTAAAGTTGACATTATTATTGTCATTCTAATAGAGGTTAAAAAATGCAAGTCAGTCTACACACAAACATATATGGTTTATCACACTTAAGGCATTTAGATAAACATGCATCATAAACCTTAGATAGGATTAATATGTTATATGACATAGAGAAAATTTGTTTCCGATTCTTTTAAAAGTCCTTTTTTATATTAACAAAGTGTTTTATAATTATAACAAGAGGGCCATGATGGCCCTAAATTGCTCACCTGAGTAAAAAGTGTTTGACCTTTGTAATCAATATAGCTTGATATTTGTTCTCAAAGCTGTACATATGGTCAAATTTTAAAACTGTAGCTTCAAAAATAAGAAAGTAGATCAAAAGTTACCTGACAATGTCAATATTCAAAACTGTGCACAAGCTCGAAATTTCAAAACAGATACTTCAAAAATAAGAAAGTAGGTCAATTAGTTATAATTAAGGTCATCCAAGAACCGCAGCGATATTTGTTTTCAAAACTGTACACATGATCAAAATGGCATTCCTGGAGCTTCAAAAACAAGAAAGTAGGTCAAAAGGTCACAGTCAATGTCATCCGAGGATAACATTAATATTTATTTTCAAAACTGTACACGTGTTCTAAATTTCATTAATGCAGCTTGAAAAATAGCTAAGTATGTCAAAAGATCACATTCAAGGTCATCTAAGAACAAAATTGATATTTATTTTAAAAAACTGTATACATGGTCAAAATTTCAATACTGTAGCTTCAAAAAAAAAAAAAAGTAGGTCAAAAGGTCACAGAGAAGTTTATTCGAGGATAACATTGGTATTTGTTTTCAAAACTCTAAAATGATCAAAATTTCATTGCTGTAGCTTCAAAAGCAAGTAGGTCAATTGGTGGCAGTCAAGGTCATCCATGCAGAATGATAATATTAGATCTAAAATTGTGACCATGGTCCAAATTTCTTTCCTGTAGCTTCAAAAAAAAAATGTTTTTCAAAAGGTTACAGTCCAGGTCAGTTAAGGATAACATTGATTTTTGTATTCAAAACTCTTCACATGGTCCAAATTCCATTGCTGTAGCTAAACGAATAAAAAAGTACATCAAAAGGTCACAGTCAAGGTCATCCAAGGACAACGTTGATATCTTTTTACAAAACTGTACAAATGGTCCAAATTTTATTTTTGTAGCTTTTAAATAAGAAAGTATATCAAAAGGTCACAGACAAGGTCATCATAGGACAACATCGATATTAATTTTCAAAACTCTAATCAAAGTTCAAATTTCATTGCTCTAGCTTCACATATAAGAAATTAGGTCAAAAGGTCACAGTCAAGGTCAAACGAGGACAACATTGATATCTTTTCAAAAAACAGTACACATTGTCCAAAATTTGTTGCTGAAGCTTCATAAACAAGAAAGTATGTCCAAAGGTCACAGTCCAGGTCATCCCAGAAAAACATCGAAATTATTTTCAAATCTCTAGGCATTGACCAAATTTCATTGCTGTAGCTTCAAAAATAAGAAAGTAGGTCAACAGGTCACAGTCAATGTCATCCAAGCACAACATTGTTATTTGTTTACAGAATTGGGATGGTAAAAATTTCTTGGCCTTAGCTTCAAAAATAAGACAGTAGGAAGGGTAGGACGGGCTTTGACCCAAGGGGCATAATTTGCACAATCTTGGTAGAGGACAACTATATGACCCTTGTAACAAAGTAACAAAGTTAAAGGTCTGGGCCTAGCAGTTTCAGACAAGAAGATTTTCAAGTATAAGTCCACAGAAAACCTCATGATCTGGCCAGTATTGACCACACGGGCATGTTCACAAGCAATTGTGTTAAGTACAGACACAGGAACAAGGGACAGTGCACCATCAAATTAAATCAATAAACTACCTCAAACTCTGAAGATTTGATAAAACTACACATATATCAGCTTCAATTAACAATGTCTTCCATCTAACATATCACAACATTCATTCCCTATATGTCAGAATTAAATTCTTGTTTACATAAGGTGTGTATTCACTATCCATGCAAAAGATAAGATTGTAGCTTACAATAGTCTACATGTCGTTCAATAGAAAAGTTTGATTATTAAATAAATCATAGAGTAAAAATGAAAAATAGAGATAAAATAATTGCTTTTACCTATTTACCTATAAAAAATACAATAATTACCTTAGAAGTGACTATTTTGAAGAATTATGTATTTATAGTGAACTTGTAACCAACTGGGTGGAGCAAATTTTGACCCCAGGTGCATACTTTGAACAAACTTGGTAGGCAAACACTAGACAATGTTACACAACAAATATCTAAGCTCTAGGCCTCATGGTTTTTATCAAGAAAAGTTTTGTAGTTTTTCCTTTAGGTTGCCATTGCATCCAGAGTTCTGCATGGAATTCATTTCTTTGAACAATTTAGGAAGAGCACCAACCAAGGACCATTCATATAAAGTTTCATCAAAATTGTCCAATCAGTTTAGGAGAAGATGATGTTTATAAGCAATTGTTGACACTGGACGCCAGATGACAAACGGCGGACATAGACCGATCATAATAGTTCACCTTGAGCACTTTGTGCTCATGTGAGCTAAAAATATGCAGGTCATATTTGTACAAACCTGTGTTGCTGTTGAATACTTATGTTTTCAATGATAGCCTTGGACGCATGCCTACTACTTGGCTGTACCAACAGCTTGTTGTTCTTGTAAATCTGAACAAGACATTAGAAGGTTATTCAAAATGTTAATTACAAAACTTGATCAATTTGAGTACATCAATTGTGTAAAAGTTGCATTAATCTATGAGAACATTAATTTTGTGTTATTAATCAAACAAACATGTAAACTTCTGAAAAAATCATACATTCTTGTGATAAATCATAAAATCATACATTCTTGTGATAAATCATAAAATCATACATTCTTGTGATAAATCATAAAATCATACATTCTTGTGATAAATCATAAAATCATACATTCTTGTGATAAATCATAAAATCATACATTCTTGTGATAAATCATAAAATCATACATTCTTGTGATAAATCATAAAATCATACAATCTATATGGTATAATTTGGTAAATATATTTCATAATGATATTTAAACAATCCCTCATTTTTTTCCCCTTGATAAGCAGAGAAGTTAAAAATCATAAGGCAACACTAGCTATCAATGATTTTTGTAGCACTTAAGTTATTTACACAAAACAATATGTAGTAGTCTTCAGTTTTGATCACTGATCTATAATTTTACAACATTGCATTTTCAGCTGATTAGCATCACAAATGTTCTGGTAACCAAATCAAACAAACAAAAGTTGCGTTTAAGACTTCTTTTATTCATTTTTCTAGTATGTAAGAACTGTACTGTTTATTAAGTGATTGTTAAAGTATTTAATATATTATTTTATTATCAGTATAATTTTATTTTATTTGGCAAAGTAATTACCTTGTAACCAGTCACCTTGACCCCATTATTACAACCACTGTTGTCAAGGTCTACTGGTTGCCATGCCAACATGAGGCTGTTGTTACTAATGATTTTCTCCACATGGAAGTTGCCTGGGGTATCAGGACGACTAGTTGCCATCGAAGAAGGCCTCCTATTGCCTGGTAAATCAGTGGCACAGCTGGGTACCCCATTTAGAAAACCTATAAAATATTATATAATATCACAAATAAATTATGTGAACATTCCCAAAAACTATTGTGATAACCACTGTTATATTCTTGTAAGATCAGTCTGTGTATGAAACTATTTTTAAATAGTCAATAGTCAAGTGTTAATAAAACTGTTGTGATATAAACAATAGTTCTATTTGTATCAAATAGTCTGTAAAAGAGCGTACATATTTTTTATGAGTAACAAAAAAAAAACACTCTGGCAAAGGAAAGAAAACTATTCATTCTACTAGACAAGTATTTCTCAGATACATTGTATTTAGTAGTATAACACCAAAAACAATTGTGATGTGTGGAAAATGCAAACATATTTAACTTGTGATGGTGATTATACAAAAGACAGCAGGGCTTCTAAAATTTGAAATCTCAACTGTTCTGGTCCTATCGACCCCGTCCCCACCCCCAATTTTTTTAATTATTTTTTTCTTCAAATTTTAGAAATGACCAAAGAATTATCACACATTTTTGCAATGTGAATTCTGTCGAGAATTTTTCATGACGTGGCAATTAGAGAGCCTTTAAGCTGATTTACATTGTGATTTATGCAAATTTAATTTAAAATGCGATTCTTAAGGCATTGTGGCGTTTTCGAAGAGGATCATATTTCTTCCGCCACCTCATTATAAGTCATACCCTGCAGAAAGCTGATACACAAATAGTGGGTCTTATCACATGATAGTACTGTACATGATTCAGAGTTCCCACTGGTGATCACCATTGTCACCTGAGTTGAGACAAAAGGCAACAACAAATTTTAGCAGTCTGAATGTTATTGATTAATTCTGCAGTTCAATCAAGTGTGTTGCTGTTGATATCCTATAACATGGACTACTCGGTTAATTAATTTAGAATTTTATGGTTTTCACAAGGTTAAATGATAATGGCTCTTCAAGGCAAAAGTGTGACAATAATAAATTATTTACATGAGAAATAGGTAGTAAAGTCCACTTCTCTTTAATGTAATAAAACAGCGAGGTCAAATAACACAGAGCAAAGTTACTGCCCTCAAGTACTTCCCTGTCTATTTGGGGATGTGTTAATGGCAAACAATGATTTTTTATTACAATTTCTACATTTTTTACTGACTTAGCTGTTTTGGACTGAAAATATAATTAAATGAACAGATTTCATCATGATTTTTTAGCCATTTTCTGATATTGAAATCGGTCCGGCTTGGTCAAAATCGGTCCAGACTGGCAAGTTGTCGGTTTTTAGAAGCCCTGATAGACAGATTAACTGGTACCAGTTATGATTTTCCCTTTCTTTTATCAACTACAGTTTCCTTAACATTGTCCTTGTTTGCTTCTTTCAGTTTATCCACACTGATTATTTCTTTCAACATTTTATTTGACTCCACATCCTCAAATATGGAAAATGGAACTGCATGAAATAAGCAAAATTCAGTCACTGTCCAATGGTATTGAGAAACTTGGCAAGCAAATATTTCATGTCACTGTAACTTTCAAACATTTAATAAGAAGTTTTTTTTATTATAAAGTAGTAGTATCTAGGTGGAGGCTATATTGATGGAGTGCACAAAACGTCAAATCCTCCAAATAAGACTGACATAATGGTTTGATATTGATGGATTATAAGTATCTTCCATGGCCGAGAGTGTAAGATAAGTTCATCCCGACCCGAGCATAGTGTGTTTTGCGGAAATGAGGTTTACCGAGTGTTTGGATGAACCTATCTTACACGAGCGGCTATGGTAGATGCCTTTTTTCCCACCTCGGTTAAACAAATTTTAGTAAAAATGTATTTTTTGCTGGATCTCTTTTCTGCGTAGTTAAAATAAATGCTTATGGATATGTGATAATGTGTGGTTGTCATGGATATGCGGGCATTGATTCAGATTATGCTTATAGTCAAATCAGTCTTTAAAAAGTTCTGAGGAGAGTGAAGCATTATTTCTTAAAATGTGCGTGAACACTTTTTTTATTGTGACATTATTTGGCACGGGTTTGAAGCGAGAAATAATTAATTTGCATTCTAAATATTGCCACAAGGCAAGGTTTCTATGATGCTACAGACGGCAGTCTTCAACAAGGGATTAATAACTATGTGATGACCATTAAAAAGAAGTTCCATACAGGTACTTGTTTTATAAGAATTTCTAGCATCTAAATTTTTGGATCCACTTATATTTGAGGTGGGAGACAAAATATTCTCAATATAATGTTTTAATATTCTTCTCTCATTAACAATTCCACCCATTTCCTATACAAGCTAAATTATCAAATAATCAATTGCATTGACATTTGTTTTCTACAGAAACTTTTATAAGGTTTGTATAAACAAATAAATAAATAATTCTCACTCACCATGGGTGTTGATGACATGTACATTGTGCAAGCTCTGGTACAGCTGGGCGATTCTTTCTGGGCTAGCATTAAGGTGCCCTGGTACTGATCTCTGTACCATGGCTTTGCGGTGTGGGGAACATGGCTGCAAGTAGCTCAATGGAACCAATCCCACTCTTCCACGTGCTTCTCCCTCAACATAACCTCTATTGTGTATAGGGCCAGTAACAAGAACAATGTCTGTTCAAGCTATATAGAGTCCATTTTGTAATGTTCAAGCTTGTATGCAAGAGTCCATTCTATATTGTTCAAGCTAGTATACAAGAGTCTATTCTGTAATGTTCAAGCCAGTATGCAATTGTCCATTATGTAATGTTCAAGCTAGTATAGAGTCCATTCTATAATTATCAAGCTAGTATGCAAGAGTCCATACTGTAATGTTCAACCTAGTATAGAGTCCATTCTATAATGTTCAAGCTAGTATACAATGGTCCATTCTCTAATGTTCAAGCTAGTATACAAGAGTCTTTTCTGTAATGTTCAAGCCAGTATGCAATAGTCCAATCTGTAATGTTCAAGCTAGAATAGAGTCCATTCTGTAATGTTCAAGTTAATATAGAGTCCATTCTATAATGTTCAAGCTAGTATGCAAGAGTCCATTCTATAATGTTCAAGCTAGTATGTAGTAGTCCATTCTGTAATGTTCAAGCCAGTATGCAATAGTCTATTCTGTAATGTTGAAGCTAGTATGCAAGAGTCCATTCTGCAATGTTCAAGCTAGTACAGAGTCAATTCTGCAATGTTCAAGCTAGTACAGAATCCGTTCTGTAATGTTCAAGCTAGTATAGAGTCCATTCTGTAATGTTCAAGCTAGTATACAAGAGCGCATTCTGTAATGTTCAAGCTAATATAGAGTCCATTCTGTAATGTTCAAGCTAGCATATAATCCATTCTGTAATGTTCAAGCTAGTATACATGAGTCTATTCTGTACTGTTCACTTTAGTATACAATAGTCTATTCTGTAATGTTCAAGCTAGTATGCAAGAGTCCATTCTATAATGTTCAATCTAGTATACAAGAGTGCATTCTGTAATGTTCAAGCTAGTATGCAATAGTCCATTCGGTAAAGTTCAAGCTAGTATAGAGTCAATTCTATAATGTTCAAGCTAGTATGCAAGAGTCAATTCTGTAATGTCCAAGCTAGTATAGAGTCAATTCTATAATGTTCAACTAGTATACAATAGTCCATTCTGTAATGTTCAAGCTAGTATACAGGATTCTTTTCTGTAATGTTCAAGCCAGTATGCAATAGTCCATTCTGTAATGTTCAAGCTAGTATAGAGTCCATTCTGTAATGTTCAAGCTAGTATACAAGAGTCCATTCTATAATGTTCAAGCTAGTATACAAGAGTCCATTCTGTAATGTTCAAGCTAGTATACAAGAGTTTAATCTGTAATGTTCAATCCAGTATGCAATAGTCCATTCTGTAATGTTCAAGCTAGTATAGAGTCCATTCTATAATGTTCAAGCTAGTATGCAAGAGTCCATTCTGTTATGGTCAAGCAAGTATACAAGAGTCTATTCTGTAATGTTCAAGCCAGTATGCAATAGTCCATTCTGTAATGTTCAAGCTAGTGTAGAGTCCATTCTAAAATGTTCAAGCTAGTATGCAGTAATCCATTCTGTAATGTTCAAGCAAGTATGCAAAAGTCCATTCTGTTATGTTCAAGCTAGTATGCAAGAGTCCATTCTGTAATATTCAAGCTAGTATGCAAAAATCCATTCTGTAATGTTCAAGCTAGTATGCAATAGTCCATTCTGTAATGTTCAAGCTAGTATACAAGAGTCGATTCTGTAATGTTCAGGCTAGTATGCAAGAGTCCATTCTGTAATATTCAAGCTTGTATACAAGAGTCGATTCTGTAATGTTCAAGCCAGTATGCAATGGTCTATTCTGTAATGTTCAAGCTAGTATAGAGTCCATTCTGTAATGTTCAAGCTAGTATACAAGAGTGCATTCTGTAATGTTCAAGCTAGTATGCAATAGCCCATTCTATAATGTTCAAGCTAGTATGCAAGAGTCCATTCTGTAATGTTCAAGCTAGTATGCAAGAGTCCATTCTATAATGTTCAAGCTAGTATGCAAGAGTCCATTTTGTAATGTGCAAGCTAGTATGTAATAGTCCATTCTGTAATGTTCAAGCCAATATGCAATAGTCTATTCTGTAATGTTCAAGGTAGTATGCAAGAGTGCATTCTGTAATGTTCAAGCTAGTATAGAGTCCATTCTGTAATGTTCAAGCTAGTATGCAATAGTCCATCCTGTAATGATCAAGCTAGTATACAAGAGTCCATTCTGTAATGTTCAAGCTAGTATGCAAGAGTACATGATGTAATGTTCAAGCTAGTATGGAGTCCATTCTGTAATGTTCAAGCTAGTATACAAGATGCAATTCTGTAATGTTCAAGCTAGTATGCAATAGTCCATTCTGTAATGTTCAAGCTTGTATGCAAGAGTCTATTCTGTAATGTTCAAGCTATTATGCAATAGTCCATTCTGTAATGTTCAAGGTTGTATGCAAGAGTCGATTCTGTAATGTTCAAGCTAGCATGCAAGAGTCCATTCTGTAATGTTCAAGCTAGTATGCAAGAGTCCATTCTGTTATGTTCAAGCTAGTGTGCAAGAGTCCATTCTGTAACGTTCAAGCTAGTATACAAGAGTGCATTCTGTAATGTTCAAGCGAGTATGCAAAAGTCCATTCTGTAATGTTCAAGCTAGATGTTCAAGCTAGTATGCAATAGTCCATTTTGTAATGTTCAAGCTTGTATGCAAGAGTCCATTCTGTAATGTTCATGCTAGTATAGAGTCCATTCTGTAATGTTCAAGCTAGTATACAAGAGTGCATTCTGTAATGTTCAAGCTAGTATAGAGTCCATTCTGTAATGTTCAAGCTAGTATACAAGATGCAATTCTGTAATGTTCAAGCTAGTATGCAATAGTCCATTCTGTAATGTTCAAGCTTGTATGCAAGAGTCGATTTTGTAATGTTCAAGCTAGTATGCAAGAGTCCATTCTTAAATAATCAAGCTAGTATGCAAGAGTCCATTCTGTAATGTTTAAGCTAGTATGCAATAGTCTATTCTGTAATGTTCAAGCTAGTATGCAAGAGTCGATTCTGTAATGTTCATGCTAGTATACAATAGTCCATTCTGTAATGTTCAAGCTAGTATGCAAGAGTCCATTCTGTAATGTTCAAGCTAGTATAGAGTCCATTCTGTAATGTTCAAGCTATATAGAGTCCATTTTGTAATGTTCAAGCTTGTATGCAAGAGTCCATTCTATATTGTTCAAGCTAGTATACAAGAGTCTATTCTGTAATGTTCAAGCCAGTATGCAATTGTCCATTATGTAATGTTCAAGCTAGTATAGAGTCCATTCTATAATGTTCAAGCTAGTATGCAAGAGTCCATACTGTAATGTTCAACCTAGTATAGAGTCCATTCTATAATGTTCAAGCTAGTATACAATAGTCCATTCTGTAATGTTCAAGCTAGTATACAAGAGTCTTTTCTGTAATGTTCAAGCCAGTATGCAATAGTCCAATCTGTAATGTTCAAGCTAGAATAGAGTCCATTCTGTAATGTTCAAGTTAATATAGAGTCCATTCTATAATGTTCAAGCTAGTATGCAAGAGTCCATTCTATAATGTTCAAGCTAGTATGTAGTAGTCCATTCTGTAATGTTCAAGCCAGTATGCAATAGTCTATTCTGTAATGTTGAAGCTAGTATGCAAGAGTCCATTCTGCAATGTTCAAGCAAGTACAGAGTCAATTCTGCAATGTTCAAGCTAGTACAGAATCCGTTCTGTAATGTTCAAGCTAGTATAGAGTCCATTCTGTAATGTTCAAGCTAGTATACAAGAGCGCATTCTGTAATGTTCAAGCTAATATAGAGTCCATTCTGTAATGTTCAAGCTAGCATAGAATCCATTCTGTAATGTTCAAGCTAGTATACATGAGTCTATTCTGTACTGTTCACTTTAGTATACAATAGTCCATTCTTTAATGTTCAAGCTAGTATGCAAGAGTCCATTCTATAATGTTCAATCTAGTATACAAGAGTGCATTCTGTAATGTTCAAGCTAGTATGCAATAGTCCATTCGGTAAAGTTCAAGCTAGTATAGAGTCAATTCTATAATGTTCAAGCTAGTATGCAAGAGTCAATTCTGTAATGTTCAAACTAGTATAGAGTCAATTCTATAATGTTCAACTAGTATACAATAGTCCATTCTGTAATGTTCAAGCTAGTATACAGGATTCTTTTCTGTAATGTTCAAGCCAGTATGCAATAGTCCATTCTGTAATGTTCAAGCTAGTATAGAGTCCATTCTGTAATATTCAAGCTAGTATACAAGAGTCCATTCTATAATGTTCAAGCTAGTATACAAGAGTCCATTCTGTAATGTTCAAGCTAGTATACAAGAGTTTAATCTGTAATGTTCAATCCAGTATGCAATAGTCCATTCTGTAATGTTCAAGCTAGTATAGAGTACATTCTATAATGTTCAAGCTAGTATGCAAGAGTCCATTCTGTTATGGTCAAACAAGTATACAATAGTCTATTCTGTAATGTTCAAGCCAGCATGCAATAGTCCATTCTGTAATGTTCAAGCTAGTGTAGAGTCCATTCTAAAATGTTCAAGCTAGTATGCAGTAATCCATTCTGTAATGTTCAAGCAAGTATGCAAAAGTCCATTATGTTATGTTCAAGCTAGTATGCAAGAGTCCATTCTGTAATATTAAAGCTAGTATGCAAAAGTCCATTCTGTAATGTTCAAGCTAGTATGCAATAGTCCATTCTTTAATGTTCAAGCTAGTATACAATAGTCCATTCTGTAATGTTCAAGCTAGTATACAAGAGTCGATTCTGTAATGTTCAGGCTAGTATGCAAGAGTCCATTCTGTAATATTCAAGCTTGTATACAAGAGTCGATTCTGTAATGTTCAAGCCAGTATGCAATGGTCTATTCTGTAATGTTCAAGCTAGTATAGAGTCCATTCTGTAATGTTCAAGCTAGTATACAAGAGTGCATTCTGTAATGTTCAAGCTAGTATGCAATAGCCCATTCTATAATGTTCAAGCTAGTATGCAAGAGTCCATTCTGTAATGTTCAAGCTAATATAGAGTCCATTCTATAATGTTCAAGCTAGTATGCAAGAGTCCATTTTGTAATGTGCAAGCTAGTATGTAATAGTCCATTCTGTAATGTTCAAGCCAATATGCAATAGTCTATTCTGTAATGTTCAAGGTAGTATGCAAGAGTGCATTCTGTAATGTTCAAGCTAGTATAGAGTCCATTCTGTAATGTTCAAGCTAGTATGCAATAGTCCATCCTGTAATGATCAAGCTAGTATACAAGAGTCCATTCTGTAATGTTCAAGCTAGTATGCAAGAGTACATTCTGTAATGTTCAAGCTAGTATAGAGTCCATTCTGTAATGTTCAAGCTAGTATACAAGATGCAATTCTGTAATGTTCAAGCTAGTATGCAATAGTCCATTCTGTAATGTTCAAGCTTGTATGCAATAGTCTATTCTGTAATGTTCAAGCTATTATGCAATAGTCCATTCTGTAATGTTTAAGGTTGTATGCAAGAGTCGATTCTGTAATGTTCAAGCTAGTATGCAAGAGTCCATTCTGTTATGTTCAAGCTAGTGTAAAGTCCATTCTATAATGTTCAAGCTAGTATGCAAGAGTCCATTCTGTAATGTTCAAGCTAGAATGCAATTGTCCATTCTATAATGTTCAAGCTAGTATGCAAGAGTCCATTCTGTAATGTTCAAGCTAGTATAGAGTCCATTCTGTAATGTTCAAGCTAGTATAAAGTCCATTCTGTAATATTCAAGCTAGTATTGAGTCCATTCTGTAATGTTCAAGCTAGTATGCAAGATGCAATTCTGTAATGTTCAAGCTAGTATGCAATAGTCCATTCTGTAATGTTCAAGCTTGTATGCAAGAGTTGATTCTGTAATGTTCAAGCTAGTATGCAAGAGTCCATTCTTTAATGTTCAAGCTAGTATGCAATAATCCATTCTGTAATGTTCAAGCTAGTATGCAATAGTCTATTCTGTAATGTTCAAGCTAGTATGCAATAGTCCATTCTGTAATGTTCAAGTTAGTATGCAAGAGTCCATTCTCTAATGTTCAAGCTAGTATAGAGTCCATTCTGTAATGTTCAAGCTATATAGAAGCCATTTTGTAATGTTCAAGCTTGTATGCAAGAGTCCATTCTATATTGTTCACGCTAGTATACAAGAGTCTATTCTGTAATGTTCAAGCCAGTATGCAATAGTCCATTCTGTAATGTTCAAGCAAGTATGCAATAGTCCATTCTATAATGTTCAAGCTAGTATGCAAGAGTCCATTCTGTAATGTTCAAGCTAATATAGAGTCCATTCTATAATGTTCAAGCTAGTATGCAAGAGTCCATTCTGTAATGTTCAAGCTAGTATGCAAGAGTCCATTCTGTAATGTTCAAGCTAGTATGCAATAGTCTATTCTGTAATGTTCAAGCTAGTATGCAATAGTCCATTCTTTAATGTTCAAGCTAGTATACGATAGTCCATTCTGTAATGTCAAAGCTAGTATACAAGAGTCGATTCTGTAATGTTCAAGCTAGT
Organism: Mya arenaria; assembly: GCF_026914265.1. Taxonomy (NCBI): domain Eukaryota; kingdom Metazoa; phylum Mollusca; class Bivalvia; order Myida; family Myidae; genus Mya; species Mya arenaria. The sequence goes on along the minus strand of NC_069133.1, from coordinate 31,435,574 downwards.
ATGCAAGAGTCCATTCTGTAATGTTCAAGCTTGTATACAAGAGTCTATTCTGTAATGTTCAAGCCAGTATGCAATGGTCCATTCTGTAATGTTCAAGCTAGTATGCAATAGTCCATTCTGTAATGTTCAAGCTAGTAAACAAGAGTGCATTCTGTAATGTTCAAGCTAGTATGCAACAGTCCATTCTATAATGTTCAAGCTAGTATGCAAGAGTCCATTCTGTAATGTTCAAGCTAATATAGAGTCCATTCTATAATGTTCAAGCTAGTATGCAAGAGTCCATTCTGTAATGTTCAAGCTAGTATGTAATAGTCCATTCTGTAATGTTCAAGCCAGTATGCAATAGCCTATTCTGTAATGTTCAAGCTAGTGTGCAAGAGTGCATTCTGTAATGTTCAAGCTAGTATAGAGTCCATTCTGTAATGTTCAAGCTAGTATGCAATAGTCCATCCTGTAATGTTCAAGCTAGTATACAAGAGTCCATTCTGTAATGTTCAAGCTAGTATGCAAGAGTGCATTCTGCAATGTTCAAGCTAGTATAGAGTCCATTCTGTAATGTTCAAGCTAGTATACAAGAAGCAATTCTGTAATGTTCAAGCTAGTATGCAATAGTCCATTCTGTAATGTTCAAGCTTGTATGCAATAGTCTATTCTGTAATGTTCAAGCTATTATGCAATAGTCCATTCTGTAATGTTCAAGGTTGTATGCAAGAGTCGATTCTGTAATGTTCAAGCTAGTATGCAAGAGTCCATTCTGTAATGTTCAAGCTAGTGTAGAGTCCATTCTATAATGTTCAAGCTAGTATGCAAGAGTCCATTCTGTAATGTTCAAGCTAGAATGCAATAGTCCATTCTATAATGTTCAAGCTAGTATGCAAGAGTCCATTCTGTAATGTTCAAGCTAGTATAGAGTCCATTCTGTAATGTTCAAGCTAATATAAAGTCCATTCTGTAATATTCAAGCTAGTATAGAGTCCATTCTGTAATGTTCAAGCTAGTATGCAAGATGCAATTCTGTAATGTTCAAGCCAGTATGCAATAGCCCATTCTGTAATGTTCAAGCTTGTATACAAGAGTCTATTCTGTAATGTTCAAGCTAGTATGCAAGAGTCCATTCTGTAATGTTCAAGCTAGAATGCAAGAGTCCATTCTATTATGTTCAAGCTAGTATGCAAGAGTCCATTCTGTAATGTTCAAGCTAGTATAGAGTCCATTCTGTAATGTTCAAGCTAGTATAAAGTCCATTCTGTAATGTTCAAGCTAGTATAGAGTCCATTCTGTAATGTTCAAGCTAGTATGCAAGATGCAATTCTGTAATGTTCAAGCTAGTATGCAATAGTCCATTCTGTAATGTTCAAGCTTGTATGCAAGAGTCGATTCTGTAATGTTCAAGCTAGTATGCAAGAGTCCATTCTTTAATGTTCAAGCTGGTATGCAATAATCCATTCTGTAATGTTCAAGCTAGTATGCAATAGTCTATTCTGTAATGTTCAAGCTAGTATGCAAGAGTCCATTCTGTAATGTTCAAGCTAGTATGCAATAGTCCATTCTGTAATGTTCAAGCTAGTATGCAAGAGTCCATTCTGTAATGTTCCAGCTAGTATAGAGTCCATTCTGTAATGTTCAAGCTATATAGAGTCCATTTTGTAATGTTCAAGCTTGTATGCAAGAGTCCATTCTATATTGTTCAAGCTTGTATGCAAGAGTCTATTCTGTAATGTTTAAGCCAGTATGCAATAGTCCGTTCTGTAATGTTCAAGCTAGTATGCAATAGTCCATTCTATAATGTTCAAGCTAGTATGCAAGAGTCCATTCTGTAACGTTCAAGCTAATATAGAGTCCATTCTATAATGTTCAAGCTAGTATGCAAGAGTCCATTTTGTAATGTTCAAGCTAGTATGTAATAGTCCATTCTGTAATGTTGAAACCATTATGCAATAGTCTATTCTGTAATGTTTAAGCTAGTATGCAAGAGTGCATTCTGTAATGTTCAAGCTAGTATAGAGTCCATTCTGTAATGTTCAAGCTAGTATGCAATAGTCCATCCTGTAATATTCAAGCTAGTATACAAGAGTCCATTCTGTAATGTTCAAGCTAGTATGCAAGAGTCCATTCTGTAATGTTCAAGCTAGTATGCAATAGTCCATTCTGTAATGTTCAAGCTAGTATGCAATAGTCCATTCTTTTATGTTCAATCTAGTATACAATAGTCCATTCTGTAATGTTCAAGCTAGTATACAAGAGTCCATTCTGTAATGTTCAAGCCAGTATGCAATAGTCCATTCTGTAATATTCAAGCTAGTATACAAGAGTCCAATCTGTAATGTTCAAGCTAGTATGCAAGAGTCCATTCTGTAATGTTCAAGCTAGTATGCAATAGTCCATTCTGTAATGTTCAAGCTAGTATGCAAGAGTCCATTATATATTGTTCAAGCTAGTATACAAGAGTCTATTCTGTAATGTTCAAGCCAGTATGCAAGAGTCCATTATATATTGTTCAAGCTAGTATACAAGAGTCCATCCTGTAATATTCAAGCTAGTATACAAGAGTCCATTCTGTAATGTTCAAGCTAGTATGCAAGAGTCCTTTCTGTAATGTTCAAGCTAGTATGCAATAGTCCATTCTGTAATGTTCAATCTAGTATACAATAGTCCATTCTGTAATGTTCAAGCTAGTATACAAGAGTCGATTCTGTAATGTTCAAGCTAGTATGCAAGAGTCCATTATATATTGTTCAAGCTAGTATACAAGAGTCTATTCTGTAATGTTCAAGCCAGTATGCAATAGTCCATTCTGTAATGTTCAAGCTAGTATGCAATAATCCATTCTGTAATGTTCAAGCTAGTATGCAATAGTCTATTCTGTAATGTTCAAGCTAGTATGCAAGAGTCCATTCTGTAATGTTCAAGCTAGTATGCAATATTCCATTCTGTAATGTTCAAGCTAGTATGCAAGAGTCCATTCTGTAATGTTCAAGCTAGTATGGAGTCCATTCTGTAATGTTCAAGCTATATAGAGTCCATTTTGTAATGTTCAAGCTTGTATGCAAGAGTCCATTCTATATTGTTCAAGCTAGTATACAAGAGTCTATTCTGTAATGTTCAAGCCAGTATGCAATAGTCCATTCTGTAATGTTCAAGCTAGTATGCAATAGTCCATTCTATAATGTTCAAGCTAGTATGCAAGAGTCCATTCTGTAACGTTCAAGCTAATATAGAGTCCATTCTATAATGTTCAAGCTAGTATGCAAGAGTCCATTTTGTAATGTTCAAGCTAGTATGTAATAGTCCATTCTGTAATGTTGATGCCATTATGCAATAGTCTATTATGTAATGTTCAAGCTAGTATGCAAGAGTGCATTCTGTAATGTTCAAGCTAATATAGAGTCCATTCTGTAATGTTCAAGCTAGTATGCAATAGTCCATCCTGTAATATTCAAGCTAGTATACAAGAGTCCATTCTGTAATGTTCAAGGTAGTATACAAGAGTCCATTCTGTAATGTTCAAGTTAGTATGCAAGAGTCCATTCTATAATGTTCAAGCTAGTATGCAAGAGTCCATTCTGTAATGTTCAAGCTAGTAGGCAATAGTCCATTCTGTAATGTTCAAGCTAGTATGCAATATTCCATTCTTTAATGTTCAATCTAGTATACAATAGTCCATTCTGTAATGTTCAAGCTAGTATACAAGAGTCGATTCTGTAATGTTCAAGCTTGTATGCAATAGTCCATTCTGTAATGTTCAAGCTAGTATACAAGAGTCTATTCTGTAATGTTCAAGCTAGTATGCAATAGGCCATTCTGTAATGTTCAAGCTAGTATGCAATAGTCTATTCTGTAATGTTCAAGCTAGTATGCAATAGTCCATTCTGTAATGTTCAAGCTAGTATGCAATAGTCCATTCTATAATGTTCAAGCTAGTATGCAAGAGTCCATTATGTAACGTTCAAGCTAATATAGAGTCCATTCTATAATGTTCAAGCTAGTATGCAAGAGTCCATTTTTTAATGTTCAAGCTTGTATGTAATAGTCCATTCTATAATGTTCAAGCTAGTATGCAAGAGTCCATTCTGTAATGTTCAAGCTAGTATGCAAGAGTCCATTCTGTAATGTTCAAGCTAGTATGCAATTGTCCATTCTGTAATGTTCAAGCTAGTATGCAATAGTCCATTCTGTAATGTTCAAGCTAGTATAGAGTCCATTCTGTAACGTTCAAGCTAATATAGAGTCCATTCTATAATGTTCAAGCTAGTATGCAAGAGTCCATTCTGTAATGTTCAAGCTAGTATGCAAGAGTCCATTCTATAATGTTCAACCTAGTATGCAAGAGTCCATTCTATAATGTTCAAGCTAGTATGCAAGAGTTCATTCTGTAATGTTCAAGCTAGTATGCAAGAGTCCATTCTATAATGTTCAAGCTAGTATGCAAGAGTCCATTCTATAATGTTCAAGCTAGTATGCAAGAGTCCATTTTGTAATGTTCAAGCTTGTATGTAATAGTCCATTCTATAATGTTCAAGCTAGTATGCAAGAGTCCATTCTGTAATGTTCAAGCTAGTATGCAAGAGTCCATTCTGTAATGTTCAAGCTAGTATGCAATTGTCCATTCTGTAATGTTCAAGCTAGTATAGAGTCCATTCTGTAACGTTCAAGCTAATATAGAGTCCATTCTATAATGTTCAAGCTAGTATGCAAGAGTCCATTCTGTAATGTTCAAGCTAGTATGCAAGAGTCCATTCTATATTGTTCAAGCTAGTATACAAGAGTCTATTCTGTAATGTTCAAGCTAGTATGCAATAGTCCATTCTGTAATGTTCAAGCTAGTATGCAATAGTCCATTCTATAATGTTCAAGCTAGTATGCAAGAGTCCATTATGTAACGTTCAAGCTAATATAGAGTCCATTCTATAATGTTCAAGCTAGTATGCAATAGTCCATTTTGTAATGTTCAAGCTTGTATGTAATAGTCCATTCTATAATGTTCAAGCTAGTATGCAAGAGTCCATTCTGTAATGTTCAAGCTAGTATGCAAGAGTCCATTCTGTAATGTTCAAGCTAGTATGCAATTGTCCATTCTGTAATGTTCAAGCTAGTATGCAATAGTCCATTCTGTAATGTTCAAGCTAGTATAGAGTCCATTCTGTAACGTTCAAGCTAATATAGAGTCCATTCTATAATGTTCAAGCTAGTATGCAAGAGTCCATTCTGTAATGTTCAAGCTAGAATGCAATAGTCCATTCTATAATGTTCAAGCTAGTATGCAAGAGTCCATTCTGTAATGTTCAAGCTAATATAGAGTCCATTCTATAATGTTCAAGCTAGTATGCAAGAGTGCATTCTGTAATGTTCAAGCTAGTATGCAAGAGTCCATTCTATAATGTTCAAGCTAGTATGCAAGAGTCCATTCTATAATGTTCAAGCTAGTATGCAAGAGTCCATTCTGTAATGTTCAAGCTAGTATAGAGTCCATTCTATAATGTTCAAGCTAGTATGCAAGAGTCCATTTTGTAATGTTCAAGCTAGTATGTAATAGTCCATTCTGTAATGTTGAAGCCATTATGCAATAGTCTATTCTGTAATGTTCAAGCTAGTATGCAAGAGTGCATTCTGTAATGTTCAAGCTAGTATAGAGTCCATTCTGTAATGTTCAAGCTAGTATGCAATAGTCCATCCTGTAATATTCAAGCTTGTATACAAGAGTCCATTCTGTAATGTTCAAGCTAGTATGCAAGAGTCCATTCTGTAATGTTCAAGCTAGTATGCAAGAGTCCATTCTATAATGTTCAAGCTAGTATGCAAGAGTCCATTCTGTAATGTTCAAGCTAGTATGCAATAGTCCATTCTGTAATGTTCAAGCTAGTATGCAATAGTCCATTCTTTAATGTTCAATCTAGTATACAATAGTCCATTCTGTAATGTTCAAGCTAGTATACAAGAGTCGATTCTGTAATGTTCAAGCTAGTATGCAAGAGTCCATTCTGTAATTTTCAAGCTTGTTTACAAGAGTCTATTCTGTAATGTTCAAGCCAGTATGCAATAGTCCATTCTGTAATGTTCAAGCTAGTATAGAGTCCATTCTAAAATGTTCAAGCTAGTATGCAAGAGTGCATTCTGTAATGTTCAAGTTAGTGTGCAAGAGTGCATTCTGTAATGTTCAAACTAGTATAGAGTCCATTCTGTAATGTTCAAGCTAGTATGCAATAGTCCATTTTGTAATGTTCAAGCTAGTATGCAATAGTTCATTCTGTTATGTTCAAGCTAATATGCAATAGTCCATTCTGTAATGTTCAAGCTAGTATGCAATAGTCTTTTCTGTAATGTTCAAGCTAGTATGCAAGAGTTCATTCTGTAATGTTCAAGCTAGTATGCGATAGTCAATTCTGTAATGTTCAAGCTAGTATCGTTGCATTAAGATTCAATACGCATAATAGGCCGACGTAAAAGCTGACTGCATGTTTTGACGGTCACTGTAATGATGTTGTAGATGCAATGACATGTAAATCTAGATGTCATGAAATCATGTAGCATTTGGCGTGACGTAAACAAATTGTATTTGTAAAAAATCGTCGATGTATAATATGTTTGAAAATGCAAGGATACAAGTGTCTTTTAATGATTTGTTGCTTATGGATCACATGCAATCATTATGCATTGCATTTTGACAAAAGTTGTATTTTATTCCTAAAATAAATCGTTGAGCACTACGTCGAATGAATACAATTCATATAAGTCTCTGTTGAAATTGATTATTTGTCGATAATGACTTATTCATAAAAGTACAGTTATGCCCTCAAAACTAGCAATCCTTTTGTTGTCTATGACGCCTCAAGTTTCTATTCCAGTCATAAACATGCGGTCTCAAATAGAGCTGAAATATAAAGGCAAAGCTAAAGGCCCGTGATGACATTCCGACTTCGCGATTTCATAATTTGAATATCGTGATTTTTAAAAAATGAGATCGTGAAGATGAAATGTCGTTACGAGTCTTTCGTATTTGTGTCCGTTACGGAATTCTGATTCCCTGAGCTGGTTTGGTTTGAGATATATTTAGGTAGCCAGTCTCAGGGCGTGGCTGCGAGGTACAGGGCAGACTATTGAAAATCAAATGTCCCTCGCGCGATTATTGGTCAATATATCTTATCTTGGTTTCAAATAAGAACACAGTGGAATTGAGATTTTTCGATTTTGTTTCAAATTAGTGAGATTTTTTTTCTTCTGAAAATGGCGAATTTCAGAGACTATTTTTGAAAATAATAAACAGGCTCTTTGTGTTCTATTTTCAATGATTTACCAAAGACCGATTAGAAGCATACGCCATATACCTCCAGATTCCGAGAGGCTCTCAAAGGGGTAATAAGACTGTATTGACGATACAAACTGAAAACATCATGTTTTAAAACAATTTGATAGTTTGCATTTAAATATAACATTTTATGTGGTTTCACGGGAAGTTATTGCTCAAGAAAAGCAATTCGAAGTCAGTATCTAGAAAATTTAATTTCAAAACTTCGTCTTATCAGTGCCTCTCGTAGGCTCACCGCCTTCACTATAAACTAATCAAACCGGTTCATCTCCTTCATTTTTCTACATATTTTATTAAACAAAATAGTTGATTGGTCTACAATCTAAGTCAGTTGTCTAACATCTAGGCCAAAACTGATGGTAAATAGCTATCGCCAGAAAGGCGGTGGCATTACAATAAATTAAGATCGATACATGTTAAATTCGACATGAGACACCCCTCCAATTTACGTCATATTGTCTTCCCATTTGTATGCCCCCGAAGGTGGGCATATTAAAATCGCACCGTCTGTCCGTCTGTCCGCCCGTCCGTCCGTCCGTCTGTCCGTCAGTCCGTGAAACTGTAACTTTCCCTTGTATGGACATATTTTAAAATAACTTGACACATGTGTTCGACAAACCAAGACGACTTGTCGTGTGCAAGACCCGTGTCCCTACCTTTAAGGTCAAGGTCACACTTAGGTGTTTATACACAATGGATTGCTGCATATAAGGACACAGAGTATAGGTTGTCGTGTCCGGGCTGAAACTTTCTCTTGTATGGACATATTTTATAATAACTTGCCACATGTGTTCGACATATCAAGACGATGTGCTGCGTGCAAGACCTGTGTCCCTCCCTCTAAGGTCAAGGTCACACTCGGGTGTTTATTCACAATGGAATGCTGCATATAAGGACATAGAGGGTAGGTTGTCGTGTCCGGGCTGTAACTTTTTCTTGTATGGACAGATTTTAAAATAACTTGCCGCATGTGTTCGACATACCAAGATGACGCGTCGCGTGCAAGACCCATGTTCCTACCTCTAAGGTGAAACATACACTTAGTGTTTATTCACAATGGAATGCTGAATATAAGAACATAACAGAGTAGGTTGTCAAGTATGGGCGGTATTTTTTATGTTCAGTGGCAATTTAAAAAAACTTGCCATATATATTTGACACGTAAAGGCAACTTTTCATGTACTGACCTTGTTCATAGGTCAATGTCACATTCGGGGACATTCGTCACATACTGTGACAGCTCTTGTTAAAAACTTCTTTCTCATCTTTAATAAGGTGATTTCACAATAACTGGTGGTGTCTGATAACTCATTGTTAATGTTTGAACCTTGTAATCGTATTACCTTAAACATGGGATTGAATGAAGACCTTCCCATTTATAAATGCTCAACAATTGTTCTCAATGCTAACAATAGTTGTAGAGGGCAGGATACGATATAATTTCATTACTGTTTAAAGTGAAATTTTTATAATTCATTTAATTTAAGTTATAATGTCATATCACATTGTGAAAAAAGGTAAGTATTACATTATGAAACTCAAAGCATATGCATTATTTCAAAATTAGATTTTGACGTCGGCCTTCTTCAGGTGCCGCGATTACAAACAGTCCCTGGTCTAAGTTTGAATTTCGGACCCATATTCACTAATTACTTGAGTCTGGGATCTGAGACTTATAGAGACAGGAATTTGAATTCGTATTTGGAAGAAAAAAGTTTTTTTGCCAACAGGTTTAGACCTAATTGTAAAAAAGTCATCTGTAACATATACTAGTACATCATGTTTTATGATCAAAACCTTCTGATACTAATTTTACGACAAATTCAAGGTATCGAGTCACAAACTTAGACCCAAGGCGTGAATATGCCGAGGATGGAACTAACTCCTGAAGAATTTTAGGTTTGTAAATGTTAATTATTATGTAAACAAATCAATTATTTATCAATGAGTGCCCTGTATGGTTCAATTTTGGGCTCGTCTTTATCTTATAGCAATACGACATTCATGCTATTTAACTGGTTGTTTTACGGGAATAAGGTCACGGTTAAGGTACCCGACATTTTGTCATTAATGGAAGAATCAGAGCTTCGGTTTAAAGATAGTTTTGTTCCGAGCTTGACTGATATGGTCGAGCATAAGCGATAGTTTAACAATTCACACTAAGGGACACAATAAGACCAAGATGAACATAGAGAAATTTAAGTTTTAAGAATTGTTGTTGTTGTTGTTGTTGTTGTAAGAATATGTTTTATCGCTTTTGTACTAGGCGTAGATTTAAGAATATGTGTTGCTGTTGTTGTTTGTTTCAATTGCGTAGAATAGGTTATTGTAGGTGTTCGGCGTTGTGGGACATATTATATAACTTCGGAGCTGGCCCAAATATACATAAAACAAATCTAAGCCTGTCGTTATGGCAAATAACTAATAATTATGCCCCTTTCAAAGAAGTACCTATAGTTTTTAAATTGTTTTGTAAATGTCAGACGGTAAGTCTTCCCATCGGTCGGTCAGTCTGTATACCAAAGAATGTCCGATTGATAACTAAAGAACGCTTGGGCTTATAATGCTCAAACTTGGCTTTGTTTGGGTCACCAGGTCAAAGGTCAATGTCACAGCGACCGTATACAGTAAAACATATGATTACAACTTGTAAATGCTTTGGTCCGGTGTATATCAAACTTAGTAGGGATGTTGGTTATGACTTTCACATGATCCCTAATTGACACACAGACTTATAATGTGATATGACTTATGCCGGCCATTCGGTGGACATACACAATCATTCATATGTTCCTGACAAAGGCTCTTCGTGTGGCATAACATTTGCGAAACATCTTTAAATATCTTTGAAGAATATGATTCTCTTGTTTACCACCATTTTGGTCAATCATATCACAGTTTAAAATTGTGAAGAATAGGATCCTATTTTTCCCAGACCTGTGAATAATATGATCTGGGAATAACAAGGTCTTACAAAGCTTTGAAGGTCTACAAAGTTCTGTATGCATGTGGCCAGGCTAAACATTAATAATGTCCGTGTGGTGTTAAATTGTGTTGTGCGAATGTAACTTCGGCTGAAGATGAGCTATGGTGAGGCATGAAGCTTAAAAGGTCAACAGTTGGCTGCAATGTGGTCGGGCTTAACCGCATTGTCTGGCGGTGGGTATGTTCTGTAGCAAGAATGTAACTTCGCTTGTAGGTTAAGCATGAAATCGAAGATAGAAGAGTGTATCCATTTAGAGGTTGTGATGCAACTTATAGAAATGATCAAGCGGTACACAACAGTAACTTGAGAAGGAAGAGGAACCAGCCAGGTGAAGCCCCATTCAGTTCACATGTTTATCCCAAACAATCATGCACAGGAGTGGCTCACGGCCTTTGGTGGTGTTTAAATTTCCTTCTTTCACAAATGGGAAATTCTTTTCGCTTTTTATGTTCGTTCTATACACCGGAAAACATGTCGGTGTGATGGACCTTCTTCTTAGTGTAAGGGGATGTTATGAACAAGCTTCTCACCACAGTATCAACACATGCGTGCTATTGTCCCTTTGAAGCTTCGAGACATTCGATGCACGTACACATGAATTGTGAACGAAATGGAATTGAATTAATTTAAAATTACAGGTGTTTGTGTCATTATATTTTCTCAAAGACTTCCAAACCAGACCAGATTTTAGGCAATGAATAATGTTGAAAAGTAGTATCACTGGTAATCATATTAAGAATATATAACACTTCTAATAATATGCAATATAATAGCACAAGTGGTTACGGCAGCTGTCTAGAGTATTTTCTTTCATATTTTAAGTTTTTAGCAGGTTTATGGGTATTTCCAAGAATAACCTTGTCAGGAAATAATACATAATGGGAAACGTATGTTATGGTGAAAACCTATCCGACCATTCAATGTATTGTTTTTTGGGTTTTTTTAAAGACGCACTCTTACTCCCAAATAGCATGTACCACAGTTAATACAATTGTTTTCATTTACCGGTAAGGATGAATAAACATCGAAACAATGGTTTTTATTAAGGATACCGTGTTTAATTTTGAAAGAAAGGTGCAGAAAATACGGCATTTCTACCTTATGAGACGATCGTTTATCACTGTAATTTTAGGACCCACCAGTCATTTAATATTAATTTTGTGCGTTTTCAGCTTTTCAATAAACGGTTACAATCTTGTTATCAGTAATATATATTTTTCATAAATGCATTGTTTATCACTCAAAAATTATGTTTAAAATACATGTGTATAATTATATTGATTTTAAATACGAGTGTCACTTTAAAGGCTCAAGTTAGGAATCCTAACACGATCGTATCCGCTTGACTTCTGGATAACCACCAGGCAATTGTTGCCTTCCGCAAGAGTTTATCTATGTTTTAAGACAACAACACCTTTTTGTATAAAGAACTTGCCAACAACAAAAATTCGCCTTATTTCATGATGCTGTTAAAACCTAGCACACGGGTGATTAACTTGCTGTTGTTCTCCATGCCAATCTAATTTGTGAGTAGATTTTCTCTCTAAGTAGCATTTCAAAAAATAAATCCAGTCGATTTCTTTTTCGCATAGATCAACGTAAATAAATAAAGCTAACCCTCAACTGAGACAAAATCAAATGCAAGTTGAAGAATATTATAGAGACAATAAAAATAGTTACGGTATAATTTAATGAGAAAACCTCTTCAAATCATTAACAAGCAATCTCAAAAAGAGTTGAAATATGTCGGAAATCTACGGAAGACCCATGACGACATTTATACTTCACGATTTCTTAAATTCAACTTCAATTTATGAAATATTCAATTTGGTCAATGTATTGATGGGGTGGGGTGTATATGTGTAGGGGGAGAGAAATGGAAGGGTGACCACTCATATAATCATTCATGCGTTAGTTTCATCCTCAGGCCATTTTCACTAAACGACTTGGACCTCAATACATTAAATTTGTTGAAAATTAGTATAAAGCCACACTGAATTATTTTTGTTAAACGGATGTTTGAAAAAAGGAGCGAGCGAGTGAGCGAAAAGAAATTATACAGTTGTTTTAATTTTACATGAAATCCAAAGCTTGCAAAATAAGAAATATAAAGACGAAAGATTTTTCAACATATCGCCCTTTAACTCATTTGAACACAAACTTGAACTTAATCTCCATTTGTCAATGGGAAAATGTTTCAATACGAACTGCTTATTAATAGCGTTCATTTTCATTAATAATAAATCATAACCAAGCTTTGAAACCACTTATCTACATGAATCATTTCAACACCATGTCTTATGGAATAAATAACATATGCTGATTTAAATTGATAGTAATACCACCGCTTTTGATTCTATATTTACAGAGCAGCAGTCGAACGTTTAAACTAAATCGAAACACTTCATTGATTATCGATGGGATATAATGACAAATTTAATCGTTCTTTTTAATCAAATAGTTAAAATGTTCTTTTTTAAGGCCGGTTATTTTTATACTCCTACTTCTAAGCTTAACTGTAAAATGATAAAAAGCAGGTACCCATCAGGATATTATATTTTTGTAATAAATACAACCATTATCTTGAAGCACCTTTGGAATTCTTAATAAATAATTTTATTCCACGTTTAATTTGTTATCCCTATATAGATGGGACACTCCGAATGATTCATAAACGCGCTAAGAATTGTTTTCTAGGAAAAAGATATGTCTCCCTCCCATGTCAAGGTCAACCATACAGGAACTCTTAACAACAAATTTGTAAATACTTTCGGGCATACATACTTTGTGGTCCGAGTCGGTCCAGCAGTGTTAGTACTTTCGGGCGGACACACTTTGTGGTCCGAGTCGGTACAGCAGTGTTAGAACTTTTGGGTGGTCACACTTTGTGGTCCGAGTCGATACAGCAGTATAAGTACTTTCGGGCAGATACACTTTGTGGTCCGAGTCGGTCCAGCAGTGTATGTAATTTCGCGCAGACACACTTTGCGGTCAGAGTCGGTCCAGCAGTGTTAGTACTTTCGGGCTGACACACTTTGTGGTCCGAGTCGGTACAGTAGTGTTAGTACTTTCGGGCAGACACACTTTGTGGTCCGAGTCGGTACAGCAGTATAAGTAATTTCGCGTAGACACACTTTGTGGTCCGAGTCGGTCCGGCAGTGTAAGTAATTTCGCGCAGACACACTTTGCGGTCAGAGTCGGTCCAGCGGTATAAGTACTTTCGCGGAGACACACTTTGCGGTCCGAGTCGGTCCAGCAGTGTTAGTACTTTCGCGCAGACACACTTTGCGGTCCGAGTCGGTCCAGCAGTGTTAGTACTTTCGGGCAGACAAACTTTGCGGTCAGAGTCGGTCCAGCAGTGTTAGCAATTTCGTGCAGACAAACTTTGTGGTCCGAGTCGGTCCAGCAGTGTTAGTACTTTCGCGCAGACAAACTTTGCGGTCAGAGTCGGTCCAGCAGTGTTAGTACTTTCGCGGAGACACACTTTGTGTTCCGAGTTTGTCCAGCAGTGTTAGAACTTTCGCGCAGACACACTTTGCGGTCCGAGTCGGTCCAGCAGTGTTAGAACTTTCGCGCAGACAAACTTTGCGGTCCGAGGTGGTCCAGCAGTGTTAGTAATTTCGCGCAGAAAAACTTTGTGACATCAATCCATCAATCCATCCAGGTAGACATACAGATAGATGGCAAGCAACCATCAAATTCTCTTACCACAATCAGGGCAGAGACAACTGTTAATGGTGGTTTTAGATATTATAATATTGATATGTCACTTGTGCCATTCATATGTATTATGGGTTTTGTCTCTTGTCTTTTTTGCCGTCCTTTTTATCTTCGAATGTAATGGGTCAGAACGGTCATACTACAGGTAGATTGGAGTTAGGTATTGCTAACTTATCGCACATTTATCATAAAGTTGCCATGTTTGAGTGGTTTGCAATTATACCGACTTGTGCCATGTTTAGGGAGTTTGCAATTATACCGACTTATGCAATGTTTGAGTGGTTTGCAATTATACCGACTTGTGCTATGTTTAGGGAGTTTGCAATTATACCGACTTGTGCCATGTTTGAGTGGTTTGCAATTATACCGACTTGTGCCATGTTTGAGTGGTTTGCAATTATACCGACTTGTGCCATGTTTGAGTGGTTTGCAATTATACCAACTTGTGCCATGTCTGAGTGGTTTGCAATTATACCGACTTGTGCCATGTTTGAGATGTTTGCAACTATACAGACTTGTGTCATATTTGAGTGGTTTGCAATTATACCGACTTGTGCCATGTTTAGGGAGTTTGCAATTATACCGACTTGTGCCATGTTTGAGTGGTTTGCAATTATACCGACTTGTGCCATGTTTGAAAATGTTTCTTTTGTTTTCGTTTATATAAACAACTATCTCATGATTAAAGCGCTCGACTTCAATATAAATAATTTAAGTTATGGGTGCAGTAGCTTAATTATCAAAGCACTGAAAGTGCTGATGGACGGTGCCATTGTTCGATCTGCTGCAAGTATAGAAATAAGTCCTTTCTCTTATAAACACAGAAAATCATCGGGACCCAATCTTGAATATAGGAGGATAATTTGAACACTCTTAAGTGAGGACAATTAGACAATGCTTCAAACCAAATATCTAAGCTTGATATTTATTTTCCAAACATATTCATTTTATTGCTGTAGCTTTGAAAAGTTGATGCAAAGGTCACCTGGCAATATCATTTTTAATATTTGTTTGCAGAACTACATCATGGTCCAAATTTCATTCTAGTTGCATAACAAATACGCCAAAAGGACACAATCAAGATAACCGAAGCATAACATTAACAGATGTTTTTAAAACAGTTCACATGGTCCAAAGTTCAATGTTGTACTCAAAATTAAAAACGTAGGCCTTAATTAAAGCAACTGTGCACAAGATGATCAATTTGCAAGAAAAATAAAATTGTCGAAAACTGAACTAAACTTGGTATTTATGTGTCAAATGCATTGAATCTTACTAACTACATAGTTTACAATTTATTTTAGCTAAGCAGTTATTTCGTATGTTGCCATAAAAAGGATTACTGGGTATGTCTACCAATTATATAGCTTATATATACCACTCGTTTGGAGAAAGCCTTCGTAGCACAGTAAATACAACACCGGACTGCTATTTTTTTACATTTTGGTACTTTTTCTATAATTATGATTCAAAGCTTAACACATTCTATTAAATAATTGTCCTGAGATGCTTTACAGAAAAAAACTTTTTAGTGCCAATCTGGTGTACGTCCCTTTAAAGTAACCCGAGGACAACAATGATGAATTGTTTTTCAAACATAGCAACATTTTATTGCAGAGGCCACAAAAATAAAACAGTAAGTGAAAATGTCACAATCATGGTAAGCCAAACACAACATTTATAATTATTCTTAAAGCAGTACATTTTGTCCAATCTGTAAACATATGAAAGAGGGTCAAAAGGTCACAGTAAAGGTGATCTGAGGACAACATTGATAATTGTTTTGCAAAACTTACTGAACTTTCGTTGCAGTACCTTAGAATAGAAAAGGGGGTCAAACGGTAATTATCAAGGTTATCCAAGTACAATATTGATATTTGTTTTAAAAGTTATACACATGGTCTAAATGTCTTTGCTGTTGCTTCAAAAATAGAATGTATGTCAAAAAATCACGTTCTATGTCATCAAAGCACAACATTGCTTTTTGTTTTGACAACTGTACTAAAAAACTTTCATTGAAGTAGCTTAAAAATAGGAAAGTATGTCGAAAGGACAACGTTATCCAAGTACAATTTTGATTTTTGTTTTCGATTATATGGTCTGAATTTCATTGCTGAAGCTTCAAATTTAAATGTGTGTCAAAAGGCCACAATCTAGGTCATCAAAACACAACATTAATTATTGTTTTCAAAACTGTCTAAAATGTTATAGCTTTAAAAAATAATTAGGTCAAAAAGGTCCCAGTCAGGGTCATCCGAGGGCGACATGTATAAATATATGTTCGTTTTCAAAACAGTACAGATGTCAAATTTTCATTGATGTAGCTTTAAAAAACATATTCAACAACTTCAGGAAATGTGTAAATAAGTTAGCCTATGTCGAGCTCACTAACATATTTCCTTGACGTGTTGTAAATACAGTCTATTATATGATGACGAGTCTTAGTATCTTTTTATCAAAATATTCTTAAAGTAAAGACAGCAAAAACAACCAACCTGTTTAACTTCTCTAGTAAAAAACAGGATACCATAAAAGTGATGCTATTCCCTGGACTAAATGCATGCATTGCAAAAATGTTGTATTAGGAATAATTTCCAACCAAAGAATCATGCGATCATTCTCATACTGTTTGTAAGAAGAATACATATAAAGGTGATATCAAGTACAGCAGAAGGAATAACAACAAAAAACTAAACTCTTTCTTTATAATTGTGAATTACTTGATACTGTGCAATATACGACAATGATGGAAATGTGTCTCTTCTTTTGTACAATAGCCCAATTCTCGCCGAAAGTTGCATGATTGCTCACAAATGTTCATTTATGTGGTACGATTTCAAACATAAATCAACAAATTAAAAGTAAGAATAAAAACTGAATCGAGCGATTTCATTGAAATTACGTAATCTAGTAATGTGTAAAATATCAATATGATATCTTTTGTTGTTACAGAGATAATCATACCTTTTGATGCCCTGGCAGTGTACTGGGGATAGATGAAGCAAAGAAATAACTGCACAGGGGATAGCTATTAAGTGGACTGAGGATAGTAACGATGTATTTAGAAAAATGAGACTGGGATAATGATAACGGTTATTTATCTATACGCGAGCTCGAGGGAAATTGTTCGATGTTGTCCATATCGAGGGATGAGAGCAAAAACATGTTGTTGTTCTTTGTATCTGTATGCACTTAAAACTGTTTCATTCATACATAGTAGTCAACCATGATGTGTTTTTCACAAGCATCAATATCTAAAGATTTGAAATACGCCGGTAATCTGATTTAAAGAGAAACACAAAACATATGGCCGTAGAATTTTTGTGGTGTTTGCTATTCATATATATATAATATTGCTTTGTAAATCAAGTAGGTACGTTATTGCAAACAGAAAGTCACCAGTAGGGATATTGTGATCAAATTTGGAACACGTAAAGCTTTTTTCTAAGCTTGGGTCGATGTTGGTATTACTTAGAACAGAATAATGGTCTCTGCTCGTTCACTTCAGAGAGAAAGAATGTATTGTGACCAACCCCGATATTTACGCAGTTTGCATATATACGTTCATTTAGGAGAGCACGGATCAAACTCGTTATTAACTAAAGTTTGCTCAATAATTTCTTATCAAATTGTACTCTCACTTTTTGCAAATTATTTGAAAGTTCGAAATATACATGTATAATGTATTTTAACAATGTTTCTATATATTTCTCCCATTTTACATGTTATCACCAGGACACACATTTCTCAACTTTGAAACTATCGCCAGTACATAATACGGCTATCCCCAGTACAGTACTGTGAACATTTCTAAGGGCATATCTTTAACAGTTTAAAAGTTACATTGCCATTTCTTACAATAAAAATAGTTGAGCTTATTTTTGTGAAATCCTTCGATTTAGATTTTTTATTTATTCGTTATATTCCCTAAAAATAACAATACTTGTCAAAATTCAGTAAGTCTTGAGGTGATCATCTCAGATTTGAAGAAACCTTTTACGAGGTCTGCTAAATCGTAAGCACTTTAAAGTAAACCATAGGCCAAATTTAGCATTCAGCTATTAGTTCAAACACTTGCTTCATTTGTGGGTACGGTAGATATGCGTTAACACAGCAAGATCTTACCTCTGGTAAATTAAAACAACTGCATAATTGTCTGTTTACTTATCACTTTTTGAGCTATATCCGGTGTCCCTTCCCACAAGGTGAAGATGAAGTCATAGATTACTATGTGTTCATGACGTAATTTCCTATTTAAACCAATATAGTACCCCATTCAGTACCCAGCGTGATTGAAAGCTTTCATCAGAAAATAAGATAAATATCACATTTTCCTCTTAAGAATTGGTTGGAAATTTAATTTTAGCTGTTTTCATCACAATGAATACAAAATGACAAATTGTCGTTTGAAAAAAATATTCTTGCCAATGAATTTGTTTAAAAACATGTGGAAAGATACTATAAGTTCCATGGTCAGTAGGTATCTGAAAAATAATTTGCTTAATTGTAGGTTTATTTTATTTTTGTTGTTTAAGCTGCACTCTCACAGATTGAATGTATTGACAACTTCTTTATTTTTTGTCTTGGAACGAGCCATTTTTTTGCGAACATCCATGGAAACCAGTAATATAAGACTGCTGACAAAAAATCAGATCATAGATTTTTATACTTAAGTTCAAAAATTGATGTTTTATGCATTTTTTTCTTTAACCGTTAGTATCAGTTTAAGCCATTAAACATCAATTTTGGAACGTAAATATGAAAATCTAAGATCTGATATTTTATCACATAGCATTGGTTTGCACATATTTACGCAATAATTCGCTCTTTCCAAAACAAAAAAAAAATAAAAGAAGCTGTTAAAATAGTCAATCTGTGAGAGTGCAGCTTTAAGGGCAAATTATTTCTTAGTCTTAACTAATTGATGTTCAAAATAAGGTTGTTCTTATCCATAAACATCTATTAAAACAAGCTTTTTAAAAAATAGGATGTTTTGAAAATATCAAAATTGAATTAAGGAAAAGAGTTTCATATTTGTCAGGTTTGAACTGACATTTTCAAATGCCTTATCCTTTGGAACAGGCTATGCGGTTACTAAGAATAAGTCAAGTCTAAGATATACGGATTACCACAAAATTAACCAAGCACAACTTTGATCACAAGTCACACACTGTGCAAGCATGTCAAAACATGGCCATGTTAAAATGGCAAAATTTCCTTCTGATTGAAAAAAAATCACAGGCTGTCAGACTGAATTACTGACACTCCTTTTCTATAAAAGTTCATGCTGTCTTCAGAAATAAATTGAAATACATGTTACAAATAAAGGTAATGTAACATTCTGCCAAAGGGGGAAGTGCATTCATAGTATGTGGATGTCCTGGATTAAATATGCAAATTAACATACCAGGTCTCTGTTTGGAGGGAGAATATATGTATATAAAAGGGTTATGCATGATTTTCTCTGAAGGGATCTGTTGGCCTCGCACATTTCAGTAATATGGCTTGTTTGTTATTGATCTTTTTTAGACATACATGTTTGATGCTTGATAGGCATACCAATGAGAAAAAATTGCCCAAAACTGCAACAGAACAATTTAATTTATTGCCAAAAAATGTCAAAATCCTGTCTACATTCTAGTATTTTGATTTTTTTTTCATTGAATAAGACCTTTTTTGCGCTATTTAAACACTGTAAATAACTGTAAAGCTATAAACATGTATTCAATATTGATATCCCCAGCATGCACAATTAAGTTATGCATTATCTTTTTCAATTGTTAATTTTTACATACAAGAAAATACTGTAATTTACACTTACCTGAAAAATGTGTAGTCAATGATAGAGAATAATAAGTGTAGAATAGGCCAATTTCAACTATAACTCCACCCCAACTGTTCTGTTTGTTATTGTCACTTGTTTGTCCATGTGATTCTCATGTTTATGTAAATGAGTGTATGAGGTTATGTATGAAAGTGGTCAAACGGGTATATTTATATTTAACTAACAGTTTCATTGGCTCTCCTATTTTTATCTCACCGCCCTTACTAATTTCCTTCATTATGGCTATCACTTGTTTTCTAGAAGTCGGACTGCGAGGTCCGCTTCTCCTTCAAAGTCATTTCTATATTGTTACAAAACTTTATAGTTTATATATTCATATTTAGTAGTGTACTGTTTCACAGTCTGGTGAGTGTATTTCTTTATTACATTCATATTAGTATTTATTTGTATTTAATCCGAAAAGCTGTAATTAGAGATAACCTGCTTAATTGTATTTACTGAATTTCATAAAGGGCGTGGCACTTGCTTTTATCTTGTATGTTTTGTATTGTGTCTTATAAATGTTTATTGTTTCTGTCATAATGTTATTATATTTATAGGTTTTTTCTATACGACCATTGAGAAATAAATATATCGAATCCTGAGAAGTGTTGGGTCGAAGTACTATATCCGCCCTTCTACATAAGTGGCAGATTTCAAATCTAGGCATTTAAGGCTCACCAGGGGCTTAGCACCGTACAGATAATACAGTCGGGCTAGTCCGTGTCCTAATGCAAGGATCATTTATAGTAACTTTATCGTTATGCATTATCTTTTTCAATTGTTAATTTTAACCTACGAGAAAATACTGTAATTTACACTTATCTGAAAAATGTGTAGTCAATGACAGAGAATAATAAGTGGCAGATTTCAAATCTAGGCATTTAAGGCTCACCAGGGGCTTAGCACCGTACAGATAATACAGCCGGGCTAGCTCCGTGTCCTAATGCCAGGATCATTTATAGTAACTTTATCTTGTTGAAAAGTTTAATTCTTGACTAGTCCAAATAAACAGCAACTTCAGAGTCTTTGACAACTTTTGCTTTGGCGATTCTTCATGTCCACATCCAACTTGTTCTCCTAGCCAAGAATGGCATTTCAAGCACTAAGTTTATTTAGTTGGAATGAGTTTACATAGAATAATTTTTTACCATTTTTGATATGGCACGTCCCGTAGAACACGTCTATATTTTTTGACTTGATGTATATTGAGCTTCAAGATGACGCGCATCAGCTAGATAGTTCCAAAATGGCAATGCTATGTTGACAGAAGCTGATCGGAATAATTGTTTAATAAAACAATTGTGTAATTAGACACAGTTGTGTGATTAAACAATGATATTGGCTCAAGATAAATTATGTGTAATTTTTGTGTTTCTATTTTGCAATGCAGTGTTTAATATTGAAGTGTAACAGTTGAAGAAAATATTTTACAATGGTAAGAATCAGATCAACATGGCATAAAGTGAACCAAATTATGCACTGGTCAGTCAATTCTTACCACGCCCCCCCCCCCCCCCCAGATCCGGGGAATAGCGGGACTTTGACTGTCAGTACAGCCAACCCCGGCTGAAATCCATGCCATATGGAGACGAACAGTTGGTAAAATCCCCGCCAAGGCCCCTGCAACCCGGGGACTCTAGGTAAGGCCAATTCCCCGCTATATTTAAAGCAGACAAAACCACTGCATTAACCCGGCACTGCGGGGCCACCTGAACGGCAAACAAACGACCCATTTCCCCGGCTATTCCCGGTATATCCCCGGACCTGGGGTGGCCGTGGTTACAATTGACTGGTGCATTAATATCACAATTTTAAAGAAATACCCTACAGTACACTGTTATATATGTTTTATGCAGAAAGATGACAACTGTGACGCAGATTGCAAGTTGTTTCGAGTTATTATCATTAATTTTCACATCAATATTTGCAACAATTTTTAACATCTACTAATGGCACGAAGCAAAACGACGTTATTGTTTTTTGGATTTTCACTAAGTTCGTATTTCCGTGTTTTACTGCAATTTTACTTTTAGTAATTGGTGACCTTTCACCAGATGTATTTCAGTCATTAATGGTATTACGTTAAATTAAGCCAATATGACCACAAGGTGATGATGTTATTCACTTAATTATTCTTATTTCTCCTTTTTGCACTAACAATCCATTGTAAAACTCTAGTTTGATGCTTTAAATCCCATTTGACATCGGAAATTCCACGGACATGTGTTGATTCGTCCGCAATCTTGGGTAAACCGGGTCATTTTGGGTCATGTCATTAACACATCATATTTTGATGATTCTACTTTAAGAGTCTACAATATGATATATATTTTTAAATATTTCGATAGTTCAAAGTATTAAATTAATTCTGTTTAGCAACAATGTACTTCAGCATTCAGTTCGAAACATTTTTAGTTAGAACTACTGCGTCTGGCGTATGGATATATTTAAATGTAAGGTGATTTGGAGGATATTAAGGAAAATGTAACTAAGCGAGTTAGTGATTTAAAGAGGTCGTATTTGCGCATTGATATATCACTCTGTTTATGCGTTCACGCTGCATATGATCAACATAATTCTAAGTTTGATACCTTTTGTACTTTTGTTTACATATCATTTGAAATTATGCACCAACAATAAAATCCATCTTCGTATTGAAAACATCAAATACCGAACTATTTCCATCGCCGTTTGTTGTAAGCCCTGAATGAGAATTTTGGTATGTAGTTTCGACGGCTGATGTGCCTACTTAGGACAGGTGCCCTGAGGGGCACCGTCCAAAAACTACAAATGAACTACACTAGCAAGTTGTAGGTTCACATAAGGTATAATAAGCTAACCTTGGGCCATGCCGCTAATGGCAAGATACTGTGGTAAGTCATTGACTGTTGTCATTCATGCATCGTGCGTCGTCCGTTGTGCGTCTCCCTTCAAACATAGACAACCATCTTGACTATATGAAAGTTGAACTCGTTGAAAAATTCGAAGACAGTCCATTGCTATTGTAATGCATGCTTCTGTAATGCAGCTATGTATCGGAGTTGCAAAATGATATAACATAAATTGCACAATTAGGACAGCGATGCAAGGAAGTTACATAGAAATTCGCTTATTTATGTCTGACGAAATGATACGTTTATGGCTACATCGATCAAAAAATGTCTTAGATTCATTGTGTCCGTATACCGCAATTGCACCCTTCTTAAGTGGACATTTTATTAGATGAGCCCTAACTATTAAATAAATCATATCCCAAATTCGACTTCGTGTAGCTTAACAGAACAGATATAACTCTGTTTCTTTAGAGAAACCTTATATGATAAGATTTAGAGGGAGCCCTACACTAAATTTGTCAATTATCGTGCCATCTTTTTGTAAATGTATACATTTCATGTTTGAATTAATGAATCTTGACAATTTGAAATGTTTTAAAACATTTCTGATGTAAGCAGTCAAACATATTAAAAATTGGAAGCCGTAAAGGAATTTAAAATGTTAGAAATTAGATGACGCATAGTTTACGAACCTCAAAACCAAAAATTTACATTTAAATGCTTGCTTCACATGCAGTTATATCATCGGAAAAAATAGTTTTAAATGGTACTTAGTGCTGTGAGAATAAATGCCGTTTTAGTATTTATTCATATTCCATCAGTGAAAATGAAGCAATGGTTTACAAATAAGCGTTTGTTATTGATAAACGTTTTCCTTTGACATTTAATTACAACTATGAGCATTGTTACGACATCCATTATCTTTACGACGAGTGTTGATCGCAGACATTGAAAACTGCGGGAGTTTGACTTGTTTACTTGTATAGTTGTTGACATTCTTGTCTTCGTTGCACGTATTATGGATCTGACTTTAAGGCCACTTTTTTTGCTTGTCAAAAAACTAGCTGTGTAAGAGGTTTTAACAATGATTTGGTGGGGTTTAAAAAAAACAAAGACAATAATTTGAAAAAAAAACTACCATACTTTTATAATTCCTCCATAATCGTATTTTACTGATGCCTATAGGAACATCAAAAGTTTAAAACCTTTCCATATGTAGATTTTTGCGAGTTACATTTTATATCCTTAAGTTGAACGTCATTGTACTAAATTAAATTATAAATGTGGCCATAGTCTGTGTGTTGAGCTTGAAATGAGCTCAGTGGTAAATTATGTGTTAATACTGATCTATCTAGAGTTTACATCCGTTACAAGATCGGTCGCTAGGTAAGTACCATCAGATTGGTTTGTTCGGTTGGATGTAAGACCATTTTAAAAGTCTCATTTACATTTACAAATAAAGAAATAAGTAATACGTTCTATCAGACTTCTTGGATCGCTTCTTTTTACCCTACAACCTGATAGCAAATGGTATGGATAACCGTGACATGGAGATATCCAGATTCAATTTTATTTCTAGACTTCGTACATAGAATGTATTTCAATTAATCCACAAGTTATGTTTGCTTACTTCAAGACTGTGGCAAAATAATGAGCTTTACAATTGTTATGTTACCATTTTGTTGCTGCGTGTTGTGTGCCGCAGGCGAGTGACCCAACAACACACGCTGAAAGTGGTAAAAGTAATACAGTGGTAACTCTGGTGTCAAGTCAAAACAAAATCCATGTCTTCCTCTATAGAACCATATGCAAAGTATCCAAAATATGTGTATACTTTTCCTGTAGACAAATCTCAGTACACCCAGAAGAGGTGCGGCATCCAAACAACGAGAAATAATATGGATGTGGAAGAAATAATGGTTTTATAAGTCTTACACTCTACATGTGTATACGGATGAAACATCTAGGACTCATTTCTAAGAAAACGTGCAAAGTATTACTTTCTGTCTAGTATTGATCTTGATAGCAAAGAAGACGGGCTTTCCGACTTTCTAGAGGAGATTGGCATTACATGCAAACTGGCCAAATTGCTGCATACGAGGCGATTCGACTGTCGGGTTGCATATATCGTTGTCGGTGAGGACCAAACTGAACTCATAGAGGACCAGGATATGTATTGCCAGATGGATCAGTGTGTCGGGAATGGCAAAAACGCTCGGATTATCGGGCAGAACAGCGGGCTAAATGACAACTTGTTTACAATGGCGTTTAATATTATAACCCGAAACGCAACTGGTGTACTGACAGGAATGCCATATTTATTTGATGTACTTTCGAAGAGGAAGGTAACAGTTGGAACATTGGCTCTATATTCACAACTTGTATATACATGTACTTGACAATGTCGATAAACACTACCAATTTCTAGTTTTAACATGTTCTTGACCGAGTTTACTGCCTTGGCACGCCGATAGGGAAAGGTGGGGTAGCCATACTTTGGCATACAGACATCGAAATCAGCATTTAACCTATTGTCAGTCAACAGCGATGGTAGAGTTGCTATCAAACTAAACTTACCTGAACAGCATTTTGTAATTGTGCAAGTTGAACGACCATGTACAAATCACCTTGTTGAGGTGTATAAACATGAAGTGGATCTCCTTACCGATGTCTACCAACAATACCAGTCGTCTCTTTATGTTATTATTATGGGTGACGTCAACACAAAACTAACTTCTTGCCGTGATGGCAAAGCTATGTTTGCCTTAAAACAATATAAAGGATAATATCCTAGAGAGTGATACATCTCAAATGTGTAAGGGTTCAGAATTTTCTATCTATACATGTGTAACAGGAAGACCGTCACTGATTGACCATATTTAAGTCGATGAAACTATACGCTCTGACATTATCTGTTCTGATAAATGAAAAGAAGCACCACTCAGAGTTTCAATACATTTACGGCACTTCTATTCGAACAAGAGAAGAATGAAAGAACCGAGAAACTTAGCGAACTTGACCAGAGAGGGTTTTGGAAGACAGTTAGGAGCTTTAAAATTTTCCCTGTATCATCTCCAGATAATTCAATAATGGTCTTCCGTCTAAGCTCAATAATCTACAACATTGCTTTTAAAAGTCGAAGATGTTCCAGGTGGGCTCGTCGCTCTGTATGAAATCCCGGTTTTCAGCTGCATAGGAAGGCCGAGTTGTTAATTAACATTCGTGTACTAAAACTGACATCGTGTTCTCCAAAAAATAATGCTAACATGTTTTTAAACACAGTTAAAACATTGTAAAGAAAGTTAATATTGTTTTTGTTATTCCTTATTACGCTTAAAGGAAACACAAAAACAAGTTTACCGAAATGTTTAACAGCTAGTTATTCTGGGCACCGACTATATTTGATATTACTTTAGAATTATTCCAACTAAGGGACTAGTTCATTAATTGCAGAACAGTGCTTTCAATATTTTCCACGTTGCATGATAAAATGTGAAGTTTAGTATGTTTTATAAAACCTTACACTTTAATTGATAATGAAACCTTAAAGTATAATAGCCCTGCTTATCATTTTGAATTTTTTGATTTTAAATATCAACTCAATCATAACAACTCGGCCAACTCCGGCAAGCTCTGAGATAGATACTGGCCGAGGTGTTCCGATTGATACCAACTTCCCCTAAAATAGATAAAGGTTACACGGTACTATTACAATATCCTTTTTGTTTCTAAACCTCCTACGCAGTAATCTCCCTTGGCGACAGCAAAAAGGCTCTTAATGTATAGTCATCTTATCCCCGTTCAATATACTCATAAGAGTTACATGTGTGCACAAAAACATATACACTATATAAAGCCAGGAATTCACATTAAATGCCGGTACAAATAAAAAGTGAATTTCATGCTATTGAAATCCATGTATTAGACCATTGACTCTATTTCTTCCGAAGAAACGTGTGTATGTTTTTGGTATAATTTAATTTGTACCGTGGGATTAGCTTGGAAAAACAGAATATCAATAATTCCGGGCTTAAACTAACTCCACGAGACACACGTCACACCACAACAGACACTCCACGAGACACACAACGTTACACCAAAACAGACACTCCACAAAACTCACAACGTTACACCACAACAGACAGTCCACGAGAAACACGGCGTCACACCACAACATACACTCCAAGAGACACACAGCGTTACACCATAACAGACACTCTGCAAAACTCACAACGTTACACCACAACGTACACTCCACAAAACTCACTACGTTACACCACAACAGACACTCCACAAAACTCACAACGTTACACCACAACAGACACTCCACAAAACTCACAACGTTACACCACAACAGACACTCCACAAAACTCACAACGTTACACCACAACAGACACTCCACAAAACTCACAACGTTACACCACAACAGACACTCCGCAAAACTCTCAACGTTACACCACAACAGACAGTCCACAAAACTCACAACGTTACACCACAACAGACACTCCGCAAAACTCACAACGTTACACCACAACAGACACTCCGCAAAACTCTCAACGTTACACCATAACAGACAGTCCACGAGACACACAACGTCACACCACATCAGACACTCCAAGAGACACACAGCGTTACACCACAACAGACACTCCAAAAGACACACAACGTTACATCACAACAGACACTCAACAAAACTCACAGCGTCACACCACAACAGACACTCTACGCGACACACAACGTTACACCACAACAGACACTCCACGAGACACACAACGTTACACCACAACAGACACTCCACGAGACAAACAACGTTACACCACAACAGACACTCCACGAGACACACAGCGTTACACCACAACAGACACTCCAAGAGACACACAACGTTACACCACAACAGACACTCCAAGAGACACACAACGTTACACCACAACAGACACTCTAAGAGACACACAGCGTTACACCACAACATACACTCCACAAAACTCACAGCGTTACACCACAACAGACACTCCACAAAACTCACAACGTTACACTACAACAGACACTCCACAAAACTAACAACGTCACACCACAACAGACACTCCACAAAACCCACAACGTTACACCACAACAGACACTCCACGAGACACACAACGTCACACCACAACAGACACTTCACAAAACTCACTACGTTACACCAAAACAGACACTCCACAAAACTCACAACGTTACACCACAACAGACAGTCCATGAGACACACAGCGTCACACCACAACAGACACTCCACAAAACTCACAACGTTACACCACAACAGACAGTCCACGAGACACACAACGTCACACCACAACAGACTCTGCAAGAGACACACAGCGTTACACCACAACAGACACTCCACAAAACTCACTACGTCACACAAAAACAGACACTGCAAGAGACACACAGCGTTACACCACAACACACACTCCACAAAACTCACAACGTCACACCACAACAGACACTCCACAAAACTCACAACGTTACACCACAACAGACACTCCACAAAACTCACTACGTTACACCACAACAGACTCTCCACAAAACACACAACGTTACACCACAACAGACACTCCACAAAACCCGCAACGTTACACCACAACAGACATTCCACAAAACTCACTACGTTACACCACAACAGACACTCCACAAAACACACAACGTTACACCACAACAGACACTCCACAAAACTCACAACGTCACACCACATCAGACACTCCACAAAACTCCCAACGTTACACCACAACAGACACTCCACAAAACTCACAACGTTACACCACAACAGACACTCCACGAGACACACAACATCACACCACAACAGACACTCCACAAAACTCACAACGTTACACCACAACAGACACTGCACAAAACTCACAACGTCACACCACAACAGACACTCCACAAAACTCACAACGTCACACCACAACAGACACTCCACAAAACTCACAACGTCACACCACAACAGACACTCCACAAAACTCACAACGTCACACCACAACAGACACTCCACGGGACACACAACGTTACACCACAACAGACACTCCACGAGACACACAACGTTACACCACAACAGACACTGCACAAAACTCACAACGTCACACCACAACAGACACTCCACAAAACTCACAACGTCACACCACAACAGACACTCCACAAAACTCACAACGTCACACCACAACAGACACTCCACGAGACACACAACGTTACACCACAACAGACACTCCACAAAACTCACAACGTCACACCACAATAGACACTCCACGAGACACACAACGTTACACCACAACAGACACTCCACAAAACTCACAACGTCACACCACAACAGACACTCCAAGGGACACACAACGTTACACCACAACAGACACTCCACGAGACACACAACGTTACACCACAACAGACACTCCACGAGACACACAGCGTCACACCACAACAGACACCCCACAAAACTCACAACGTCACACCACAACAAACACTCAACAAGACACACAGCGTCACACCACAACAAACACTCAACAAGACACACATCGTCACACCACAACAGACACTCCACAAAACTCACAACGTCACACCACAATATACACTCCACGAGACACACAACGTCACACCACAAAAGACACTCCACAAAAATCACAACGTTACACCACAACAGACACTCAAAGAGACACACAACGTCACACCACAACAAACACTCAACAAGACACACATCGTCACACCACAACAAACACTCAACAAGACACACAACGTCACACCACAACAAACACTCAATAATACACACATCGTCACACCACATATTCACTCCACGAAACACACAACGTCACTCCACAAAATATACTCCACGAGTCACACGTCACACCACAACATTCACTCCACGAGTCACACGTCAAACCACAACATTCACTCCACGAGACACACGTCACACCACAACATTCACTCCACGAGACACACGTCACACCACAACATTCACTCCACAAGACACACGTCACACCACAACATTCACTCCACGAGACACACAGCGTCACACCACAACATTCACTCCACGAGACACACGTCACACCACAACATTCACTCCACGAGACACACGTCACACCACAACATACACTCCGCGAGACACACAACGTCACACCACATTATTCACCTCACGAGACACACGTCACACCACAACATTCACTCCACGAGACACACGTCACACCACAACATTCACTCCGCGAGACACACAACGTCACACCACAACATTCACTCCACGGGACACACGTCACACCACAACATACACTCCACGAGACACACGTCACACCACAACATTCACTCCGCGAGACACACATCACACCACAACCTTCACGCCGCGAGACACACAACGTCACACCACAACATTCATTCTACGGGACACACGTCACACCACAACATACACTCCACGAGACACACGTCACACCACAACATTCACTCCGCGAGACACACGTCACACCACCACAACATACACTCCACGAGACACACATCACACCACAACATTCACGCCGCGAGACACATAACGTCACACCACAACATACACTCCACGAGACACACGTCACACCACAACATACACTCCACGAAACACACATCACACCACAACATTCACACCGCGAGACACACAACGTCACACCACAACTTGCACTCCACGAGACACACGTCACACCACAACATACACTCCACGAAACACACATCACACCACAACATTCACGCCGCGAGACACACAACGTCACACCACAACATTCACTCCACAAGACACACGTCACACCACAACATTCACTCCACGAGACACACGTCACACCACAACATTCACTCCGCGAGACACACAACGTCACACCACAACATTCACGCCGTGAGACACACAACGTCACACCACAACGTACAATTGTTAACTTCTTATATTTTTATCATATTCTCTTTCCAGATGAGCAACCGGGACCCGTTTAGGTCGTGTTTCTACGATATAATTACCAATAACGCACTTGTATAGTTCACGGAATTAAAACAACACATTTGGAGCTCGCAATTAACACAGCATCACCTGTACATATACAGGACAAGGTATGTCATAGCATTATTTGATGATACAACTACCGTAAACAGTTCAACTTCTATGATGTTCCATTACTTATAATGTGCTATGTAACAGTAAACATTCTAGTATGTTTATCTACTGATCAAGGCGTAACGCCGAAACGTTTAGATATAACAGTTAAAAACATAGTGTGTTTGTATGATTTTGAATAATCATATTATTTCTATGTATTTCTAACAGTAGAAAAAGTAAAACAATATATTGTCCTTTCTAATGACTGACGTTTTTCTTAAGTATTCCGGTAATGATTATTTATAAGTTCTTTGGAAATGATAAGCAATATGTTAAGTAAATCACACACTGACATTGGTTTAAGTGCTTATATACATAAGTTACGTGAACATGTTAATCCAGTATGGTAATGCACCAAACGTTTCTGTTATTGTAGAATTTGCGGATTAAAAGTGTATATTGTGTTCTGGAAACTGATGAAAGCAGAAATAATGAAATCTATAACTGGCTTGAATTATATCTGAAGGTGTATTTTTCATTATATAAATCATACTAACCAATTTACATATGATTACTATATTCACATAAAGTCCTTACATGTGAAACGGTCCGCTTTAGGCAGTGGATGTGCGTTCATAGTATAACATTCCATTCCGTTAGTACGTTCATAGTACGTATGTTTCCTTGGTTGGTAATATGCAAATTAGCAAAGCCCGGGCTCCGTGTGGATTGAGAATTTACTGTATATAAAGACCGGTGGACCCCTTTAAGGTCGAGTATGCTTTTCTTTGAAGGGATCTGTTGGCCTTGTTTGACGTCGCACGTTATACATACGACTTATATATATATATATATATATATGAATGACTGGTAGTAGTCATGGCTTTTAATGGTTGTTCTCATCATTTAACTTCCTGACTTAATCACGCGCAATATGAATACCCAGTATTGAAGGTCAAAACTATGAAAGTCGTTCATTTCCATCTCAGATAATTGTCGGAGGCATCCAGGCAAATTTCAAAGACTTTTAATGGACGTTGTCATCAGCATCTACTGGTATCTGTTTCTGTAGAATATCGACTTTGACCCTCTGCAGTCGCTGCTATCGTATTGGGAATTTCCGTTACTTATCCAATTCATCCTCACTCTTATTTTACCAGCGATTATACTTTATATGAGTACATGTACTTTTGCTAGCTCAATTGGTTTTAGATATATAAAGATATGTTTATCATATCTCTGTTCAATTTAGATATGTTAGTAAAAAATATGAAAACTTATCGACAGGACTAGGGAGACTTGGTAACTGTAAACTACCTTTTGTTAAATGATGAAAAGCCAGATACATTGATAAAGAAATATACGATTTACATACTTATGTTTTTCTGAATCGGAAGTGAAAAGTGCTTTCTTTTATCTTGAGGTTGGACGTTACTATGTGTATTTACACCGTTTCGAATTTTGAATCTTACGTCTAGTCTAGCTATTTACCGAATATAACGATTAAATCACTATATCGACTGTGGGTTCACTCTAGACAGAGTTTATATTTGAATTTTCGACTACCAGACTTTACCATGTATGGTTTAGTGTAGTATTGTATATATTATAAGTGTAATAGATATTCAGTGTTTGTGATAGCTTCAAAGCAAAATATCAAATAAGTTATAATAGTGCAAGCGTATTCAACATTGTGACAACTCAGATATATGACGAATTCTAATTTAAACAAATACTCAGGAACAAACACAGGATATGGACGTTTGCATACATTTAACCAAAGTCATAGTTTAACATCTTAATATGACGGGACAGATATCTCTATTTCTCACCTTGGAACTATTCTATGCATGAATGTCGGCGATTTTTGCAGCAAATTCTGTAAATTCTGCAATTAAAATGATTTTTTTTCTCGTATGCAGTGGAAACGTATTGTACCATCGGAGCACTTTCTACTGATGTTATGTCACCATGCTACTGTATGTGCTTGTTCTTTGGATGTGAATGTCCGAAAAGTGAAATTGTAAGACCTCAACAATTTTATTAGGGATACACTGCCAATCACTCGTTTTTTACACACTTTGCTTATCGCCGCGATTTTCCTTACCGCGGACGTGATCTTTTTAATCTAATTTTCACTATAAGCTGTGGATGAAGCATAATGCCCACCGCGTTAATACCTATAATTTCCCCCGCGTTCCACCGTGTCGAATCACCGCGATACGCGGCGTTGTGACTTGTCAATATACGGGAATTAAGGTATCTGTTAATTCTCTGAAGGTTTGTTTTTGTTCCCGTCCTATACATATAATACTACATGTAGTCAGTTTTATTAAACTCATAAAAACTTGACCCGTAATCTACAAATCTTGGTTCGTATTCAAAACGTTGTTTGATCCCTGGGAATTATGCTTTGCAATTGTGAAAGTATTCAGACGCTATTGTCACCTTGTTCGAAAAATACATAAATTTCGAATGCCCTTGTCAAACTTGTGTGGTTGTGAATAAAAACCAGTCAAATAAATTATTAAAAAAAACTTTTACAAACACTAAATATTCCAGCGATATAATTATCAAGTTGAGGGGATGAGATTGTTTACCCTTGCAATCGAGTAAAACATTCAGCGAGCACTGTGCAATTTACATGTACAATCTTCTGTTTGTACCACCGCTACCTGTTAAAATACCTACATAGCGTGGTAAACCGCATCGCGGCGATGCGCCGCGTGCATGTTTTCGGAAGTCGTACGCGATAGCAGCAGATGAACGCGGCGATGACGCAATCTCTCCCGCGTTGGCAACACGTTTTTTGTGGAGTTTTTTCGTTTTCGTCTTCAAGACAAATAACATACATTCCTGGTAAAGTCGATACGTTGAAGATTCAATCAGATTTCCTCGCTGATCAGTATATTTATACGGCTTTTGTTTCAACGATTTAGCAGGATTTAAGAAGCAATATAGATTCCATCATAATGACTTTTAAATTCATTTACATCAGATACTTTTTTTTGATGTGTGAATTTTTGTCATTTGAGAAAAAAGTCAATGAAATTAAGGTTTCTCTAATATTTGCTGGATACCAGTGGATTCGTATTAGGCTGAGGACATGCTAAATTTATCCAAATATGCAGTTGATATGGGTACCAAATACTCAGTGTAAAAGCCCGCCTAGTATACTAGGTATTATATTGCGCCACATTTCAGTGTGTGACATGCATATGTAATAATCCAAAGAAATGGCCAAGATCACGTGTTTTAAATGCTACCAGGGGCGGATCCAGGATTCACCGTTAGAGGGGATGTAACTTAGGGGCGTAACATTTTGACTTGCGGCCATCCCCCAGAACCGAATTTATTTGGTTTTAAGAATTGGCAGGGGGGATTTACGATTTTATGACCCCTGGATCCACTAGTGGCTACACTGGTCAAGGTAAATACATATCATTTCACCATTTTTTGAGAGATTTAATGATCAAACATTAGCAATCTGCTCAGATCCAAACACTTCTTCGGTCAAGGGTTATAAATGACTTCCAATCTGTTCATGTCAATGGCTAAACACAAACTCCTCCGCTTCCTTTTGACAATGATCTTAGCAAAACCCTCATTACATCAAGCATGAACTAAAAGTGAACAATGTTTGAATAAATTGACTGAAGAAGTGAACCCTTCGCGGATGTATTGTAGAAATATGACATTTTGACGCTTATATCTGCCAAAGACGGATTGAATATTAAAGCAAGTTCAAAATAGGTGTCTGAAATCTCCCAGATGAAAAAGAGGTTTATAATTTTGTCTTTTGGAAGCTAATTCTATGTAGTTTTAAACATTTGAAGTTATTTTGGTTCATAGTTGTGTCATTATTTACATAGTTTTGTTTGTTTTGAAATTTAGTTATTGTTCCTTAAAATTAAAAAGTCCTAGCCTGAATTAAATCCACAGTTAGTCATGATCTGCTCCTGCGGAATTCTGGACTATGAAGAAGTGGTTCTTTAAAAATGATTTTGTTTTCGCCTCAGTGCTAGAACAAATGGCATCATTGTACCAAACATTTTCTCCCACCTCAGATAAGTACATCCAATAATTTAACCATGCTAGATATTCTTATCTTGCCCACGGGCGAAGATAAAATGCCCGTATGGAACTCCTTTTTCATGGTCACCACATTGTAATTACCTCCCTTGTTGAAGACTGTCGTCTGTAGCATCATGGAAACCTTGTCTTGTGGCAATATTTAGAACGCTAGTTTTTTATTTCTCGCTTCGAATGTCACCATAAAACAGTTTTCACGCACCATTCAAGAAATAATGCTTCACTCTCCTTAGGACTATTTAAAGACCGATTTGGCTATTGATATAATCGGAATCACTGCGCGCATATTCATGACAACCACGAATTATCGCATATCCATACGCAATTATTTTCACTAAGCACAAAAGAGTTCCAGCAAAAAACACATTTTTACTTAATCATTTTCAACTGAGGTGGGAGAAAAAGCATCTACCATAGCCGCTCGTGTAAGATAGGTTCATTCCGACCCTCGCGCAGGGTGTTTTGCGGAAACTCGGTAAACCTCGTTTCCGCAAAACACCCTACGCTCGGGTCGGAATGAACCTATCTTACACTCTCGGCCATGGTAGATACTTATAATATCAAATATACAGTCTCGAACATAGACTGCTATATTTCTCAATACATCCTGTGCTACCGAAGAATTGCTATTCATGAAACGTGTTTGAACCCGTCGCTGAACATTTCTAGTCCGGCTAGTCGCAACAAAACACAGTTTAAGTTCCACATACGGCGGTGAAATTGCTGCCAACAATTACAGTGAATTTTAGTAATATGCATAGAATCAAGAAAAAGATACGTTGACGCAAAATTTGAGTATGTGTTTCTTCGCCAAATTATATCGAATAATGATGATAATAATATGTTTACTAGAACAAGTATCAAGTAACACAAATAAGTTATCGGTTACACCGAGCAATGCAGATTTCATGGAATGTTATCAACTCGCCAATACGAACGCCACATAACATGGCAACCTACTCTATCTTAGAATACAACCTTCATTTTCAGCCAATGAAATTGCAGAAAAGCAACTATTAAGTAGTAGACTTAATCGTTAAGAATTTCAACTTTCGAGCGTGTTTAAAAGTCCGCCTATTCTGCCAATCAACCAATACACACTCTCTGCGTCAGATTTGACAATGGATCAGCCAATGAGGTTGTATTCTAAGTCAGTAAGATGACATGAAGTGAATTTTTAATAATTAAGAAGGTCTGGTTCGCTACGCTCACTTCGCCCATTCGTAATAATCAATAATTCACTTCATGTCATATAACTATTACTTAGAATACAACCTACATTTTCAGCCAATGAAATTGCAGATAGGTCCGCCTACTGCGAATCATCCGATACGCACTGCCTACGTCAGATTTCGCGTTGACAATGTATCAGCCAATGAGGCTGTATTCTACGCTCACTCCGCCCATTCTTAATCATTAAGAATTCACCTAATGTCATCTAGCTATTACATATTTCAATTAGCTGCACCGATATGGTTAGAATATGTTACTGTTAAACAATTTTAGAATACAACCTACATTTTCAACCATTGGACTTGTAGACAGCAGTGCGTATACCTGGTATAATACGTGACAAATTGCGTTATAAATGCCACGTCGGAAGGCAGCATTTTGCGTCGAATGAAGACCTTAAACAAAGATAACTTCAGCTGTGTGAAGTTAGCTAAACATACGACATTGGACATTCGACATTCAAAATGGAATGTTGTGCTGGCACGACATTGGACATTGGACATTCAAAAATGAATGTCGTGCTAGCACGACATTGGACATTGGACATTCAAAATCGAATGTCGTGCTGGCACGACATTGGACATTGGACATTCAAAATCGAATGTTGTGCCAGCACGACATTGGACATTGACATTGGAATTTCAAAAATTAATGTCGTGCCAGCACGACATTGGATATTGGACATTCAAAATCGAATGTTGTGCTGGCACGACATTGGACATTCATAATCGAATGTTGTACTGGCACGACATTGGACATTGGACATTCAATATCGAATGTTGTGCTGGCACGACATTGGACATTCAAAAATGAATGTCGTGCTAGCACGACATTGGACATTCAAAATCGAATGTTGTGCCAGCACGACATAGGACATTGGAATTTCAAAAATGAATGTCGTGCTAGCACGACATTGGACATTCAAAATCGAATGTTGTGCCGGCACGACATTGGACATTGGAATTTCAAAAATGAATGTCGTGCTGGCACGACATTGGACATTCAAAAAAGAATGTTGTGCTGGCACGACATTGGACATTGGATATTCAAAATCGAATGTTGTGCCAACACAACATTGGACATTGGAATTTCAAAAATGAATGTCGTGCTGGCACGAGATTGGACATTCAAAAAAGAATGTTGTGCTGGCACGACATTGGACATTGGACATTCAAAATCGAATGTTGTGCTGGCACGACATTGGACATTGGACATTCAAAATCGAATGTTGTGCTGGCACGACATTGGACATTCAAAACCAAGACGTACGGCATTGGGCATTCAAAATATGTCGTGCTGGTTAGTTGTCTAGTTAATAAATATCAATTTTGGACCCATGGTGCTAGCACAACATTCGATTTTAAATGTCCAATGTCCAATGTCGTGCCAGCACAACATTCGATTTTGAATGTCCAATGTCCAATGTCGTACTAGCACAACATTCGATTTTGAATGTCCAATGTCCAATGTCGTATGTTTAGCTTACTTCACACAGCTAAAAACTTCACCATTTCTTCTCCATTTAAAATGAAATACGGCGCAGTGTACGCCGCTTATGGAGTCCGCCGCTTACGGAGCCCCACCTTCGGCCTTTTACCATAGTTTGATTGAGAGTTTAGACTTCGACACCTTTTCACACAACGTTCTGACGAAACACTGTCAAAACATTATTTTGGAAACAGGTTTGTCGAAGTGTTGATGAAACTAATCAACTCCGGTAAAAAAAGAAGGCGGTGCTTTTTAGCGGCATAGTCTGCCCTTTGTTTCATTTAAAATGGTGTAGTAAAATAAAGGTTATCTTTGTTTAAAGCCTTCATAGTTTTTTATCTTTGTACTGGAATTACACAAAACAATACGTTCATTAAATCATTGAACCATCTGTAAAATAATCCCATTTGATTAATTTTCGTAATGCCATCTTCCTAGCAGAATATATTTTTTTTCAACATACCCGAGATATAAATGATCGAGCAAGAACGCATTTACATGTACTATTTTAGAGAGTGTTTCCTTTGTTTTCGGATGAATATTAACTCCAATATCGGAACGGTAACATGTAGGCGGAGCTTAACAGCAATCACTAGTGGACGAATAAATTACAATTCTTTTCATTTATACCACATGCTTGTTATTGAACGTTGCCCTTGACAATATGTACAAAACAGTCACGTCACCAAATAAACAATCGCTCTGTAGCACTCGTTTAGAATTTCAAAATCTATTGGCGTGTATGCAGTATATTTTATATAAAGCCTTTTGTTAAAGGCATTGCTGTTGTCGATTTAGCGATAGATTTCCGAAAAGTACATTATACATTCCACACGAAACACTCACAAAGGTTATAACCAACAACTCATATTGAGGCAGACATATTAGTGAGCAAGTAAAATCTAATCTGGCGTTTGATAATCTCAGAAATGGAAGTTTTATTACAGACCATGGCTACTGAATATATTCTATATTTTCGTGTCCTGTAACATACTCAGCAAACCATTTAATAGATAACAGAAATGTCGGTGATCAATAATCTGTGATTTCATGAAAAACCAATGCCCCATGTCTAGGATTTTTACCTATACTGAAGAAAAGCAAGTTGATTTTACATACTTATCTGCCTTCCAAAATGTATTTACGATCGAAACATGAGATCAATGCTAACAAATTCCTCTTCAGAAAAATGAGTCAATGTTGTTTTGTTGCTTGTCTTCAAAATACCCGGGTTGTCCGTTTAGCTCAGTGGTTAACGATCTCGCTTCTCACCAAGGCCAACCGGGTCCGATTCCCTGGGCGCATGTGAGTTTGGTAATTTGTGAAGCCGGGCAAGTGCGTTTTCTCCGGGTACTCTGGTTTTCCCCAAAACACAGGACAACACTCTCGCGCAACATCGTGCATACGAGAGTGACTTAGTATAAGTTACCATAGCCTTTTCACAGTCGCTGTAAAAATGACAATGTTTAAACTAAATATTTGTAATAAATCAGTGTATAGTAATATGCGTTACTGTATTCTGCTCGCGCTGTTACAGCGTCGTTTCTGTCGCTGCGTGTTGTCTCAGTCTGTATGTAGATTGGTGTTATTGCTCTTAAAAGTTTCTTTTGATGGTTTCACTACATTGGACAGGAGGTGTTCATGGCAAATTCAATCTCCTCTCTCATTTTTTGTTGTTTAAATATATATTTTTCCATAAGATAATTCCATGGCACACGATGTTCGTTCATCGTCAGATTAGTTATGATGAATGTCCAACTTGTTCTTATGGTGTCGCTGTGTGTGTTCTCCTTACTCTCTCTCTTTTAGTCTACTGTCCACGAGATATCTCATTATATATATATAATCTACTTGGATTATCTATTTGAATCGGATTGGTGTTTATGTTGATACAATTGGTCTTTACTTAAAGCTATGAAACACTTTCTCTAACTGTCTATTTGAATTAAAAAAACGTGTATCTCCATATACTTATAGAGTATTTATCTCGTCATGGCTCATCAGTTACCAAAATAATCTGGATTACATTTGCTGCATCGTAGACTTCGTGAATGTTACAGTGTATATACATCGGGTCGGAATGAACCTTACACTCTCGACCATGGAAGTATCTTATAGTCCTAACATACCAGAAATCACCCATGGTTTAGA
This sequence comes from Mya arenaria, assembly GCF_026914265.1. Lineage (NCBI taxonomy): Eukaryota > Metazoa > Mollusca > Bivalvia > Myida > Myidae > Mya > Mya arenaria. The sequence goes on along the minus strand of NC_069133.1, from coordinate 31,395,881 downwards.
ATGAAGTCAGAAGTAGTATTGATTAACATACGCTTTATAGTCCCTCGACCTTTTTAGGATACAAAAAAAAAAACTTTTCCATTGTATTATTATAAAATACAACAGTAGAATGCTTTATTTTAGCGATTAAATAAAAAACAAATATCCATTATAAGTAACCTTTGCCCACTTTTATATGTAGAAATGAATGATTTTATCTATCTAACAGAGCAAAATAGGTTCTAGGGTGAGATTTGAACCTAAAACCACCAAAATAAGTTTTTTGCATCCCATCTGACTTTCTGAATTTGAACATATCAAGAAGTATTACATATAATACTTTTTTATTTATTAATCTTTATTAATAAATAGTTTAGCGTAATAATATATCTCTGTTCAATTTAGATATGTTAGTAAAAAATATGAAAACTTATCGACAGGACTAGGGAGACTTGGTAACTGTAAACTACCTTTTGTTAAATGATGAAAAGCCAGATACATTGATAAAGAAATATACGATTTACATACTTATGTTTTTCTGAATCGGAAGTGAAAAGTGCTTTCTTTTATCTTGAGGTTGGACGTTACTATGTGTATTTACACCGTTTCGAATTTTGAATCTTACGTCTAGTCTAGCTATTTACCGAATATAACGATTAAATCACTATATCGACTGTGGGTTCACTCTAGACAGAGTTTATATTTGAATTTTCGACTACCAGACTTTACCATGTATGGTTTAGTGTAGTATTGTATATATTATAAGTGTAATAGATATTCAGTGTTTGTGATAGCTTCAAAGCAAAATATCAAATAAGTTATAATAGTGCAAGCGTATTCAACATTGTGACAACTCAGATATATGACGAATTCTAATTTAAACAAATACTCAGGAACAAACACAGGATATGGACGTTTGCATACATTTAACCAAAGTCATAGTTTAACATCTTAATATGACGGGACAGATATCTCTATTTCTCACCTTGGAACTATTCTATGCATGAATGTCGGCGATTTTTGCAGCAAATTCTGTAAATTCTGCAATTAAAATGATTTTTTTTCTCGTATGCAGTGGAAACGTATTGTACCATCGGAGCACTTTCTACTGATGTTATGTCACCATGCTACTGTATGTGCTTGTTCTTTGGATGTGAATGTCCGAAAAGTGAAATTGTAAGACCTCAACAATTTTATTAGGGATACACTGCCAATCACTCGTTTTTTACACACTTCGCTTATCGCCGCGATTTTCCTTACCGCGGACGTGATCTTTTTAATCTAATTTTCACTATAAGCTGTGGATGAAGCATAATGCCCACCGCGTTAATACCTATAATTTCCCCCGCGTTCCACCGTGTCGAATCACCGCGATACGCGGCGTTGTGACTTGTCAATATACGGGAATTAAGGTATCTGTTAATTCTCTGAAGGTTTGTTTTTGTTCCCGTCCTATACATATAATACTACATGTAGTCAGTTTTATTAAACTCATAAAAACTTGACCCGTAATCTACAAATCTTGGTTCGTATTCAAAACGTTGTTTGATCCCTGGGAATTATGCTTTGCAATTGTGAAAGTATTCAGACGCTATTGTCACCTTGTTCGAAAAATACATAAATTTCGAATGCCCTTGTCAAACTTGTGTGGTTGTGAATAAAAACCAGTCAAATAAATTATTAAAAAAAACTTTTACAAACACTAAATATTCCAGCGATATAATTATCAAGTTGAGGGGATGAGATTGTTTACCCTTGCAATCGAGTAAAACATTCAGCGAGCACTGTGCAATTTACATGTACAATCTTCTGTTTGTACCACCGCTACCTGTTAAAATACCTACATAGCGTGGTAAACCGCATCGCGGCGATGCGCCGCGTGCATGTTTTCGGAAGTCGTACGCGATAGCAGCAGATGAACGCGGCGATGACGCAATCTCTCCCGCGTTGGCAACACGTTTTTTGTGGAGTTTTTTCGTTTTCGTCTTCAAGACAAATAACATACATTCCTGGTAAAGTCGATACGTTGAAGATTCAATCAGATTTCCTCGCTGATCAGTATATTTATACGGCTTTTGTTTCAACGATTTAGCAGGATTTAAGAAGCAATATAGATTCCATCATAATGACTTTTAAATTCATTTACATCAGATACTTTTTTTTGATGTGTGAATTTTTGTCATTTGAGAAAAAAGTCAATGAAATTAAGGTTTCTCTAATATTTGCTGGATACCAGTGGATTCGTATTAGGCTGAGGACATGCTAAATTTATCCAAATATGCAGTTGATATGGGTACCAAATACTCAGTGTAAAAGCCCGCCTAGTATACTAGGTATTATATTGCGCCACATTTCAGTGTGTGACATGCATATGTAATAATCCAAAGAAATGGCCAAGATCACGTGTTTTAAATGCTACCAGGGGCGGATCCAGGATTCACCGTTAGAGGGGATGTAACTTAGGGGCGTAACATTTTGACTTGCGGCCATCCCCCAGAACCGAATTTATTTGGTTTTAAGAATTGGCAGGGGGGATTTACGATTTTATGACCCCTGGATCCACTAGTGGCTACACTGGTCAAGGTAAATACATATCATTTCACCATTTTTTGAGAGATTTAATGATCAAACATTAGCAATCTGCTCAGATCCAAACACTTCTTCGGTCAAGGGTTATAAATGACTTCCAATCTGTTCATGTCAATGGCTAAACACAAACTCCTCCGCTTCCTTTTGACAATGATCTTAGCAAAACCCTCATTACATCAAGCATGAACTAAAAGTGAACAATGTTTGAATAAATTGACTGAAGAAGTGAACCCTTCGCGGATGTATTGTAGAAATATGACATTTTGACGCTTATATCTGCCAAAGACGGATTGAATATTAAAGCAAGTTCAAAATAGGTGTCTGAAATCTCCCAGATGAAAAAGAGGTTTATAATTTTGTCTTTTGGAAGCTAATTCTATGTAGTTTTAAACATTTGAAGTTATTTTGGTTCATAGTTGTGTCATTATTTACATAGTTTTGTTTGTTTTGAAATTTAGTTATTGTTCCTTAAAATTAAAAAGTCCTAGCCTGAATTAAATCCACAGTTAGTCATGATCTGCTCCTGCGGAATTCTGGACTATGAAGAAGTGGTTCTTTAAAAATGATTTTGTTTTCGCCTCAGTGCTAGAACAAATGGCATCATTGTACCAAACATTTTCTCCCACCTCAGATAAGTACATCCAATAATTTAACCATGCTAGATATTCTTATCTTGCCCACGGGCGAAGATAAAATGCCCGTATGGAACTCCTTTTTCATGGTCACCACATTGTAATTACCTCCCTTGTTGAAGACTGTCGTCTGTAGCATCATGGAAACCTTGTCTTGTGGCAATATTTAGAACGCTAGTTTTTTATTTCTCGCTTCGAATGTCACCATAAAACAGTTTTCACGCACCATTCAAGAAATAATGCTTCACTCTCCTTAGGACTATTTAAAGACCGATTTGGCTATTGATATAATCGGAATCACTGCGCGCATATTCATGACAACCACGAATTATCGCATATCCATACGCAATTATTTTCACTAAGCACAAAAGAGTTCCAGCAAAAAACACATTTTTACTTAATCATTTTCAACTGAGGTGGGAGAAAAAGCATCTACCATAGCCGCTCGTGTAAGATAGGTTCATTCCGACCCTCGCGCAGGGTGTTTTGCGGAAACTCGGTAAACCTCGTTTCCGCAAAACACCCTACGCTCGGGTCGGAATGAACCTATCTTACACTCTCGGCCATGGTAGATACTTATAATATCAAATATACAGTCTCGAACATAGACTGCTATATTTCTCAATACATCCTGTGCTACCGAAGAATTGCTATTCATGAAACGTGTTTGAACCCGTCGCTGAACATTTCTAGTCCGGCTAGTCGCAACAAAACACAGTTTAAGTTCCACATACGGCGGTGAAATTGCTGCCAACAATTACAGTGAATTTTAGTAATATGCATAGAATCAAGAAAAAGATACGTTGACGCAAAATTTGAGTATGTGTTTCTTCGCCAAATTATATCGAATAATGATGATAATAATATGTTTACTAGAACAAGTATCAAGTAACACAAATAAGTTATCGGTTACACCGAGCAATGCAGATTTCATGGAATGTTATCAACTCGCCAATACGAACGCCACATAACATGGCAACCTACTCTATCTTAGAATACAACCTTCATTTTCAGCCAATGAAATTGCAGAAAAGCAACTATTAAGTAGTAGACTTAATCGTTAAGAATTTCAACTTTCGAGCGTGTTTAAAAGTCCGCCTATTCTGCCAATCAACCAATACACACTCTCTGCGTCAGATTTGACAATGGATCAGCCAATGAGGTTGTATTCTAAGTCAGTAAGATGACATGAAGTGAATTTTTAATAATTAAGAAGGTCTGGTTCGCTACGCTCACTTCGCCCATTCGTAATAATCAATAATTCACTTCATGTCATATAACTATTACTTAGAATACAACCTACATTTTCAGCCAATGAAATTGCAGATAGGTCCGCCTACTGCGAATCATCCGATACGCACTGCCTACGTCAGATTTCGCGTTGACAATGTATCAGCCAATGAGGCTGTATTCTACGCTCACTCCGCCCATTCTTAATCATTAAGAATTCACCTAATGTCATCTAGCTATTACATATTTCAATTAGCTGCACCGATATGGTTAGAATATGTTACTGTTAAACAATTTTAGAATACAACCTACATTTTCAACCATTGGACTTGTAGACAGCAGTGCGTATACCTGGTATAATACGTGACAAATTGCGTTATAAATGCCACGTCGGAAGGCAGCATTTTGCGTCGAATGAAGACCTTAAACAAAGATAACTTCAGCTGTGTGAAGTTAGCTAAACATACGACATTGGACATTCGACATTCAAAATGGAATGTTGTGCTGGCACGACATTGGACATTGGACATTCAAAAATGAATGTCGTGCTAGCACGACATTGGACATTGGACATTCAAAATCGAATGTCGTGCTGGCACGACATTGGACATTGGACATTCAAAATCGAATGTTGTGCCAGCACGACATTGGACATTGACATTGGAATTTCAAAAATTAATGTCGTGCCAGCACGACATTGGATATTGGACATTCAAAATCGAATGTTGTGCTGGCACGACATTGGACATTCATAATCGAATGTTGTACTGGCACGACATTGGACATTGGACATTCAATATCGAATGTTGTGCTGGCACGACATTGGACATTCAAAAATGAATGTCGTGCTAGCACGACATTGGACATTCAAAATCGAATGTTGTGCCAGCACGACATAGGACATTGGAATTTCAAAAATGAATGTCGTGCTAGCACGACATTGGACATTCAAAATCGAATGTTGTGCCGGCACGACATTGGACATTGGAATTTCAAAAATGAATGTCGTGCTGGCACGACATTGGACATTCAAAAAAGAATGTTGTGCTGGCACGACATTGGACATTGGATATTCAAAATCGAATGTTGTGCCAACACAACATTGGACATTGGAATTTCAAAAATGAATGTCGTGCTGGCACGAGATTGGACATTCAAAAAAGAATGTTGTGCTGGCACGACATTGGACATTGGACATTCAAAATCGAATGTTGTGCTGGCACGACATTGGACATTGGACATTCAAAATCGAATGTTGTGCTGGCACGACATTGGACATTCAAAACCAAGACGTACGGCATTGGGCATTCAAAATATGTCGTGCTGGTTAGTTGTCTAGTTAATAAATATCAATTTTGGACCCATGGTGCTAGCACAACATTCGATTTTAAATGTCCAATGTCCAATGTCGTGCCAGCACAACATTCGATTTTGAATGTCCAATGTCCAATGTCGTACTAGCACAACATTCGATTTTGAATGTCCAATGTCCAATGTCGTATGTTTAGCTTACTTCACACAGCTAAAAACTTCACCATTTCTTCTCCATTTAAAATGAAATACGGCGCAGTGTACGCCGCTTATGGAGTCCGCCGCTTACGGAGCCCCACCTTCGGCCTTTTACCATAGTTTGATTGAGAGTTTAGACTTCGACACCTTTTCACACAACGTTCTGACGAAACACTGTCAAAACATTATTTTGGAAACAGGTTTGTCGAAGTGTTGATGAAACTAATCAACTCCGGTAAAAAAAGAAGGCGGTGCTTTTTAGCGGCATAGTCTGCCCTTTGTTTCATTTAAAATGGTGTAGTAAAATAAAGGTTATCTTTGTTTAAAGCCTTCATAGTTTTTTATCTTTGTACTGGAATTACACAAAACAATACGTTCATTAAATCATTGAACCATCTGTAAAATAATCCCATTTGATTAATTTTCGTAATGCCATCTTCCTAGCAGAATATATTTTTTTTCAACATACCCGAGATATAAATGATCGAGCAAGAACGCATTTACATGTACTATTTTAGAGAGTGTTTCCTTTGTTTTCGGATGAATATTAACTCCAATATCGGAACGGTAACATGTAGGCGGAGCTTAACAGCAATCACTAGTGGACGAATAAATTACAATTCTTTTCATTTATACCACATGCTTGTTATTGAACGTTGCCCTTGACAATATGTACAAAACAGTCACGTCACCAAATAAACAATCGCTCTGTAGCACTCGTTTAGAATTTCAAAATCTATTGGCGTGTATGCAGTATATTTTATATAAAGCCTTTTGTTAAAGGCATTGCTGTTGTCGATTTAGCGATAGATTTCCGAAAAGTACATTATACATTCCACACGAAACACTCACAAAGGTTATAACCAACAACTCATATTGAGGCAGACATATTAGTGAGCAAGTAAAATCTAATCTGGCGTTTGATAATCTCAGAAATGGAAGTTTTATTACAGACCATGGCTACTGAATATATTCTATATTTTCGTGTCCTGTAACATACTCAGCAAACCATTTAATAGATAACAGAAATGTCGGTGATCAATAATCTGTGATTTCATGAAAAACCAATGCCCCATGTCTAGGATTTTTACCTATACTGAAGAAAAGCAAGTTGATTTTACATACTTATCTGCCTTCCAAAATGTATTTACGATCGAAACATGAGATCAATGCTAACAAATTCCTCTTCAGAAAAATGAGTCAATGTTGTTTTGTTGCTTGTCTTCAAAATACCCGGGTTGTCCGTTTAGCTCAGTGGTTAACGATCTCGCTTCTCACCAAGGCCAACCGGGTCCGATTCCCTGGGCGCATGTGAGTTTGGTAATTTGTGAAGCCGGGCAAGTGCGTTTTCTCCGGGTACTCTGGTTTTCCCCAAAACACAGGACAACACTCTCGCGCAACATCGTGCATACGAGAGTGACTTAGTATAAGTTACCATAGCCTTTTCACAGTCGCTGTAAAAATGACAATGTTTAAACTAAATATTTGTAATAAATCAGTGTATAGTAATATGCGTTACTGTATTCTGCTCGCGCTGTTACAGCGTCGTTTCTGTCGCTGCGTGTTGTCTCAGTCTGTATGTAGATTGGTGTTATTGCTCTTAAAAGTTTCTTTTGATGGTTTCACTACATTGGACAGGAGGTGTTCATGGCAAATTCAATCTCCTCTCTCATTTTTTGTTGTTTAAATATATATTTTTCCATAAGATAATTCCATGGCACACGATGTTCGTTCATCGTCAGATTAGTTATGATGAATGTCCAACTTGTTCTTATGGTGTCGCTGTGTGTGTTCTCCTTACTCTCTCTCTTTTAGTCTACTGTCCACGAGATATCTCATTATATATATATAATCTACTTGGATTATCTATTTGAATCGGATTGGTGTTTATGTTGATACAATTGGTCTTTACTTAAAGCTATGAAACACTTTCTCTAACTGTCTATTTGAATTAAAAAAACGTGTATCTCCATATACTTATAGAGTATTTATCTCGTCATGGCTCATCAGTTACCAAAATAATCTGGATTACATTTGCTGCATCGTAGACTTCGTGAATGTTACAGTGTATATACATCGGGTCGGAATGAACCTTACACTCTCGACCATGGAAGTATCTTATAGTCCTAACATACCAGAAATCACCCATGGTTTAGAATGAAGTCAGAAGTAGTATTGATTAACATACGCTTTATAGTCCCTCGACCTTTTTAGGATACAAAAAAAAAAACTTTTCCATTGTATTATTATAAAATACAACAGTAGAATGCTTTATTTTAGCGATTAAATAAAAAACAAATATCCATTATAAGTAACCTTTGCCCACTTTTATATGTAGAAATGAATGATTTTATCTATCTAACAGAGCAAAATAGGTTCTAGGGTGAGATTTGAACCTAAAACCACCAAAATAAGTTTTTTGCATCCCATCTGACTTTCTGAATTTGAACATATCAAGAAGTATTACATATAATACTTTTTTATTTATTAATCTTTATTAATAAATAGTTTAGCGTAATAATATATCGATATTTCTTATCAAAACATGCATTCTTATACGGCGTATTGGCTCAAGCTCTATGGCTTTGGGCTCAAGCTCAACCCCAAAAGGTAGTATAAAAATGCTTGTTCCAGTGAACAGACTGTACTGTTCATTCTCGACAAAAGAAAGGCACTCGATAATACAAGTTTAATATTAAACGTATTTTCTTAAGTGAAATTCAGCTGAAATTGATAATTTATTTTTTCTTTCCTTTCTAAACAAATCTCATTTTGTAAACATGGTAGAATCGTTTTTACTACATCATAAACAGTTGTTTTACACAAAATAACCGGAGAACTTGTGAAGATTGAACATATTTATACAGCACTGCACTCCCCGATTTCTCAAATATTCTTTCATAATCATGATATTTAGGTAACATTACGAGTCATTCATACTTTTTATCAAAATCTCCGCCCCTTATCCCTAGCTCTTTTTTTCTGTACAGTTCCCAAAAGAGCAGGGGGCAGTGTTTCGCGCCCTTTTACAGCTGTCGGGTGTGTACCGATTACTCTCATGGATCCCCGCTCCCCAACATTAACAGTTGTTTTTTTAGCTATTTATATTTTAAGCGTGAAAATATCGCTTTACCAAACTAAGACATGCCCTTAATGTGGTATAATGATATGTACGTTCATTTGAAAACTAGGTCAAATTTGCCTATGACTTCCACTTGTCTTTTAACGTTCATATGTAGTAAATTAGTGGAAATTATTATTATGGAAATTACGTAGAGATTCTCGGTGTATGTCAGAAGTTATTACCGTCATTTATCACGTCGGGAAATTGTATAGGAATTATGAAATGCGTTTCAACGCCAGATTGGTTCTAGAGTTCTGCAAGAACAAAGTGCATGTAGAAACATTACAATGCGTTAAAATTCATATATTAACTCTCAACAAGAAACAAAATTGTACTTTGCACTCATTTAGATTTATTTAGTTACTTGTTACATATGACTTTTAAAATATTAAATGTATTAAATATTAATAGAATAAAAATCGTATTTTTGTATTTACCTTTAATACATACCCTGTGTTTGTTGCAACAATTAAACAACGAAACGACGATTTATGTACAATTGCATCTCTGTATTTATTGGTTTTGTCCATTTTCTATCAGTGAACTGCCCATAAAATACAATCAATTCTGGAAGGGATAATTTGATTCTTACATGCAGCCGTTTTAGTTGAAACTGTCTCGCGGTAGTCGATAATACACTAGGGTTTGAGGTCTAATAGCTATGGGATCGGTTCAAATAAATGATGCAATCGTCACTGAAATCAGCTCTAAAGTAATTGTTTAAAGGCATGAGAAGGTATATTCCGAATTTGTAGACATGAAATGCCGGTCGAAACTCCCAACTGATCAATATCCTGTTCCAATCATAATTGTGTGCTGAAATGATTTTTGTTGTTAAAAACAACATGTGGACTTACACAGACTCCAACGACTAGCTGCAATTAACCATAAAATTAGCAGTAATGCTAGAATAAAAATGGATAACATTTACATGGATGCATTGCTTTCAAAAAAAATACTTCCGATCTTTGACATTACTACTATGGCAATCATTTACATGTCCGTTCTCAGATATAAACATTCAGTTAACTAGCATATTTGCTACAAATCCAATATCGGTCTGTTATTTATATTTTCTTCCGGACTTAAGCCATGATAAGTCAAATTTGACACGACTGTCAGAAAAGCTACGACATTTTATAGTTTAAAACCAAGAATTAATGCCGTTTACTTGACAATTTAATTATGATTCAAAAAATGTCTACTAATGTTCATAGGAGAAATGTGGATTGCCGCCATCTGAATTACATACAACTGGAGAGACAAGCTGAAATAAAATATTGACTTCGTTTTCTTCTTTTTTGACAAACTTTGATAGTGTTGATAATGTTTAAATTAATCAAGAAATGGATTAATAAATCAACAACAACAAAAAAACGATTTCAGTACTAGTATTTCTATTTTATGACATTAAAAAAAAATTGATGGAAACTTCAATGAATCAATCAGTATTAAAATTTAAAAATCTGTCTCTCTGGTTTAAATGTCTTGGATGTTTTTGTCTAGATTTCCAAAAAAATATTGACAAAACGTCAATATCATTATTAACGACATTTCACCTTGAATATATGCATATAAATATCATAACAACTGCAGGTGATATACGCAGTTAAAACGAACGCTTTATTGTGTGTTGCCTTCATTAGTAGAACAATTGGCTCAATGTTAATAAATATCCTACGAGATTCGAAGCAGACAAATGTCCTATAGCTACTATTGTGACAATGACATGAGGTTAGCGTGGACAGCACAATGCCTTTTTCTAAAATTATGTTAACCGTTGATATAACTGACAGAAATGCACAATAATGCGGTGTTTGGCTTAAAACGAAGTAAGCTACTTGTATGTACAAATAATCTCCTTTGAAGAGTCAAGTGCCGATATAATACCGACGAATGACACCGCGGGACAAACCGACAAAGAATGATTTTCTCTAAAATGTAAGCTAGATTCACATCGATACTGCTGTTTCCGTAAACTAAACCTACATTGCTTGGTAGATAGACGGGTTCAGTTTAAGTCCACTTACACAATTAAAACATGCGTTTATCAAATTAATTAATTTTTATTTACGTTTTAATTTACCTTAATAATAGTATTACTACCGTTAATAAGCGGACAAACGAACACGCACTACTGAAACCGTATATGTATATCTACAGGTGATATGGATTGGTCCTGATGTATTTTCTCCAATCAATTTATGTGTGGCTCTTTTTGGTTTGAAAAAAGTGTGCACAATATACTTGGTACCATATATTATATATATTGTTCCATCAATGTTAACATGCAGGTATTTCCGTATGAGATATTTAAGTTTATAAAGTGTATACCTGCGACAAGAGACCTTCAAACAAGAAAATTTAAGTGCGTTGAAGCATCGGGTCTTCTTGCTATTTTAAATACCAAACAGTCTAAATTCTCACTCACTTCCGAACAGCAGAGCAAACTATATATCGAAACAAACATTCAAATTTCCGTTATTCGCATAGAGTACGATGGTTAGCTTTCATATGTCTCAAAAACCATGATTTGTTGATATAACAACAGTGTAGTTGACTGTTGACTTCATCTTTGTAATGTTGAGTCTTACATTTGGTTTATAACAAATGCAAGTACCCTTAGAACAATGGCAGATTTCCAAATGGTGTCTGCAAACATAAAGCCAAAACGAGTTAACCTATTTGAATATCTAACAGGCAATTTTATGGTATAAGTGACCAATTGCTGTAGCGTGATGGGCTCGGAAAAAAAGTCCAATCATTTCGTACCAGCAATCAATTCCCTTTAAGTCATTCTAGATAATAACCTTTGTACCCATTGAAAACTTATATGCACTATAAGACGTACTCACGAAATATATATATATATATAAAGCTGTTTCGCGCCGAAATATGATTATAGTGCAATATTACTTAATGCAAAATCATCTGTTTATCGTTAGAGTAGCAGATCTATCATTTGGTTTTTCGGTGCTTTAAATAATTTCACATGATATTTCTATGTTTATCAGTTAGATTACAACAATACTGAATGTGATGCAATGTTTTTAGTGGCAAATTGTCAATTGGGATAGATAATGGTAAATCTTCTCCTGAACAATTTGCGCAGCTGAGGCCTCTTGAAAAAAAATTGATGTCTGTTTATGTTTACATATTTGAAAGTGTTAATATTTAAAAGTAACACTTGTCCATATAGTTTAAGGAGGTTGAACAAAGCGATTTAGCTCTGCAGTTGTTAGGATTGAGTTTGTCATTTCTACCTCCTTCCTATAGCGTTGTGATCATAACGTTTCTCATCTCTGATGGACAATGTCCGTATTTCGCAATTTTTCCTGAGGAATAATATCTTCAAGCTAAGGGCCGCCGCCACACAACATATTTTTGTAGTAAAGGCCATCGTAGCTGCAGGATTTTTTATGTTTTAAGTGCTGATAATACATGTGGAAAATTTTGCTATGCCTGTATATTCTTAATATCGGTATACTCTTTAAATGAATGAGCAATATCATATAAGCCATTGTGTGCCGAGAAGTAGATCACTGCTAATTTCCAGCCTTCGATTTTTACCTTTTGAAGGTGTACATAACTTTACGTCAAACACATCTTTAATGGTTTACTGTTGCACTTTTTCCGTTGTTTACTAGTTTCCAGAACGCATTGCTGTTCATTTGAGAATATTACCCCAGGTATTTAGAACACCATCTGAATTGCATGATCTTGCTCTTTCCGAATTATGTGTTTAAATCGCCCACAAGAAGTACTGTTCCTTTAAGTTTATAGCTACTCAGTATATTTTCAATATCTTCCAGGTAAGAATGCTATGTTTTTACATGGAATGTATGCCTGAAAACTTTATGCATTACATTGAAACTCAACTGTTAACAGACAGCTACTTTTTTTCTTTCTAATATTGATACTTAGTCATTTAAAGCCCTTTTTCAAATACTTTTTGAGATCGCAGTTCGCATGTTCACTTATATGTTGACCGTGCCCTCATTCGCGTCAATTAAGCGATCTGGACTGAATACCGGGATACCTTCCTGCCCGTCGATACTATGGAGAGCTGATCGTCAAGCGTCACAGCCTCGAGATCAAATGATACATTGTCAGCCGTTGTAACGGTCCTCGTAACTAAGTGGTAATTGCAATGGAATCCACGCTTGCCTCGTTGCTACGTTGCCACGTTGAAAACACAGTCATGCAAGCGAATCAAGGGTGTCTCCACATGATTATGCAGGTTTCCACTACACTAGGTACTATTGCAGTAAATGTTTTTGTTATAAAAGAATAGTTTTAGCTTCACACCCCATGTCAATTTTGCAAGCACTTTCAATGACTTCTCGGTACTTGGCATTATTCACGATACAAGCGATGTTTCAACTAGGTTATTCATTGGAATTTCTGATTGATATTATAATCTGTTACATTTCCTTAGAAACAACTGACGTCTTGACCGTAACGATTTATCGATGAGTATGCAATAAATCGTGCCCATAAAACGGTGCTTATAATAAATTGCGTCCTGTTAAGATCGTTGACCATCTAAGCCGATCGTTGACGAGTTCACGGGAAGTTATTTTCCTCGACTTTCCAATGCGGTAGCCACATACCTCCGCCTTTTTGTATTCACTGCGCAGCACTGGATACATACAATGTAGACCGTTTAGGGCATATTACTTCATTTCGAAAGGGCCTATTCATTGTTTCATGCCTTGTTTTTTTCATTGAGACATGACAATGCATCAAAGCATGATTATACCATCTCAGACCAATGGCTACCTTCCATTATATATGGTTCGTTATTTCATTTGATTTACTTTTAATGGTTTACATTTTTACCGTATGGTTTGTCTTTGTATAGTGTCATTTAGCGAATACAGTGTTTTGGGTCAACCAATTTTAGTGGTCTTAGGAGAAACGTTAATGTTATTCTAACGTTGTTTAAAGTTTAGTATACAAGTGGAGTGGAGCTTTCTACCAATGTAGGATGTTGGGGTCCTGAAACACTAGAAATCAGTGCTATCTTGCATGCAAACTGGTCGACTGACTATAGGGTTTACAGGAAAAGTATTTTGTTGTGTCTGACCATTACAACGGAATATGCTCTCACACACCAACAAAGTTAACCATGACAACAAAGTAGTGCTAAGCAGTGCATTTTACAGCAAGACGCAGAACCTAAACTTTCAATCGTGTGTATCAATACTACGGCGTTAAACATATCATCTAGCATGTGTATTTGAACTCGGTTAGTAAGCCGTTTATATAGATATGATTACGCGCAAGGGTATGCGGAATGTTGAGTAGTTTCGATGCAAGGGCTTAACTATTCCGAAGTTACAACCAAGCATGATCACCGCTATAGTGTCACACACAGGGGTTAATTAAAAAATGAATGCACGGCAAGCTTTGGCGGTGTAAATTTATCGTTTATATTTATATTTTGTATTAATAACAATGGACTTCAGTTATTTAATGCGATGATGTTAAACCTTTTAATCTTAAATATGAAAAAAGGGCACAAAATAAGCATTATGGTGTAAATAGGCGATAAATCGCGTACTTATGTTGGCATGATCACTGTTGTCATTGCCGACTCGTTGCTGTCTACAGCTTCACGACTGATCTCCAAAAATCAAAGCATTGAAATTGCTTAGAGACTTAGCAGAATAGCATAGTGGTTGTCTAGACTGATTTAAACTACGTAAATCATCAAATAGGTGAATATGTGATGCATTAACAATCTGTGCTATGCAGATAAAGGTTTGCATAACGATGGAAAGCATGGGTGCAAGTTTCTTCGAGTGGATGATGTATATATTATTTTTAAGTCAATATTTGTTGTAACATCTTCTTCCAAACTGTGTTATTTCTTTCATAGCATGCATCATACACTACTTACTACTTGCACCATCAATTAACAGATTGAAAAGAATATCACTAATTGTTTGCAGTATTCACGGACTAATCGTCTTTACAATGTCTAACGATATAATACACTATCACACAAATTTCCCATTAAACCCAGACTTGCACTTAACAAACTGCTCTTACACATAAGTCATGCCCTGTATTGACGTATTTCAATTGAAGTTAACCTCATATCGCCATCTTTGCGTCATCAAAAATCAGTCTCGAAACCCTTTATATCATTTTCCCAGACTCTCAGCACTTTCAGAGCTTTGATTAAATACGGTTTCGAGAAATTGTCTTAACCAAGACGGAATATCAAAGTTTTCTTGTAAGGAATGGAATGGGAAATGATCTGCTCTATTCTTTATCATAAAAACAAAACTAGAAATTAAGGTATGCCTTGCTGGAGGATCACTAATTGTACAATAATTGTTTCCAATGAAATTGTATCGACGTGTGGGATGATATTGTAATATTGCACATGTTTAATACACAAACATACATGATGGTTGTATGAATCTAGAAACATAGTATGTGATAAAGAATACTATGAAAGGAGCATAATTCTTTATATTTAACCACATTATAGAGAAGTGGATGACTTACGCGCGGTAATGGTGAACACCGAAGACGCACGATCATAGCTCAATAAACTGGCAAGGCAATCGAATTAACAATACAACATTCTGACCGATTGTGTTGCACGTATGTATTCTTTTACTTGATAAAACGTTCATGGGTGTGCATTAGGCAAACATCTGCTTGAATATTTCGTATTTATTTACGGTTACTCAGGAACTTTAAAGAACGTCTACCAAACGAAGTTCTGCTAATTGATTCCAATTTCCTTTTTTAACCTGACACGGAGTAAATTAGTGGAAATTATTATTATGGAAATTACGTAGAGATTCTCGGTGTATGTCAGAAGTTATTACCGTCATTTATCACGTCGGGAAATTGTATAGGAATTATGAAATACGTTTCAATGCCAGAATCGTTCTTCAGGTACAGTTTTGCAAGAATAAAGTAGGTGTAGTAACATTAATACGTTACAAATACATAGTAACTCACAACTAGAAACACAATTGTACTTTCAAGATATAAGGTTTTACGTAATAACAGTTTTAAGTTAAGTGATTTACTCTCAGTATTTCAACTGTATGAATTACCTGATTAAGCTCCGTATTGTTTTACAAAGTTTAACGATATAATCATGTATCACCTACTAATATCTGATATAACTGTTGCTGATTTTGAAAAAAATTAGAGTCATGTTACTCATAATCCATAAATGTGTGTGTGTGTTCGTTTTAGTTACATTTTAAACAACAAAAACAACCATCATATCCTGCATCCATTTAACAACGAAACAGTGATTTGTGTAAAATTGCATCTCTGCAAATATTGTTTGACCATAAAATGTAATCAAATCTGGAAGGTCTTATTTGATTTGGGATTTTCATCAACCGTTTTAGAATTTTAGTTGTATTTTTAGAGCAAATTGTACAAAAGGAGTCGATAATCCATATGTGCTCGAGTCTTTCAGAAAATATACATGGATGACTCGTCTTCACAAAAGTTGACTTTGTTGGTCCTAAGGTAGAAATTAATTGACATTATGACGTTTGACGACCGGAATTTCAAAAGACGATTAAGTTGTTTCAATCAAAGGCCTTCAAACATATAACTTTCCACCTGCGATATTACTACTAGATCCAGATCAATCATTTACATGTCCAATGCCCGATGTTTACATTCAGTAAAACTAGAGCAGTTTGCCTATAGTCCGTGCCATCGATATAACATGGTTTATGCGAATATTGGCCCGTCAATTAAACATTCTTCTGGACGTTAGCCATAATAAGTCTTATTTACATGCTAGGATATATTACTTTTCGTCATTGGTTCCATTCACTCATGGACTCTAAACACCAGAAATTATTTACATAAATATATATTGTTTTAAATTGACTGCTAATGTTAGACTAACTGTGGATTACGGCCGTCCGATTTAAATGAAACTGGAGGGGCAAGCCCAATTGCTGAAGATCGTTCAAATCAATGTTTAGTTTCCGGAATATGGAACGCGGGATTTTATCACTCTATATAAAAGGAAAAGTACCGTTGGCTTTGTTAAAGCTGCACTCTCACAGAATGACCGTTTTTACAACTTTTTTTTATTTTTTGTCTTGGAAAGAGCCATTTTTTTGCGTAAATATCTGAACACCAATGATATAAGATTGCTGACAAAAAACATATCGTAGATTTTCATATTTCTGTTCGAAAATTAAAGTTTTATGGCTTAAACAGTATAAGAAAAATGCAAAAAAAATCATTTTTTTAACTTGAATATAAAAATCTGCGATCTAATTTTTTGTCAGCAGTCTTACATAACTGGTTTCCATGGATTTTCGCAAAAATTGGCTCGTTCCAAGACCAAAAAAAAATGTCAAAACGTTCAATCTGTGAAAGTGCAGCTTTAAATCTTTACCCTGATGAGTTGTTATTTACTTCGAGGAAGAAGGCTTACCCCACGTTCCATACATTATTTAATGGGATAGCTATAATGCTTTCAGTAATTGGAGGTATCACGCATAAAGACAACAGAACCAATAGACAACCATATATGAACTTCAGTATAGACCTTGTCCTTGAACATGTGAGTTGTGACAGACTTACGAAGAAAAAAATATATCTCATTACTTAGTCTTGTATGTTAACCTACTGAAGTTAGATGGATGGGTGGAAATATACATCCCAAAGAACCATTTTTTGCGACATTTATTCATCCTTTTTGGAATATTAAACAATATTATTCATTGTGGTAAATCTTATTTGGGAATAAGAGTGCATCTTTAAGTTTAAATAGTTCTTATACGGATTTTTTTTAATAAATATACATGTATGAAGATATAATTAAGAAAAACAAACAATATATATACTTGTTTGTTTTTCTTAATTATATATTTTTTAATATATATATGATCAATTCATAATATAAAAACATCCGGCAATTCTTTATCAAAACTCTAACCTTTTAATACCATACATAATTATGCCAAGTTGTTTAAAAATGATGCATGATTGAAAGGTTTTCTTAAATGAAATGAAGTATTTTTTTTAACAATTCTTGAATGAAATAATGAACTATTGGTGTGAATATAAGTAATTTCCGTGTCGATGGCATTATCGGGGATAAATGGGCTGTGCACTTCGACTATACACCCCAACTGCGTTCAAGCCCCGATACTGACATCATTCCCGCAATTCATTACTTTAATTACTTTAATAGGTGTATGATATACGGAAGCATTGTAATCAAACCGAAATACATATAAATACACTGCTCCTTAAATTAATGGCTACGCTGACATTATTATACCATGTATTGATTCCAACCGTATGTACATAATTTCCCGTATTTGGTTGTAAAACAAAGTACGCTAATGTTTATACAGAAGAATCTCCATTGACTCGTCATGTGCCATTATATTACAGACGAATGACACCGCGAGACAAAGTGACAAATACTGGTTTTTTTTCTGTTTTAAGATTTACATCGATACTGCCGTTACCGAGCGCTTTAATATTCTGAGAAACGACACTTAATTGCTATGCAGGTAAACAACATTCAAACTATCTTTGGAAAAAGGTGTTATACAACTTCATTTCAAGTTCTGTAACCATTAACACCCTTATAATGAAAATAAAGTACCCATGATAATTTCGTTAATAAGTTGTTGTTGTTTTTTACTTTTTTGTGAGTGCTTTGGAAGTAGTATGCAGACTATAAATCATATTGTGATGTATGCGGATTATACATTATATCGTGCTGTACGCGGATTATACATCATAGCGTGCTGTGTGCGAATTATACATCATATCGTACTGTATGCGGATTATACATCATATCGTACTGTATGCGGATTATACATCATATCGTACTTTTTGGATTTATAAGTATCATATTTTACCATTAAACACTTAGTCACTTTTTCACATCGATTGTTTATGCATCATATTGTTCACAAATTTCTTGACATTGTGACTGAGGCATTTTCGGATTAATAAGAAATTTGTCATTTCATTTTTACAGATATGTCAAAAATGTGAATTGTAAGATATGTACCAGTAATCTAACGAACTATATCATACTGCAAAATTTATGTGTATGTAGGCTGTGTTTTTCGCACGATACGATCCTTTATGTAATAGCTAGTTGACATGAATTACGATGTTAATGATAAAGAATGAGCGGAGTGAGCGTAGCGAACGAGCCCATTCATAATCATAAAGGTATTACTTCAGATCATCTAACTGACGTAAATTACAAACTCATTGGCTGACACATTGTAAACGCAAAATCTGACGCAAGGAGTGTGTTTTGGATGATTGGCACTAGGCGGACTTTTAAACACCCGCGAAAGTTGAAATTCTTAGTAATTAAACGTACCACTTATAATGATCTGCAATTTCATTGGCGTAGAATGAAGGTTGCATTCTAAATTCCTTGTAAACCCACTTCCGATATTTATTAAGGTTCTATTAGCTTCGGTAGCGTGGTGATATGACATTGTTCGGATGTCGTTGAAGTGTGATATGGCGTGATATGGCGTTGAACGGATGTTGTGGAAGCGTGATATGGCGTTGTACGGATGTTGTGGAAGCGTGATATGGCGTTGAACGGATGTTGTGGAAGCGTGATATGGCGTTGTACGGATGTTGTGGAAGCGTGATATGGCGTTGTACGGATGTTGTGGAAGCGTGATATGACGTTGTACGGATGTTGTGGAAGCGTGATATGGCGTTGTACGGATGTTGTGGAAGCGTGATATGGCGTTGTACGGATGTTGTGGAAGGCTGATATGACATAGCACGGATGTTGTGGAAGCGTGATATGACATTGTACGGATGTTGTTGAAGCGTGATATGACATAGCACGGATGTTGTGGAAGCGTGATATGACATTGTACGGATGTTGTTGAAGCGTGATATGACATAGCACGGATGTTGTGGAAGCGTGATATGACATTGTACGGATGTTGTTGAAGCGTGATATGAAGTTGCACGGATGTTGTGGAAGCGTGATATGACGTTGTACGGATGTTGTTGAAGCGTGATACGACGTTGTACCGATGTTGTTGAAGCGTGATATGACATTGCACGGATGTTGTTGAAGCGTGATATCCGTTGTGGAAGCGTGATATGGCGTTGTACTTGATGTTGTTGAAGCGTGATATGACATTGCACGGATGTTGTTGAAGCGTGATATGACGTTGCACGGATGTTGTAAAAAAAGCACATATTCGCAACTAGAAACGCAATTTTAATCAAGATATCAATGATTAACCATATATCTTGACTTCAAAGTATGACCGGCTAAGTTAATGTATTTAAATGTATTTGTTTACAACACAGAAAAAAAGAAGTTCAACATGGATCACAAAACCCCCAATTAGCTTGTATTATCAAAACTTATTAGAGACATGTTCTTTTCAAAACAGATCCATCAATCCACCATTTTGCAACAAAAACACCATCACATACTGTGTTTGTTGCATCAATTAAACAACGAAACGATGATTTATGTAGAATTGCATCTCTGCATTTAATGCCTTTGTCCAATTTCTGTCAGTGAACTGACCATAAAATGCAATCTCTCCTGGAATGGCTAATTTGATTTGGTCTTAACATGCAACCATCCTAGGGAAAACTGTAAAGCGGTAGTCAATAATCCGCTTGTGCTAGAGGTCTAATAGTTATAGGGTTGGTTCAATAAATATTATAATCTTCTGTGGAATATCCTTTAAACTAATTATTAAAAACACTAGACGGCGTATACCGACCTTCTATTGATGGCGGACAAAAAATCAATAATGACCAGTCTCCTTTCCCAACTACATATGTATCCTCGTTGTGTTTATACGGATTTATTTGTATACAAATCAACATGTGGACTTCAAAACTCAGAATACCTACTGCAGTAAGCCATTCATTTAACTAGAATTTGATGCAATTTTATAACTGGTAAAAACGTAGAAAAATCCTTGCCATTTTGATGTATCATTACATCACAGCTGTTAGGAAGAGTCGTCAGACTGCCGAAAAGATGCGTCACGAACATTTTAAGATTTAATATCTTATTAGGTGAAACAAAACTTCTTCTAATATTTGGGTAAGGTTGTACAATGTTAGATAAATTATATTTTACAAATGTACAGTCAATATTATTTTGGTAGAATATCTCAAATAAATATAGGTGCCAGTAATTTCAGAAAATCCCATATTCCTCAAATCAAATACTATCCAAGTTAAAATATACTTTGGAATATCCAGAAAATAAAAAAGACATCAGCAAATAAGTGTTATTCAATTCAGATCTTTGATATTTTGTCAAATGTTTTCAAAAACTTCCAAGGTTTAACAAAAATCGCAGAAAACCAAAAATGCGGCTTGTCTCAATGATAACCTAAACTAGGATGCCATCTCCCAGCAATTTCCAGGAATTTGGCCAAAAATAGCCGATTCTTTGCCGGGTTGTTTTCACGGCCAGGTTTTGACCAACTTTCCTTCTTACACTCGACCGGTGGCCAAAGAAGCACTATGTAGCAGAAACAACGGCAGTCATATTTGATTGGCCGATTTCCAAATTTCCTAACAGAGTGTTACGACTGCGTGTCGGTCAGGTACATGCATTTACATATGTATGTGATAATTATATTTCTATAAGCGTCCGTAACGTGTCCTTCGTACCCTACGCATTACCTTCCCTAAAGAGGAAACTTTAACACAGTCGAAAATGAACTTACATGATCGTTTAAGGAAAACAAAGTTTTCCACTTCATTTAACAGTGGTAAGAAAGGAGCACAGAGGAGTCTGAGTAAAAAGAAAGTTCCATCTAGATGCAATAAGCCTGCAAGGAATTGCGTTCCAAAAACATGAATGTCACTTATAAACAACGTGCGTAATGTCGATGTCGCAACGCATACATTTACACTATGTACTAGCTCATCTGTCATTGGAAGAGAACATTGATCGCAAATATTTTTCTGGAGTTTTACACTGCGGCACCAATGTCTTGCAATAGTGTTCATTATATATCTGTATTCTCTGTGAGAACACACTTTGTATACATGTACTATACATGGACGGACGTTTGGGTGAAGAACCCTAAAATATTGAAAACTGTCATCACAAAGCACACGTGAGTTCCACTCGCTCTCTTCAAACTGGTAAACTAAGGTCTTAACGTGGCTTTTCCAAATTGATTTGGATGGCAGCTTTAATGGATTAACAATCACATCGTTAACAGTTGTCCGTAAACCATATTTACATAGAATACAACATATATCAGGTACGAAACCATACATATGAGTTCCAACGTGAGATAAATATAACAGATACCTACGAATAAACAGATTCCTGCTAATGCAGTGGACATTTAAGCTTAGGAAATTGTACAAAACAAAGGCTTTCTTATTTCAAAATCACAACTTAGTTTATGCAAGCCAACTATCGCTTCATACAGATCTAGTCAGTTTCATAAATCCCAGTATTTTTCCAATAAAGTTTTGAAACCTATTTACTAAGTTAGCAGTTGTCGTAGACATGTTACACCAAAGCTCACAACCATATAATGCTATTGGTTTGACAATTTTCTTATATAGATATATAGAGATCAGTGGGTTGATTCCATGGGGACTAACTCCCTGCGCAGCCATGGAATAAAATGCGTTTCTCGCCTTCTGTAGTCTTTCTTTGATGCGAGTGGTATATTTTAAATTATAGTCCTGCCTTATACCAAGATGGATTACGTAGCTTGATTGTTCAATGTACATGTTTCCATAAAGTATTCTTATTGGTGGTGCAGTTCGTCGTTTTGTAAAGACAATAGTGTTTGATTTCTTGACATTAACTTCAATTTTCCAGCTCTGGCAATATGTATAGACAAATATCTACTAGGCGTTGTAGATAAAGGGAAGTGGGGAATTAGCTTTTTAAAGTCCAAACCAAAATCCTTTTCACGACACCAGGTTCTTTTCACGATTTTATTATGTTGTTCTTTCCTTAACAAATACTTGATGTAATAACACAGTGTGTGTAGTCCAAAATTTAACACCAAATATATTGTACAACAGCGACAACACTTTAGTTTGCTGGACTGTGGTAAAACCACCTCCGAGCTCAGACAAATTTCAAGAGTCCGTTTTCTATATAGAACTACCTTTTTTAACATTTAAAAATCAGTAACCTTATATTGTGCGGCCCGGTCATGCCTACCAAAAAATAAACCAATAGAAAAACAGAAAATATTTCAAAAAGACTGACAGATCAGCTCAAACTTATTACTTCTGATTTCAAATAGTTTTCAATCAAAACATATGTAGAGGTGCTAAATTAGATACGAAGAAACAATAAAACATTTAGCTTAAGTAAATCTGGCTTCGACTGACACCTCCTTTGTTTGGTTATTAACTTGACAACAGAATGCAATCCATCGAGTCAGGAATCAGTAAGATTGACTCAGTGAATCATGAAGTAACACTCGTGAAAACGGAAGTGGATAACATCAGGCAAGATAACAAATCCATGAAATCTGCTCTTGGTGAAATTGAAATCTTTAGACACTCTTTAAGTGACTTCATAGATGACTGTAATCGACACACAAAACAGAATTCCTGCGACATCAAGGGCATTGAAGCCCAGAATTCTACATTGAGTGCGGATATCCAAACACTGATTTCGCAAAACTCATCCTAAGCTCAAGAAATCCTTGATTTAAAATGCAGAAATATGCGGGACAATCTTGTATTTTTGGGAATACCCGAAAACTATAACATTGACACTGAACCAAATCCAACCACAAATATCCATGAACAAGCGCTCCGTAAATTCCTTACACAACATCTTAAAACGAACACTGATATCAATGCAAACGGTACAACAAAGATAAATGACATACATTTTCACAGGGTACATAGGATAGGAGGCCCGTCCAGAAATGCACAGCCCAGACCGATGGTGGCTAAATTCGAGTGCTACAGTGATCGCGAATTAATCCGTAATGCTGGCATCAAACTGAATATGAAACATTCGGGGTACTACATTAATGAACAATTTCCACCCGAAATCGACGAACGACGGAGACAACTGTTCCCAGTGATGAGAAACTATTAAACAAATCCTCAAAACAATGAAAGGTGTCGTCTAGTTCGAGACAAACTGTACGTAGGTACAAAGTTTAAGATCCCAAAACCGACTCACTAGTGTATCCTAAACACCAAAACACTCAGACACGAGACACTGCGATGCAGGAAACACAGCGCCCGGAGCGAGGTGACACCACTAGTAACCGCGCCCCGTCACAGGCAAGGTATGGCCATGTGAATTTTGCCACACCAAACAGATTCAGCGTACTTGCGGACCACGTCTCTGACCCCCATAACCCACGGGGAAGACAGATAATTAGATCTCCCCCCACTCCCCTTGAAGAAACTATGTTAAAACGCCCAAGAGAGTCTGAGCCACTAGAGAACCTTGTAGCACCTCAAACAAACACCGCAACGGTACACGAGGATGTCGTGCAGACAGCGACAGAGAGTGACTAGGCCAGGACAGAGGAGTGCAACCCTCATGAAAGTTTTTTTAACAATGCATATGTGTCAAAATGTCAAACTTTTGGTCAAAATTGTAAAATTAAACTTTTATCTTTAAACGTCTGTGGAAAAGTATCGAAGCAAATTTGCCCAGAATTTATTTCTTTTATTAATACATTTGATATTATTGGCTGCCAAGAAACTAAAACAGATTGTTTGGACTAAGTAGAAATAGAAAATTGTTTTACTTTGCATTTTAAACATCGACAACAGATTGTTAAACGAAAATCAGGTGGTTTATGTGTTGGGATTAAAAACGAGTTATTACCTTATGTATCAGTAATTGACACATATTGTAACCTTGTGATGTGGCTTATGTTATCTGAAAAGTTTACTGGTAAAGGGGATATTTTACTAGACGTGGTGTATTTGCCACCTGACAACTCGGATTACGCGATAGATGACCCATTTATAGTATTACAAAACGATATTGATAATCTGTCTCGAAAGTATAAAAATGTATGTCTATTTGGAGATTTTAACTCGAGAACAAAATATTTACAAGATTTTGTCACACCTGACCATGAAATTTTTCATGAAATGCAGTTAGATGAATTATATTCAGATTTAAACTCGGATACGTCATACTTCAGCGAGTCGAACTTGTGTAAAAATAGATGCAATTAAGATCTCTCCGTGAATAATTATGGATATAAATTAATGGATTTTGTGAAGCTTAACGGCATGTATGTATTAAACGGTAGAACACCAGGTGATTTATTAGGTCACACCATGTTCATCATATCTGTTAAAAATAAGTGCCAAAAATTGTTACTTGATTCTAAAAGCCAGAACTGATGTTTTGTACAGGTAGTGTGTGTATATATATCAATACAAACCAACACATAATAACATGATTTGCTATCTGCTGTTGGTATTTTGAATCAAGAGCTCAATCTAGCTGACAGCATATATCAAAACATTGTGTATATGATATTTAGCTATTTTAATTCATAGATAATTTTAGAATATATGTAGATAATATCTCCCCTTTTTTAAATAATAGCATATGTAACTTTTTAAGTCATACGTAAAATGGCTTTGCTAATCCGACCACAAATGATCTGATCGTATGTGGATTTCGTATCTTATTCCTATTTCTTATTTGTGCACTAGTACTAATTTACACTTTCAGAATTTTGTTCTCATTGTTAGCTCCACTGGCCGAAGGCCATGGAGCTTATGTCGTCACAGATTGTCCGTCGTGAGTGCGTGCGTGCGTGCGTGCGTGCGTGCGTGAACTTTTACTTTAAACGACATCTCCTCTGAAACTGATAAGCGGATTTTGACAAAACTTCACAGGAATGTTCCTTTGGTGGTCCTTTACCAAAATTGCTCAAATGGTTCCGGTCCATTGCACAATATGGCCGCAAGAGCTAAAAATAGCAAAATCTTTAAACGACATCTCCTCTGAAACGGTTCAGCAGATTTTGATGAAACTTGACAGTAATGTTCCTTGGGTGGTCCTTTATTAAAATTGCTCAAATGGTTCTGGTCCATTGCACAATATGGCCGCCACAGCTAAAAATAGCAAAATCTTTAAACGACATCTCCTCTGAAACGGATAGGCAGATTTTGATGAAACTTGACAGAATTGTTCCTTGGGTGGTCCTTAACCAAAATTGCTCAAATGGTTCCGGTCCGCTGCACAACATGGCTGCCAGGGCAAAAAAATAGAAAAACCTTTAAAGAACATCTTTTCAGAAACCGATGATCAGATTTTGATGAAACTTAACAGAAATGTTCCTTGGATGGTCCTTTATCAAATTTGCTTCAATGGTTTCGGTCCACTGCACAAGATGGCCCCCAGAGGTAAAAATAGAAAAACCTTTAAACGACTTCTCCTCAGAAACCGATGATCGTATTGCAATGAAACTTGACAGAAATGTTACTTGGGTAGTCCTTAACCAAAATAGCCCAAACAGTTCTGGTCTGCTGCACAACATGGCAGCCAGAGCTAAAAATAGGAAAAACCTTTACACCACTTCTCCTCAGAAACCGATGATCAGATTTTGATGAAACTTGACAGAAATGTTCCTTGGGTGGTCATTAACCAAAATTTGTTAAATGGTTCCAGTCCACTGCACACCATGGCTGCCAGAGCTAAAAAATAAAAAAAACTTTATACGACTTGTCGTCGAAACCGATGACCTTTTTTCGATAAAACTTGACAGAAATGTTTGTTTGGTGCTCCTTTACTCAAATTGCCCAAATCATTTCGGTCCACTGCACAACATGGCAGCCAGAGCTATTAAAGTAAAAAAAAAATTTAAATAACTTCTCCTCAAAAATTGATGATTGTATTTCTATGAAACTTGACGAAAATGTTCGTTAGGTGGTCTTTGCTTGAACCTTTTGGCCAGTGGAGCACAGGCACTGATGTGCCTCTTGTTTTTAAAAAGGGATTAGCAAGGGTATTTTGCTCATATCTGTATAAAGATGTATTGATATGTGTCTTAGTTGTATAATAAAATTGATAGTCTTTTATAACTCTTACTAGAGTGGCAATGCACTTGTATGTACTGTTTGTTGAATGTTGTTTTATTCATGAATGTACAATGCATTGATGAGACTGGAATAAATAAAGAATTCACCACGTGCAAATCTGTTAGTACGGTGGACTACTTTACTTCTAGTCCGAATTTGTTTTGTAATATAGTTAATCTATGTGTGCACTATTTTTGTACCTTGCTTTCCGACGTTCATAATCCAGTGAGCCTGATCTCATACTTTGTTGTAAACAAACAATTAGTAATGAACGTAATGGTTCCCAAATGCATAATGCGAAGTTATGGGATAATACCAAACCAAACGAATTTGTTAACACTATAAGAAAGTATTAAACACAAACTATAAAAATACAACAAAGATTAAACGCTTCTAAGTTAAAACAGCTCAGCAAATCTGACCCTAAATGCTTTTGGAAATATTTAAACGCTCGAAAGCCTAACAACTGTTCTGCATCATTAAATGTAATGTTTGATCATTTTAAAAAACGCCAACTCGGGCGATATAAATGAAAATCATGCTGATATCACTACGGACACAAATACGTTTGATATTAAAGCAGATGTAGATATACACATGCTAGATAGCGAAATAACACTTGAAGAAATTAAAAGTGCTGTTAGAAATTTAAAAAATAACAAGGCATCTGGCGATGATAAAATAAGAAATGAATACCTGAAATATTCCTTTGATATTAGGAAGATTGTGTATCTTAAGCTATTTAATATTGTCTTTAAACCTGCAACTATACCCGAAAATTGGACATTTGGTGTTATTAACCCAGTGTATAAAAATAAGGGTGATATGTGTGATCCCGCTAACTATCGCCCAATAACACTGCGTAGTGGCTTTGGTAAGCTATTTACTACAGTTTTGAATAATAGACTATTAAGATTCATTGAAAAGTACGATAACATGTTTGTTTTGAATATGCTTATAGAACACATGTACACATCTCGCAAGAAATTGTTCTGTGCCTTTATTGACTTAAAAGGTGCCTTTGATTCCATTAATAGAAACATGCTATGGTTTAAACTACATGGACATAAGATACAAGGAAACTTTTTAAATGTTGTTAGGAACATGTACGAACAAGCAAAAAGCTGTGAATGAAACAAAGTCGGATTATTTCCCTTGTTGTGTTGGGGTCCGACAAGGAGAAAGTTTATCTCCTTTACTGTTTTCATTCTTTGTTAATGATTTGCATCAATATTTTCTAAGTAGCTTGGTTGTAAATGGTTTTGTTATTAACAAACATGAACATGATTACAGGTTAATTTTTTGAAAGTTATTTGTACTCCTTTATGCGGACGATACTGTTATATTGTCTGAATCTGCTCTAGATTTACAGAATGCACTAAACCTGTATGAGAACTATTGTTTACAGTGGAATTTAACTGTTAATACCTCAAAAACTAAGGTTGTCATTTTCTCCAGAGGTAGACTAAACCATATACGTTTTCTTTATGTAATGATACAATAGATGTTGTTACGGAATATAAATATTTAGGAGTTAGTTTTACTAAAAGTGGCTCTTTTTGTAAAACAAAGGACTATATTGCAAAACAGGTAACAAAGGCAATGTTCTTTTTGCTTAAAAAGTCAAAATATTTATGTTTATCTATTGATTTACAAATAGATTTGTTTAACAAAATTATTAAACCTATATTACTATACGGTTGTGAATGTTGGGGTTTTGGCAACAAGTACATACTCGAAAATGTTCAATTGAAATTTCTAAAATATATATTAAATGTTAAAAGTAGTACGCCAACATGTATGATATATGGTGAAACGGGTGTTAAGCCTTTACAAATAGATATAGATTCACGTATGGTCAATTACTGGTCCAACTTGATCGTTCCATCATGTCATAAACTCTCAATCTCAGTATACAACGTCACATTGAGTAAATTCCTGTATTCTGCCAATGTTAGAGCTAATGACTTCAAATAGATTAAACATGTTAAGAGTATCTTCATCAAATGTGGTCTTATAAATGTTTGGCAAAGCCACGAATTCCCAAATAAAAAATGGTTACAAAAGAGTGTTAAGCAGTCTGATTTGTTTTTAAACGAATGGTACACTACTGTGAACTCTTCAAGTAAATGTGTAAATTATAGATTGTTTAAAGAACGTTTTGAATTTGAAAACTATCTTGTTAAAACACCGCCAAAATTATTGAACTATGTTATACGATTTAGAACAAGAAATAATCATTTTCCTATTGAAGTAGGTAGTTGGAGGAATATAAACATAAATGACAGAAATTCAAATCGTATTGGTGATGAATTTCATTATTTGTTAGAGTGTAGTTATTTCACTAACGAAAGGCGACGTTTCATTGATAACAGTAATTTTAGAACTCCGAATATATTGTCATTTAAACGTGTTATGAAATTAAACCCAGAATGTATTATGTTTTCAAAGTTGTGTAAATTTATGAAATCTATCCTTAAAAAAGATAATTATAGAATATAATGTACTCCTCTTTATACCATGATGTTAATTATTATATTATGATTGAAGTTCCTTTTTTAAAGCCTCTTTATGTGTAACTGTATAATATGTTCATTACAATTCTCATTTTGTCATACATGTATGACATGAGTTTACTGAATAAACTTCAAACTTGAAACTTGAAACTTGTTACTAGCAAAATCCTAATAAGTTAGCGTTTGCCAACGTTTTACAAACACAGTTGCATATTTCAAATAACAGGTGTAAAAACATCTAACAAATAATTTGTAAATAACCCAACGCTGAAATTATGAAACTGATTTCAATTAACAAAACAATTTTAACCAAAGTATGGCATGACGTACATCATAACACTAGTGAGATATCATCCGCAAACGATGGATTACCTCCCTTGACTGACATAACCATACAAGAAGTCGGTCGACGTAAACCAAACACAAACATGTTGACAGGACCCTTCCTTGCCTAACAGAACGCAAAACGTCAAACGGCTCTGATTTAAATCCTTGCACTCTTATCACTAATTTCAGGACCTTGTACGAGCTCATTAAAAGTCTCAGAAATTTCATATAGTATCCCAATTTGCCTAACTTGAAGAAGAGTACCATTTGCCAAACGGAGTCAAAGGCGGCTTTCTGGTCCAAGCAGGCAACGTAAGCATTGCTTTCATTTTCAATTTGGTGTTAAATCGTTTCTTGAAGGTTAAACGAGGTAGTGAGATCCTTTTGGAAACCTTGCTGCTGTGCTGTTGGAAATTTTGACTATGCACATTGATGTTTGTATTTAGCCTTGAAAGAAGCATCTTTTCAAACAATTTATAAAAACACGGAATTAATGAAATCGGCCGATAGCTGCTTGGATCCGTTTTTCTTTTCCCTTTCCCTTGAAGAATGGTACTAAAATGCTTCTTTCCCAAGTTTCTGTTACACGTTCATGGGATAATATTGCATAAATTAGCCGAACTAGCGCTTCCTGGATGATTTGTCCTCCCTTTAGTACGTGCTCATTGAGGATATTGTCGATCCCCGGCGATTTCTGTGCTTAAAGCGTTTTGTTAACTTTTTTAACTTCAGTCAATGTAACTTGAATACTCGTTAACATCGTCTATCATTGATTTGTCTTTTTGCAATGTTTCGTTGGGTTTGCTGAACACAGTCTGAAAGTATTGCCAAAAACCGTTGGCTACTTCGTTGTCTTTATGTCAGTGTTTGTCAAATATCATTTCATTGCATCGTTCGGATTGTTTCGGACTTCGAAGACACTATTTGATCATATATCAACATTTGTTCAAGGGTTTCAGCCGTCAATTTCTTAGTTTTAACACACCTAATGATATCGAAATGAGAAAAAAAATCCGTAATAAGTGCATTTTACAAACCTTCAACAGGTTCTTTTAATATTTGCAAAAAACATGTAATGGATTATGCAACAGGATGCAACGTAGATAGATTAAATCAAGCAATTTAAAACAGGAAGCTTTCAAAAAATATAATTCCACCGTGTTCTTTTTTGTACACAAAGCGAAAATAGATCAGCAAATACCATAATGCCCCGTTTTCACAGAGCTGCGATCGCACCACGTTCATGCCGCTCATCCCGACCTGAAGAATGTATCCGATCGGGGCGAGAACGGCGTCAAAATAATGAGAATCGATGAGTTTCGTCCGCGGACCAACTGTTCTACGCTTGTACTACGTTTTCTCCGTGACCCCGCGTTTCCGATACGTTGCTTTCGCGCTTGTTCCACGTTTCCACCGCGACCATCACCGTACAACGTTGGTAGACAGATTTAAAAGACTGCTCCACAATGTCGCCGCGCTCTTGCCGGCCACAATACGTTCTCTCCACGATTTGATTCGATGCGTATATATAAATTATAGGGATTTCAAACACTTTTCCAGTTCAATCAAAAACGTTGACAAATGAACAGGCCAGAATTGGTTATCTTTTAGCAAGAGCAGATGCTTGTCGAATATCAGATGGAAAATATTATTCGGAGGAGAAGAAAGCGAGAAAGAAGATACTGGATCCGACCATGGCTAGCTGCAGAAAGAAGGCTTCAGTTTGGACATTACGATAGACTGGTCGGTGAATTAAGATTAGAAGACACGACGTCGGCGTGTATGACCGAAGTTAAATTATTCGTCGATTGCACTACGATGTTAATACGAT
Source organism: Mya arenaria (assembly GCF_026914265.1). Lineage (NCBI taxonomy): Eukaryota > Metazoa > Mollusca > Bivalvia > Myida > Myidae > Mya > Mya arenaria. The sequence goes on along the minus strand of NC_069133.1, from coordinate 31,364,084 downwards.
AATGAAAATCTTGTCACGATGCTTCGACGATGCTTTTACGCTTATGTCAATCTTACTACGTTCTTACAACGCTTTTACCCGGGCTCATTTTAGGCACACTTCTGCTACGATTGTTTTGAACAAGTTCAAAATAAGCGTGGCGAGGTCGTTGAACTTCACGAGCTTCGTGAATCTTCTGCGACCCTAATACAGTTATGACGACCCTCTCTCGATCTGCCACGATGATACCACGATTGGTCACGACAAGGTTCCTAGTTTAGAGCGTGGTAGAAGCGAGGCCCTGTGTGAACGGGGTATAAATTTCTGGTTGAATGCCCGGACGGTCGACGATCGTTAATACTCCCTGAGAGGGGTATCTGATTTTCAGTATTCTGCATTACCTCGCGGCCTCGCTCTGGCATTGACCTTTACTAAAATTATTTCAAATGGTTGCCTGTTCGTTCAACTATGTAACATAAGTGTCTTCATTTAAACAGAAGAAGAAGTAAATTGAAACACCGAAGTTCACTTACGCACGATTTTCATTTGCTTTTCTGAATTTTCTTTGCCTTTTGATTTTTTGTGCACTTCGCCTTGCTTTTCGATGTTTTTCGTTCCGTTCGTGTTAGTCTGTGCTTTTCGGTGTTTAATCATACCGGGCTATTAAGTTTAATTGACCAGTCCAGTAGCTGACCTAGTTTTCATAGCCTAACCCCGGGGATTTTCCCTCTCCATATAGGAAAAGTGTCATTGACTTTCATCCTTACACTTTTGAATCAAAGCGCTTAAAGCGTTGAATGGCTTTCGGCCTGCAACGTTTAGTGAGTATAGTCATTTAATAGTAAAACATAATTATCAACATAAACATATAAAGATAGAATATGCTCGCTATTATTTCCTTTGCGAAAACTATTAGAGTTTAATGTTGATTTTCAATGAGATCATGAACTATAAGTCACTTGAAATGTGGAATACGCCAAATAGTTACTTATAAGGTATGGAGTAATTCTCAATAGCATATAAAACCTTATCTGGAGCTTTGGTTTCATAAACAATGCACTTCCACAGATAAAGCATTAAGGAAGTTTTAGTAAAATCTACTCTACACTTCAAACTTGACTAAGGCGTATTTAATTTGCTACCAGGGTATACCAGCTAAACCAAATGCATTCCAACAAAATGCATTGACATATTTATTAGGTATGTTTAAGGCTTCTTTCTACAACGCCAAATACCTCTGGATCAAATCATCCATATACAATTTATTCCCTGTATGTTTGATGTACATGTATCTTTATAATGCCCTCAACATTTGTCACTCGTGGACAAAATGAACAGATTTATATGTTGTTTTTTTTAAATATGCATATGCATTATGCTACTTGCTCAAGAAATTGGACTGAAATTACTGAGACAAACTGAGAAATATTCACATACTTTCCGTTTCATTCGGCATTACATGACTATGACACAAATTGTAGCAGGTCGATAGCCTGTCAACGCTTGACGCGATTTGATTTGAATGGTAAAAGTGTATAATATTTATTTAGTAATGGTTAAAAAGTTGTTAGTATGTACTTACACATGAGAATGGTTTTATGCGACACATATTTTACTAGCACAAGTAAAAACTAACTATATGAATAAAATATGTCAAGTAATAGCCGATTTAGACAATTTAAAACATAGAAAATATACTTATGAATAAACTACAATCACCAAAAATCTGATTGTAGGATAAAATAAAGTATTGTAATTTCATTTAATACATTATGAATTGATATTTTACGCCTAATTAGCATTAAATTGCATCATAGTACGATCCATATTTTTTCCGGGTTTTAAGACTTCTCAGAGTTTATTTCCGGGGAATAAACCTGTCCTAATGCGATGACCAACATTATATTCTAAACTACAATGTACATGCAGATAGTATCGGTCCTCGGCCAAAACAAAATCTAAACACAGGTATATAATACCTGTATTTATTTGATTCATTATGCGTTCATTTTGAAACTATTTGCGGATTTTACTTTTTATACTGCGTTCTGTAACTCGCCGATATTAAAATAATAGATTTTTGTACGATTTCAATTGCGTTATATTTCGAAAACACAGCTTATTCGAACTATATTAACCGCTTAACATGGATTGAAAACTCATTACAGCGCTATTTATAGCAAGCTTATTAATATGCAAAACGCAGTTCGCAGCTATTAAAGCAGATTGCTTATTAGGTATTTTCGATGTAAATGTTTATGAATATTAGGTCGGTGACCACCGCAGTTCTAACCGTGCTGGGGTTGATACGCCCGTGCGCGCATTAATTCGCCAAAAGTTAAAAATATTATCTGCTGATGCGATTTCCGAGATACGGTTATAAAAGTATTCGTGCGACCAACAGCCTGAAAATGAGACTGACGAACTGTGTATATTGCCTTCAAGTGACTCAGTCATGTTTTGGACCAAAAAATAGTTTTCCCGGAAATGCATCTGAAAACACTCGGTTATCATTATTCTACTCTATGATATCCAAATTTCAGAAAACAATACAGTTATAGCATGTTTTTAGTGGGGTTCAAACCAACTCCGGCAAAGTCAAGAAAAAAAAGAAGAAAACAGCCGGCTAGTCCATACGACCACCGGCACTTAAATAACAGTTGTAGATATGTTGACCTGTTCAGGATACATTGATAACATCACGTGATAATGCCAATCAACCAATCACGCAACACCACAGCTGCAATTAATTTTCAATCGTGTTATAAAACGCTAATGAAAAAATGTGGTCTTCAAAGACGATATTTGAGTAAATATCAACAGTTGCTGAAAGGTTGCTTAGTAAGTTTAGGCCACAACTTAGAAAATTGAGGCCACAACTTAGTTACTTGTTACCACAACTTAGTACATGTAAGTTGAGGCTAGAACTCAATAAGTTGAGGTCACAACTTAGTAACTTGTGGCCACGACTTACTTTAGCCAGTCAAAACCGCCGTTTCATCTTTGCCTCTTTGTGGTTATATCACATATATAATATATATGGTTACGTTGACAATTAGCTAGCTTGGACTGCACTTTGCTTCATTTAGTAAACGGTTTGTTTCCCATTTTCAGTGAACTTTCAAGGTAGGAGATATGGAGCAAAAACAAAATATTATTCTCATTTTTTTACTTAGGATGTAAACATTGACTTCCCCGGTAAGGTCTGCATTTCGTCTAGATGAATTATGTTAGCATTGAAATGCGTGACTGACATTACTGGACTACCATATATAAACTGCTTCTTTATTTCAACACGCCGTTTAAGTATTGTCCCACATATTGTTTCCAACCCTCATTTAAAGAAATGACCATATTGCCTTGTTTGGTTTAAAACAAAGTAAGCCACCTATATAGAGAAGAATCTGGTCAAGTGACGATGAAACAAGGATGAATGACAGCGCAAGATAAAAAGTGCTGTTGTTTTTCTCTTTAAAGCAAATTAGATGTCCATCGATATTGGCGTTGCCGTGCACAAAACATTATGGAAAACGTCAAATAATTGCTTAAATACTAAACGACATTCACTCATCGTTGAAAAAATATAGATGTACGTGTCACCAGAAAAGGTCTTCTAACCATTACAAAATACGTTTATCAAATTTAATTAAAGTAATACTACCATTTATAAAATCACACATGATTGACAGAACGAACCAAATCCAACCATTTAATTTACATGATTAAAACAAACTAAATAATAAATTAAAATCAACAAATAATAAAAATTATAAATTTTGATTAATTACAGAGGCAATCACAGCGTAAATGGCGATCTTGAAGTTTATAAAGGTCGAAAACAACTGACAGAAAAATAATTTCCAAAACAAGAAAAGAGTGTGTTAAAATACATGGTGTACTTGCTGTTTTAAAACAACAGTCCACTCTATCCAACTCACTTTCGAACAGCGAGCAAACTATCGAAGCAAAACGTCCCATTTCCGATATTTTCATTTAGTAAACAAGGTGAGGAACCATGTGGGTCATCACGGTTCAGAACTGATGTAAACAAACAAGAAAGTGACATTAATGACCTTTTTTTTTTAAATAAAAAAATGAAAATATTTCTTAGCTTATACAAGACTGCTATTTTCTGCTTCCACACGTGTAAACTATTTTAGATGTGCTTGTATTTTAACGATACAGTGCCAAAATGTCAACTTGACGAAATGCTGTAGAACGATGCAACGCTGTGTGCGCCGTGATTCTTTGTTTTGTACTAATTTATTAGTAATTAATAATATTTAAGAGAAGTCAGACATTTGTTGAAAAGTTAGTTTTGTTCATTACTTTCATAAAACGAATTGTTTGTAAAATGTCTTTTAGTTCTTTCAAAAAATATCAAATTTTCAAGAAATGCTGTTGTAAATGTGAATTTTAAATATGCTGTTGTTAACGTGAACTTCACCTAATAATGATATCTATGTTTAATCGGTATGCTTCACAAACGTGTCATTACATGCTTATTGTATTCTATTTTATAGTTTGTATTACTCTCTCAATTGTCACGATAATGTATACAACCAGAAACTGTTATTCCAAATGATCTTTCTTTCATGAAATGAATTTACATTAATTTGATCGATTTGAAAATGTTCAATTTATGTTGCCGTCATGGCGAGACTTCCAAATACTCATTGTCCCTCTGTAGTTTTATCAAATGTTTACAGAAGATGGATAAATTTAATGGATAAAGTAATAAATACAATAAAATTGAAGGCAAAATACACTCCAGTCCAACCCGTTACATGTACGTTCCCGAGTAAAAGAAAGTCAAAAGCCAAGAAACGATTATATTCAATAACAAAATTGCTATTCCAAAAGTTAACACATAAAAATGCTCACACTCCATTTAAATCCCATGCTTCGAAAAGGGTCAAATATCTTTATCCAGAAGAAATAAGGAAATAATAAGAAGCACTGACAAAGTAGTTGACTAACGTAATAATATACAGTACACATATTATATGATATAATCATAGTGGGGAGACAATGGTTACAAATATCATTTAAATGTGTAATATAACATCTTAATAAATAGAACATTGAATTTCTTATTTCAAAAGCCTTGTGGATAAACATTGCTAATTTCCTTTGAATAGTCTTATTTGTATTTGTAAAAAGGTCAACAAAGTTGGTCTATTGCAATAGTATTTATGTATGTATTGTCTTCTTAAACCACTACATAAAGTTCATTCAAACAAGACATGAATTTCATCTTCTTACAGATATTGCAGTAGGTTTGTGCCATCCACCGGCCTCAACCGGCCTTCTAACCTGTGTGACGAAAGTCTATTTCTCGTCAATGCTTTCCTAAATTTAACTATATCAACATCACACAAATATGGTTGTAACTTATAGTCTGCGAACAATACATACGTTTTGGCTCTAGATGAATTATTAAGTTCTGCAAACCATTTTTATATATACATCTTTAAGTCTCCGCTTGAGCTCACATATAAATAATTATATTAAAATCACCAAACCTTTGAAATAACTATGTATCATAAAATCCTAGAGATTGTAATATATCTCTAATACTTTTTGCCCATGACTTACAATTTGGCAATCTTTCTAAATCTCTATACAATATTCTATACACAACTTTAACATATTTAATATTATCACATTGTAAAATCTTTAAACAATACTTAATCACATTTACAATTTTTTTAGTTAGTAATGGTATTTTACCAAGTTTTCCATAAACAATATTGTTCTGACCATTTTGTAACTCACTTTCAGATTCTGATAAAATAACATATAGAATGCCTTAAATAAAATACATATCCTGTTTGAAAAACAACACTTACAAAGAATAAAAATGCTCTTTACTTAATGCACGCTAAAACACTTAAACATACTTAAAACGCTTATCAGATACAGCTATTTTATAAACCCAAATTGTTTTTGTCATTTGTACACAAATTTCCAATGTATTATGTATTCAAAGTTGAATGTACAAAGGCCATGTAAACCACAATGGAATATGATTATATATATGTAAACAACATCATTGATATACTTATGCATAACGCAATTATTATATTATATATCAAAGGAATTGTTATTGCATCCAATACATCGATAACTTAAAAGGATTAAAATTTTACTTTCACTCAAAGGGTTTCACTCCAATCATGATTAATTGTACATTAGCTTTAAAGTTATTTTAAGTAATTGTTTGGACACATGTGAGTTCAATCATTTATTGACTGTTGACTTTCTTTCACTCGGGGATGTACATGGAACGGGGTTGGCTGCAGAATATCTTGTCTTCCATTTGAATGTATTCATCACTCCCATCAATTGAATTTATCCACCTTTTGTTAACATTTGGTAAACCATACGTGGGCCGACTCCGTCTCTTACATCTAGGGACAATGGGTAATATGGACGTATCCCCATTCCGACCTACATTGAACAAAAAATTAACATTCTAAAATCGATCAAATAGATGGATATTTCATGAAAGCAAGATCATTTAGAATAATAGTTTAATGTTGAATGCATAATCGTCACAGTTGAGAGAGTTATTCAAACTATTAAGTAAAATAAATTATGCATGTTATGACAAATTTGTAAAACCTACAGATCAATTTAAATTGCTTTATTTGGGTCAGAAAAACACGTTAACAACAGCATATATAAAATTCACGTTAACAACAGCAGATATAAAATTCCAGTTAACAACAGCTTTTCTTAAAATATCGATATTCATGAATAGAACGAACTAAAAGGCATTTTACAACAATTCGTTTAATGAAAGAAATGAACAAAAATAACCTATTTACACATGTCTGACTTCTTAAATATTACTAATTACAAAGAAATGTATACAAATCATCGTTCTACAATATTCCGACGAGTTTAGATTTTGGCAAAGGAATGTATCGTTTAAATACAAGCAAATCTAAAATAGTTTACACTTGACAAAGCAGAAAATAGCATAGTTTTTATAGGCTAAGAAATATTTTCATATATTTTCTCTCCAAAAAGGTACTTAGGAATTAACGTCGTCACTTTCTTGTTTGTTTACATCGGTTATGACCCGTGGTGATTCATTTGAGATCCCCGTTGAAGTTGATTCCTCACCTTGTAAACAACTACAATTGAGTGTAGCGCGTCACAAAAAGCACACATGTCGGTCATGCTATGTAACGCCGCATAACAGCATCGCCGCATAAACGAAATCGACCACGTTCATGCGGTGATTTTCAACGCATAAAGAGGACTTTCTTATGTGGCAAAACGGCACACAATCGCCGCATAAAAAAAAAACAATTAAAACACATACTAGTACAATAGAGGTTGATAAAGTTTCATCAAGATCTGACTTAGTTTTTTGTGCCCACTTAACCAAGCTTTGAACTAGACTTTTAGAGACGTAAATTCTGACAAAGATTTAGAAAGATCGGTTTAAATGTGATCAAAACCAATAGATCTGTCTGCGAAAACGTTTGAAATGACGTTTGGCCCAACTAAAGGCGGGAATATATGTTACAACAACGCACAACGCCGTCATTTGGGACAATCAGAAAATTGAATCGTCGTATGACGTAACATATATTCTCGCCTTTTTGTCAGGCTGACAGGCATGTACCCCTGACAATGCGCACTTTCAACGTCATTTCAAACGTTTCTAGAAAAGTCAATTGTTAACGACGGACAAAAAACAGAAATCCAACAATCCTCACAGCTCCACGTATGCTCTTTATGCTCAGATGAGCTAAGAATTATATCAATGTCAAGAACCACTGGTAATTGTGTTATCGTGAAATTTATTCACATCTAGGTCATCAGCGTGTATCTCTGGTTACCTGAGGGCAACGAAAGGAAAAAAAATATTTCCAAAAATTTCAACACAACATTTGTTTTTGGCACTTGAACAAGAGGACTCAGATGACTGATATAGGGTCATCATGGACGTCTTTCTTTCATTGAGTGTGTTTTTATGCACCAGTCAAGAACATGTAGATTTGAACACTCCAAGGGGAGTAAAAAAATATTTTCAGCTTTCAATTTTGGCTTAACTTTAAAATATTACCTTAAATTTGACCAATTTGCCTGCCTACTTTTCCTGTAACTCTTCAAAATGACAGTTATATGGTACGCCCTAATCTTCATCTTCATCATAATCAACAACATCATCATCACAACCATCACCATCATCTCCACAATCACAACCACCACCATCATCTCCACAACCATCATCATCATCATCATCATCATCATCATCATCATCATCATTCCCGTATTTTTATAAAAAGGACAGTAATATGCCACGCCCTTATCTTAATCGTTATCATCATCAACAACAACAACGTCATAAACATCGTTTTTGTTGAAATATTAGAACTCTATTTTTTAGCTTTATAACAAATGGTTTAATAATCCTTTTTATGTGGCAAAAGGGCACGGTTGCGCCCCATATAAGCAATTTCTGCTTTATACGTTGAGCGTCGTGGCATAAACGTGGTCGCCCTGTTTATGCGTTGAAAATCACTGCATAAACGAAAAAACACGTTTATGCGGCGATGCTGCTATGCGGCGTTACAGTGCTACCATAACTATGCACAGGTTTCAAGACTAAATCAATCATTAAATATTGTAGGTTGCTACATAATTGTATTGTTGATTAATAGCCGATTTTCTGGGCGAATCCTCTAAGAAGCCATTTCAGAATTCGTTAAACTGCTCCTATCGAAACTCTATATAATTTTAATAATTATATAATTTTAAGTACCAATGATTATGAACTCTTTACTTGGCAAACATTCAATTTTATTGATAGAAGTTCAAAAATGTTAAGCATGATGGAGTCAGAAAAGACAATCGGGTTAATATGTGCCATCCGAGGTAGTTACACAATTAACTTAAAACTAGGTCAAGCTACCAAATGTAGTTTATTAGTTGTTAGTCCATATTTGTACCAATTAAATGTCGTGACTTCGTTGTGAAGCATTGCTTAATGATAGCATTAAATCAAATGTGTTATGCATAATAAATTAAAGATAAGAATTTTAACCTGAAGAAACACCAATCAATCAATCAATCAATCAATCAATCACTTACACATTTCGTATCAGCAAACAAGTTTTTATTCTATCGTCTTCTGTATTGCCGATATTGCCAATAAAACTTGAATTATATTTTCTATCAGAGAAATAAAGCAATCGACTGTCACAATTCTGCATTTTATTTCAAAGTGTCTGTCATGTGAAGAAATGGCCAACACTAGACCAACTAATAATATTCGAGTGACAAAACTTTTCAGCAAAAAGAAAGCCGCTGATTCCATTCATATTCTTCAAATATCAGCGATGTTTTAAATGCCTAAGACAGTGTCTTATAATTAATATATGCATTGTCTTGATATCACAAAACTTTCATTTTAAGATATCACAGAAACTGTTACCCGAAATGTGTTTCAATTGCAGACAGGTTTTTACTCGTAAAGATGTTTGAATGTGTTTATTAAAAACTACTTTACACAAACTGCTTTTAAATAGAAATTTTTGCTGTGTATTACATTTATTACAGAGAGATTGCTGAAATATACCATTTTCTGATCCATTCCTGAAGAACTCAGTAATATAAAACTAAGGACCACCTGATTTACCATTATTTATTTTTTGCAAGCCGTCTCTATAAAGGAGAGAGAGAGAGAGAGAGAGAGAGAGAGAGAGAGAGGGAGGGAGGGAGGTTCGAGAGAGAGAGATGAATTGAAATTTTAAATTGGTGGCAATGAAATTGGTGTTTAAAAACGAGTAAAATTCCGCATTGTTTTTTTTTTTAGTTTTAAAGGGTTGTATTTTGTGTGCAAAAGTGTGCAGTCCAATATTTTAATCACTGTATATAATTTAGTAAACTGAACGTGGCGTGTATCTGGTCATTGTTAACATTCACAATATGCCTTTTACAAGCAAATTGGAAATGGGAATTTGCCTTGCCAGAAGAAAAGGACTGACATTGTTTAGAAAGATATTTCGTATCATTAGAGAACCTTGATCTACTATAACACGAGTTCATTTAAAATAGTTTGTATTCAATACGTTAAAAGAACAGGAATAATGAGTAACACTATTCTACACCAAAGTTAGACGTAACTTTATAGAACTGCCACCTGTTACCTTTTTAATACCTTTTTAAGCTGTACAACATTAACAGATAAGGCCACAACAAATTGATCATTTGTTCGTCGGATTTGCCGCACCTAAAATTCGAAAAACGAAAAAAAAAATAAAAAAAACTTTTTTTTTGAGCCCGCACTTACTATTTGGCCGCGCATATTATTTTTTTTGTTTACTTCTGAATCTTTTACTAAGAATTTAATCCTTCAACGTCAACTTCGCCTTTTTTGAAGGTATTTCCATGCTTTACATTCTTCGCGAGCAAAATTTCCTCGTGTCAGGACAAAATCAGGTCCGGGTAACCGCAAAACAGCAGATATTTGTTGACAGTCTTTTTTGTCGGGAATATTTTGCAGGACGCACCGTTGTTATTTATTTCCGGTATTAATTTTCGGGTTACTTTCAGTTTTCGTAATGTAAAATACACGTTTTTAATGAAAATCAGTGTCAAAGTCAATGGAATACAGTCTTCAGTAAACAACAACAGTTTCACAGCGTCGAAGGCAATAATTATCTATGTGTGTTTTAAGTAATTCATTGTTTTGTACTCAAAATTTTGTGTTAAATAATAACTAAATCGGATTTTGAGTGCAAAACTTATATTAAAATACACGGACACACGACTTAACACAATTGAACATGTTTTGGTGAGTTATTTTTTAAATTTTCTAAAATGCATTTCTCAGTTTTCATATAATCATAATCGTTATAAACAGATAAAAATAGTAGGACTTGTAAATGTTTTAGAAACAGCATGTACATTGAATTTATGAACCAGTCAATCCACGCCCCCTTCCCCCACCCCAGGTCCTGGGGTATACCAGGGATAGTCGGGGAAATGGGCCAAGTTTTTACCTTCCAGGTGGCCCCACAGTGCCGGGTGAATGCAGTGGATATACCCGGGGTTGGCTGGACTGAAAATCAAAGTCCCCGCTATTCCCAAGACCTTAGGGCGTGGTTACAATTGACTAGTGCATTACATACACATGGACAGTATAAAAAAACATCAGTAAAATCAGAAAATAAAACCTTTTATAAGTAAAATGACTGTTTTAATTTTCTCAATTCTTCGTTTTTATCCACTTGTTTTCTTTGATCTATTTGTATAAAATGGCCTGTAATTAAAGTGGCCTGTTTCTTATGGGCATTGAAGCTATGGAGGCCGACATGATATTCTTTTTCAAGGCACGGACCTATAAACCATAGGTTCGGGGTAAAGGCGGGTTCTTTAAAGGGAAATATCTTTATTCCACCACCTGCTCTAATATAATGACTGGTGCCACATTTGCAGATTTGTTTGATACTGCTTCATTTATGTTGTCCCGCAATTTAATCCACAGTGTCTTTTTTAGATATGTTCTCTGTGTTATTTACATTTTCAATCTTCTGAAATGTCAAAGTCACTAGTAGTTGACACCAATTTAATCATGTGCTTCAAGAGGTTCAAATTTAGACCTGACCCAATATTTAGAAATGCTCAAATCATGAATAACTCTTGCAAGTCTAAAATGTTTTTTTTGTAATAGTAAGTTACGGAATGAATACAATAGTTTTCTTTTTGGTCTTCGAATAATTGTATGTTACTATGAGGAATGTTGTCTTTATAATAATCCACGTTTAAATTGAAGTTAATAGTAAAGCACTGGACCTTATTGCCATTTGTTAAATATTGAGACAGATTTACATGTCACTGTGATACAATCAAAACCTTTTCATTAATAACTGAACATATGTTTGCAATTAAAAAGCATTTCTTGACATAATTGTATGATAAATTTGGTAACAAATATACTTTTTAATTTTTTTTAATTTTTCGCCTTGCGCTCGCCTCTGATTTGCCTTAAATTAAATAAAAAGTTGTTGTTTTTTTTTCGCTCGCTCGCTCCTACTTTTTTTGGGCAAAATCCGTAGAACAAATGATCAATTTGTTGTGGCCTTAACTAGTTATGGTTTGCGAAGTCCACTTAGTAAGTATATAACCAGTTACTGTTAGAAGCCCAAAGTGCATTTATAGCTAAGTGGTAACACGAATCTTACCAAAACATTAGTGTGAATTTTAACTAGTAATGCTACGTTTACACTATGTTCCCGGTGGCCACGGCAGCCCCGTTTGCCCGAAACGTATTGCGCCGTGGGATTTTGGCCATTTTTGTCTCCATAAACAAGTTGTGTTAGGTTGTGCTAAGTTTCCTCACGTTTTATTATGGTAACCGTGACAAGCCGTAGGGGCGAAAAAGTTGTTCGTTCAAGGCGCACTAAGGTCCGGGCGCGGTCTACCAGGGATGCATGTACGTTGCGTCCCGGTCCGATACGTTCTGATAGGATCCCTCACGTTGTTCACGTCTTCATCCAGGTCTGATGAGTTTTCCACGTTTTGTCAAGGCCTCCTATGCATCGAACGCGAACACCACAGAGCTTTGGATTACGTTTGTGTCCACGGTATAAAGAAAATCCCCCAGGCAACAGCAATCACTGTATCAGAATACTTCGACAAGTAAACATGAATTCCCAAGATGAAGAAGATTTTGTGTTTTCATCGCAAATGAAACGTAACGAAACGGCTATCGTCCACCCTAGCTTGCCGTGAAAACCGTTACAAAACGAAGCACAACGTGACAAAACTAGAAAGGATTACATATGATTCCCGCCCCCCCCCCGTACGGACGATTTATAGGTTGTGTAAAGGCCTATTACGTACTGTCACGTACTGTCACGTGTCATTGCGTTTACCCCGTTTTACTACGACCACTACGTTTCTCATCCACACCGTGGCTGCCGTGGCAAATGTTTTGACAGTTTAAAATTCTGGCCCGGCATGCACGGCAATAACGGTCTGTCACGTTTGCATATCCCGTTCCCGCGCGCTGTCTCACGTTTATCCCGTTTTCTCCACGGTTGTCTGAAACGGGGCTGCCGTGGCCACCGGGAACATAGTGTAACGTAGCATAACCTAGATAATCATCACGAAACAATTCGCGAACGCTATCAGGTTGTCTTACGGCAGTAATATGCCGCCATATTTATAAGAAAGCTACCAAAGTATTATAATTCGACACACGAACATTTTTTTACAGATACTTTAAGATGATATCATGACCATTATTCAAAATCGTGAAAAAACTATACAAACGAATATAATTGACCACTCTCATATCTGCAATATCACGAGATTACTTTCTCATTACGCATAGATGTGTCGTAGCGGTATAAGATAGATCATTAAAGAACCATGTTAATAATGTAATATTGCTTCCAATTTTCCTTTCACTTTGACATTACCTAAGGCAGAGGGAATCGGTCGAAAAGAACATAATGGGTTCTCAAAAGCAGATTCTCATAAGCCGTCGTTATGTGTTGGTTATTGCAGTCATACACCACATGCGAAACTGAACATACTAATTTAAACGGATAAAGATTCTTTATTATGTCAGAAAACGCACTTCAAGTTTGCAAAACAGATGTATGCATTTGTTTTAGATTCTTTTGTAATTAGCCTTCTCTTCACTGCAATTTATTACATTTTATTGTGCTGTACAGGTATTTACATTTAAACAATATTTGGCAACGGCAAGGAAGTAAAATGTTAAAGATATTAATTCTTAGTTCACATAATCGAATCACTGTTGTTTAATCGTTTATAATACAGTGCATAACTTGTGTCTAAAACTTGCTTTTGAAGTAAATGATGTTACTGGATTGAGACAGAGCTAAATAATAGAATGCTAAAAGATCCTTCTATTTCAACAAAATGACAAAAAAACAAATCAATAGGACACTCGCAGGGAAAAGCTCAGTAACGAAAAACTAAAACGATCACCCTGATAAAAAGGCTCAATGCCCAACATAGCAGTGCCACAAAACGCTCTCAAACAATGGTGCCATGTGTTGTCATACGAAGACTATGTACTGACGGGGTATAGCCAGGAAAGTACGACGATGGTCATGTGTTGTCATACGAACACTATGTACTGACGGGGTATAGCCAGGAAGGTACGACGATGGTCATGTGTTGTCATACGAACACTATGTACTGTGGGGGGTATAGCCTGGAAGGTACGACGATGGCCATGTGTTGTCATACGAACACTATGTACTGACGGGGTATTGCCAGGAAGGTACGGCGATGGCCATGTGTTGTCATACGAACACTATGTACTGACGGGGTATAGCCAGGAAGGTACGACGATGGCCATGTGTTGTCATACGAAGACTATGTACTGACGGGGTATAGCCAGGAAGGTACGACGATGGCCATGTGTTGTCATACGAACACTATGTACTGACGGGGTATAGCCAGGAAGGTACGACGATGGCCATGTGTTGTTATACAAACACTATGTACTGACGGGGTATAGCCAGGAAGGTACGACGATAGCCATGTGTTGTCATACGAACACTATGTACTGACGGGGTATAGCCAGGAAGGTACAACGATGGCCATGTGTTGTGAAGATTATGTACTGACCGGTGTAATAGCCTGGAAGGTACGGCAATGACCATGTGTTGTCATACGAAGACTATGTACTGACCGGTGTTATAGCATGGGAGGTACGACGATGGCCATGTGTTGTGAAGACTATGTACTGACGGGTGTTATAGCCTGCAAGGCACGACGATGGCCATGTGTTGTCATACGAAGACTATGTACTGACCGGTGTAATAGCCTGGAAGGTACGACGATGGCCATGTGTTGTCATACGAAGATTATGTACTGACCGGTGTAATAGCCTGGAAGGTACGGCGATGGCCATGTGTTGTCATACGAAGACTATGTACTGACGGGAGTTATAGCCTGGAAGGTACGACGATGGCCATGTGTTGTGAAGACTATGTACTGACGGGTGTTATAGCCTGGAAGGAACGGCGATGACCATGTGTTGTCATACGAAGACTATGTACCAACGGGTTTAATAGCCTGGAAGGTACGGCGATGGCCATGTGTTGTCATACGAAGTCTATGTACTGACGGGAGTTATAGCCTGCAAGGTAGGACGATGGCCATGTGTTGTCATACGAAGACTATGTACTAACGGGTATTACAGCCTGGAAGGTACGACGATGGCAATGTGTTGTCATACGCAGACTATGTAATGACGGGTGTTATAGCCTGCAAGGTAAGACGATGGCCATGTGTTGTCATACGAAGACTATGTACTGACCGGTGTAATAGCCTGGAAGGTACGGCGATGGCCATGTGTTGTTGGAAGGTACGGCGATGGCCATGTGTTGTGAAGACTATGTTCTGACGGGTGTAATAGCCTGCAAGGTACGACGATGGCCTTGTGGTGTCATACGAAGACTATGTACTGACGGGTGTTATAACCTGGAAGGTACGACGATGACCATGTGTTGTCATACGAAGACTATGTACTGACCGGTGTAATAGCCTAGAAGATACGGCGATGGCCATGTGTTGTGAAGACTATGTACTGACGGGTGTTATAGCCTGCAAGGTACGATGATGGCCATGTGTTTTCATACGAAGACTATGTACTGACGGGTGTAATAGCCTGGAAGGTACGATGATGGCCATGTGTTGTGAAGACTATTTACTGACGGGTGTTATAGCCTGGAAGGTACGATGGTGGCCATGTGTTTTCATTCGAAGACTATGTACTGACGGGTGTTTTAGCCTTGGAGGTACGATGATGGCAATGTGTTGTGAAGACTATGTACTAACGGATGTTATAGCCTTAGAGGTGTGATGATGACAATGTGTTGTGTAGACTATGTACTGACGGGTGTTATAGCCTTGGAGGTACGATGATGGCCATGTGTTGTGAAGACTATGTACTGACGGGTGTTATAGCCTTAGAGGTGTGATGATGGCCATGTGTTGTGAAGACTATGTACTGACGGGTGTTATAGCCTGGAAGGTACGATGATGGCCATGTGTTGTGAAGATTATGTACTGACCGGTGTAATGGCCTGGAAGGTACGGCAATGACCATGTGTTATCATACGAAGACTATGTACTGACCGGTGTAATAGCGTGGAGGGTACGGCCACTGCCATGTGTTGTCATACGAAGACTATGTACTGACCGGTGTTATAGCATGGGAGGTACGACGATGGCCATGTGTTGTGAAGACTATGTACTGACGGTGTTATAGCATGCAAGGCACGACGATGGCCATATGTTGTCATACGAAGACTATGTACTGACCGGTGTAATAGCCTGGAAGGTACGACGATGGCCATGTGTTGTCATACGAAGACTATGTACTGACGGGTGTAATAGCCTGCAAGGTACGACGATGGCCTTGTGGTGTCATACGAAGACTATGTACTGACCGGTGTAATAGCCTGGAAGGTACGGCGATGGCCATGTGTTGTCATACGAAGACTATGTACTAACGGGTGTAATAGCCTGGAAGGTACGACGATGGCCTTGTGGTGTCATACGAAGACTATGTACTGACGGGTGTTATAACCTGGAAGGTACGACGATGACCATGTGTTGTCATACGAAGACTATGTACTGACCGGTGTAATAGCCTAGAAGATACGGCGATGGCCATGTGTTGTGAAGACTATGTACTGACGGGTGTTATAGCCTGCAAGGTACGATGATGGCCATGTGTTTTCATACGAAGACTATGTACTGACGGGTGTAATAGCCTGGAAGGTACGATGATGGCCATGTGTTGTGAAGACTATTTACTGACGGGTGTTATAGCCCGGAAGGTACGATGGTGGCCATGTGTTTTCATACGAAGACTATGTACTGACGGGTGTTTTAGCCTTGGAGGTACGATGATGGCAATGTGTTGTGAAGACTATGTACTAACGGATGTTATAGCCTTAGAGGTGTGATGATGGCAATGTGTTGTGTAGACTATGTACTGACGGGTGTTATAGCCTTGGAGGTACGATGATGGCCATGTGTTGTGAAGACTATGTACTGACGGGTGTTATAGCCTTAGAGGTGTGATGATGGCCATGTGTTGTGAAGACTATGTACTGACGGGTGTTATAGCCTGGAAGGTACGATGATGGCCATGTGTTGTGAAGATTATGTACTGACCGGTGTAATAGCCTGGAAGGTACGGCAATGACCATGTGTTATCATACGAAGACTATGTACTGACCGGTGTAATAGCGTGGAGGGTACGGCGACTGCCATGTGTTGTCATACGAAGACTATGTACTGACCGGTGTTATAGCATGGGAGGTACGACGATGACCATGTGTTGTGAAGACTATGTACTGACCGGTGTTATAGCCTGCAAGGCACGACGATGGCCATGTGTTGTCATACGAAGACTATGTACTGACCGGTGTAATAGCCTGGAAGGTACGACGATGGCCATGTGTTGTCATACGAAGACTATGTACTGACCGGTGTAATAGCCTGGAAGGTACGGCGATGGCCATGTGTTGTCATACGAAGACTATGTACTAACGGGTGTAATAGCCTGGAAGGTACGATGATGGCCATGTGTTGTCATACGAACACTATGTACTGACGGGTGTTATAGCATGGGAGGTACGACGATGGCCATGTGTTGTCATACGAAGACTATGTACTGACGTGTGTTATAACATGGGAGGTACGACGATGGCCATGTGTTGTCATAAGAAGACTATGTACTGACGGGTGTTATAGCATGGGAGGTATGACGATGGCCATGTGTTGTGAAGACTATGTACTGACGGGTGTTATAGCCTGGAAGGTACGACGATGGCCATGTGTTGTCATACGTAGACTATGTACTGACCGGTGTAATAGCCTGGAAGGTACGGCGATGGCCATGTGTTGTGAAGACTATGTACTGACGGGTTTATTAGCCTGGAAGGTACGGCGATGGCCATGTGTTGTCATACGAAGACTATGTACTGACCGGTGTAATAGCCTGCACGGTACGGCGATGGCCATGTGTTGTCATACGAAGTCTATTTACTGACGGTTGTTATAGCCTTGGAGGTACGACGATGGCCATGTGTTGTCATGCGAAGACTTTGTACTGACGGGTGTTATAGCCTTGGAGGTACGACGATGGCCATGTGTTGTGAAGACTATGTACTGACGGGTGTTATAGCCTGGAAGGAACGGCGATGACCATGTGTTGTCATACGAAGTCTATGTACTGACGGGTTTAATAGCCTGCAAGGTAGGACGATGGCCATGTGTTTCATACGAAGACTATGTATTGACGGGTGTTTTAGCCTGGAAGGTACGGCGATGGCCATGTGTTGTCATACGCAGACTATGTACTGACGGGTGTTATAGCCTGCAAGGTAGGACGATGGCCATGTGTTTTCATACGAAGACTATGTACTAACGGGTATTACAGCCTGGAAGGTACGGCGATGGCAATGTGTTGTCATACGCAGACTATGTAATGACGGGTGTTATAGCCTGCAAGGTAGGACGATGGCCATGTGTTGTCATACGAATACTATGTACTGACCTGTGTAATAGCCTGGAAGGTACGGCGATGGCCATGTGTTGTGAAGACTATGTACTGACGGGTGTAATAGCCTGGAAGGTACGACGATGGCTTTGTGGTGTCATACGAAGACTATGTACTGACGGGTGTTATAACCTGGAAGGTACGACGATGGCCATGTGTTGTCATACGAAGACTATGTACTGACCGGTGTTATAGCCTAGAAGATACGGCGATGGCCATGTGTTTTCATACGAAGACTATGTACTGACGGGTGTAATAGCCTGGAAGGTACGATGATGGTCATGTGTTGTGAAGACTATGTACTAACGGGTGTTATAGCCTGCAAGGTACGATGATGGCCATGTGTTTTCATACGAAGACTATGTACTGACGGGTGTAATAGCCTGGAAGGTACGATGATGGCCATTGTTGTGAAGACTATGTACTGACGGGTGTTATAACCTGGAAGGTACGACGATGGCCATGTGTTGTCATACGAAGACTATGTACTGACGGGTGTAATTGCCTGGAAGGTACGATGATGGCCATGTGTTGTGAAGACTATGTACTGACGGGTGTTATAGCCTGGAAGGTACGATGATGGCCATGTGTTGTGAAGACTATGTACTGACGGGTGTTATAGCCTGGAAGGTACGATGATGGCCATGTGTTTTCATACGAAGACTATGTACTGACGGGTGTTATAGCCTTGGAGGTACGATGATTGCCATGTGTTGTGAAGACTATGTACTGACGAGTGTTATAGCCTTAGAGGTGTGATGATGGCCATGTGTTGTGAAGACTATGTAATGACGGGTGTTATAGCCTTGGAGGTACGATGATCGCCATGTGTTGTGAAAACTATGTACTGACGTATGTTATAGCCTTAGAGGTGTGATGATGGCCATGTGTTGTGAAGACTATGCACTGACGGGTGTTATATCCTGGAAGGTACGATGATGGCCATGTGTTGTGAAGACTATGTACTGACGGGTGTTATAGCCTGGAAGGTACGATGATGGTGTTGTGAAGACTATGTGCTGACGGGTGTAATAGCCTGGAAGGTACGGCGATGGCCATGTGTTGTTAAGACTATGTGCTGACGGGTGTTATAGCCGGGAAGGTACGGCGATGGCCATGTGTTGTGAAGACTATATGCTGACGGGTGTTATAGCCTGGAAGGTACGGCGATGACCATGTGTTGTCATACGAAGACTTTGGTCTGACGGGTGTAATAGCCTGGAATGTAAATTAGGTCTATGGCTACCGCAGTTCTAACCGTGCTGGGGTTGATGCGCCCGTGCGCGCATTAATTCGCCAAAAGTTATGTTATGTCGATTTGTCGATTTGCCGATGCGATTTCCGTAATACGGTTATAAAAGGCTGCAGGCCTAGCGGCCTACAGCCTAAAAATCCTTTGCAGTAATTTTATATCATTTCATAAACTGATATCCTCAATTTCGGTATGCATTGATGCGTAGAACGTATTTCAAAAAGAATGATAATTTTGTAGTTTTTCAATAAATCTACTTAACTAAATCCTCGCGTATCTGAACTATCCGTACAGTCAGTCTTCTTTAACTTAGATATCCTGAAAGTCTTCATCAGTTTTGAAATATATTTCCGTCATTCCAATTCAAAAGAGAGGCTGGATTTATACATTGATTTTTGTTCTCAGAACATAATATTTCAAGTAAATATTTTAGATCAATTCATTTAATCTTAGAACGATTTGAATGGTTAAAACCAATAGAATATCCTGGCTTACACAGTGTATAAAATACACAATAGGTGGCGCCAAATACCGAGAGAACTCAATACACTCGAACATTCTTCCTACTCGTGAAACAAGGCATAGATTCTATTCGGTAAATGGGACTTGACAGCTTCTGGTAGAGTGATGTTTAGTTTGGCACAGTTTCGGAGGTTGTGGGCGATGCTTGCATAGAATAACATTGTTCTTTCCTTGGAAGAATACAATAAATTAATGACTGATACTTATTACTTACTTACTGAAACTAATATACGTACTACCTGAAAGTGTTTGTATATAATTGATACACATCAGCATTATCTATTAAAACAGTTTAAGGTGAAACATAAAGACAACAACAAGGGCATCTTAGGTCGCTTGTTTCCAGGATAGAATTGAGTCGAGTCAGAACGCGTAACTCGCTTAAAACGCCCTTGCATCGGGCTCCGGAAGTAGAGTTGTTTACATAATCGATGTGGTATTTCTGCTGCAAATCTTGCATACATCGTTCTTACCTTTGTGATTCGCCATTTTGTTCTCGTGTAGTTCTCATTCCTGCCAGTTGGTATGTACTGTGGAATTTTGACCGCGAACAATGTTCTTGGACCTTGTTCGTGTCGCGAGGGCGATTGTATCTCGGATCGGACAATAAAGAACTAAAAGAGCGAAGCGCCCATAGACGCCATTGCAAGTTACGCCTTCCTATTATCGTGGTAGGCTATCATGTCAATTTTTAATCTCAATGTATCTGATATACTTGAATATAGCCCGCATTTTACACTACAGTAACATCAGATACTCCGTTAATGGATGGTTCATATTATTCGCTTTTCGTTAAAACCACCACAATCACGGCTGCCAATCACGTGACCATTCGAAAAAGTAGGAAAACAACTTTCTGCAAACACGACGAAGGCCGGTAAGTTTTCATGTTTTTCATGTTTAATCAGTATGTTGTCAAATTTGATCGCCCATATGTTAGAGCCCATTTTCCTCGGCATAATTATAGGAATAATGGTTAATGCCATATTGCCCGTATTTTGTTGCATTACTTTGAAGAAGTGTTTAATCGAGAGCATATGCATTGTAATTGGCGAACGAATGAATTTTTCGTCCCTTTGTCGACCCAATGAAAGTGAATACAATAATTAGCGAAGATACATGTCGACACCATATTAAAAAGTGTACAGAAACTTTTTTACTCGCCACAATAAACACCACAAGTAGAAAAACATCTTTATTCAATAATTGATAAAGTACGCGAACACAAATTAATGGGATAAAGTAGACTTACCCTTTCGTGACATTTTCGAAAACATCATTAAATGAGCCTGTTTTATTGTATTTTTTTCTGATTGAAAATTACATATATATATACAAATCTTTATTTCAGTGGAGGCTGTATGGAGTAAGTTTCCGGAATAAGTCTTAATTGTATACAAACGGAAAAATGCCACTTACAGATGTTTAATATCGATTCCTCATTGTAGTTTAACGGTTATTTTGTCATCGATGTCTTCAACAATGTGCTAATACTTACATGTGTTTATAAAGGTACAACGCCTAAGGTGCGAGAACGGATGTGGCCCTTGGTTAATGTGACTGCCGCATATGTGCATTTGTGACAATTGTCGTCAGGGGTCATCTTCAGGACAATGTAACTGTTCAAAACAACTCGATCATCCTCATTAAGAGAAGATATATAGATATTTTTCTGACTGTTATTTTTCTCGGATGAAATTTATGTTGCTACATGTAAAATGTATGTGATTTGTAACTTCAACATTTTGCCACAGTATATGACATCTTATTGCTGTGTTTGATCACAAATACAATCAAATGGAAATGCTCCGCGAGTTCCTTATAAAAATGTAAACATGTTATGATATCTGACAAATTTAGTTGCAAAACATTGGGATCTTGTTTTAAATAGAAAACAAAACTGCGTCAGCAGTGAATACAGTTATGGCCGTATTTCAGAAGCGCGTTTCGTTTGTGACAGAACTTGCGAACACACCAATAAAGTAGTGCTATGCAGGGCATTATAAAGCTTGACGCGGAATGCTTTGATTTCAAACTATAGATGGTCGCTTTACGTTGTTCAACTGTGTTCTATGAATTCGTGCCATTCGGAAAAGCTCGATTTTTTTAATAAGAGTAATTATGTTTTACAATGCACTTATATAGTGCAATAATAAGGATAAAATAATAATTCCCTCTCCTGGTGTTCACGTCCAACGTAAACAGTTTACGTCCACAAAACAGAACAATGCTGTTAAGCTGTTCTGTGTACAACCTGACTTATTGATGTTATTTTATTTATTTATGTCATTTCAAATTCAAGGACATAATAGTCAGAACAAAAAGTTCCTGTTTATGATACATCATTAAGACTTCTATTGATATTATGTTCCTTCATATACTTTTCTACTATAATGCATGAATAAAATAAATGTTCACTTCACTCCCATAAACAAGGTAATGTACGTCATAGAATAATTGCCTTCTAAACATATTATTGGGAAAATCGTTGCTGATTATGTTTGACGGTTTGTGTATACTATCTTATTTTGTTTTTCCATTCCTAAATTGAACTGCGTTTCGGCCATTGCGAATATTTTCCAATGAACGCAACATCTTCGTGTATGTTCGGATCGTGAATCATCGCATATTAATATACATGTAGATTGAATATTGTTTAACTTGTTATTGTTTGAAATGTGTCAGCAGGCCACGAAAAACTTAAATCAACATGTTAGCTTTTGTTTATTTGTAATATGTTAAATGTATTGTTGGCATTAGGGTTTCAGTCTTTTGTTTAAAAGTGATTTGAAATGATTATGTTCCTCGAAATATTGTGACATGATATGATAAACTGTTTCCGGTTACTGTCGGGTCGTTCTATTAACAGAATGAGTGAGATAGAAATACTGTAAGGTTTTCTTCGATGAAATGTTGTAGTTTTTTAATATTTCTTGAAAAAACTGTTATGAATACTATAAAGTTCATAAACAACATAATTGGCGAAAGCCCAATGATCTGGTGGATATGCTACTGCTCTGAAGGATTCGGTCATGTTTGGGGCCATTTTTTTCTTTCCCCGTAATGCATCTTATATATTGACTATTTTTTTCAATGATACCGAAATTACAGAAAAAATACACATCAAGTATACAAAAATATTTCTGGTTTCAGTTGGTAACAAACCCATGCAGGTACAGTCAAGGAAAATTATGAAACTGATAAAAAAAAACACCCGCCCACATCGACTCATGCACAAACATAAGCATAACTTCACCTTTAAACATTTTGTTGAAAAGGGTTACTGACGCTTTTTAAAATCCTGGACCGCAAAGACAATAATTCAGTACATTTTAACATTTATTGAAGGGTCCTAGCAGTCAGTATCTTAGTTTTAACACTCCTTTTCATTTGCCACATGACCAATGCAATTACGTCAAACTCTACATATTCCCGTAGCAGTGAGTTTACCAGTTATAGCAGCGCTTTGAATTAGTATGCCTTAATATGTACCCTGCCATTCATTGATTGTTCTAATTAATTCACTGATTTCAAATGTGATATGACTGGTAACTTCAATATCAACAACCTTTTTCCAAAGTGAATATTCGGAATTGGAGAAAAGTGCTCTTCTTAAATTTAATATGTAATGTACCGTTAACTCAACTTCACTGACATGCTTTTCAAATGAGGATTGAAAGGCAATCTCCAAGACGGGAAAACTTATGGACCTTCCATGTTTTTCGTAATTGTCATAGCTACGGAACACAATATTCAGCAAACTACAATAAACATTTTATTCATCTGATTTAATCATACCAGATCTAGCTGATGTAAACATCAACTTTAGACTGAGTTATTAAAAACAGTTTCAGCTTATCTATGAGTGATGAGTGTCACTGTGATTACTTTGATTCGTTAATTTTGGAGTTTGTCTGTGATAAAATAGTGATAAAAAGTTTATATGACTGTATTCATTCGTTTAGTAAAAGTTAGTTTAATCTTCTTCTTTTTTTAAGTTATCACAACATTATATCAAAACGCTCTTGTCCGGCTTGGGGACCACAAACTGAACTAACCTAGATGCGCTCAGGTCGGGAATCGAACCCGGGTCGCTTTGGTGTGAAGCGAATACGCTTACCACTGCTCTAACCATAAAACCTGCCGTTTACTTTAGTTAATGAGGTATCCATGTTGTGATGTCGCCATTTAGAAAAAATGATACCAACTTTTAATTATTACTTTGAATATACAATTCCATATATTGTAAAAGCAGCTAGGCAGTTGATCGTATAAAAGGCATAATAATATGCAAAAGGCAACGACGATTACGAGTAAGCCCACTTTATCCACTTATTTGTGTTCGCCTGCTTCATCAATTATTGACTTATTATTTGTTTCTACTTTTGTTACTACCTAGGTAGTTGTTTCATGAGTTTGCTATTGCCATCATACGGGATAAATTACAAATGTGCTTACTCTGTCTAATTGGTCACTTCGTTCATGCTATTGGTGAGTTCTTTTCTTTAAAGCTGAGCAAGTGAAGTGCGTTTGTTATAAATCATGGGATTTCCATTTGTTTGTTATCTTCACATTTAGGCATCAACATGTATTCTATTTAAAATTGGAGAACTTTTATTCATAAACAATCATAAACACAAGGTACATGGATGATATCGAACTAATTTAATGGGCGTTGTTTTATTTTAGTGTGTGCATTGACCCTTTATCAAAAGGTGTCTAGGGAAGTTATTGTTTTTGTGTTCAATACAAGTCGGACTAATTGACTGTTATTTAACATTAGGTCACTGAAATGTTTTACGCTTTCAATTATGGCGTGCTGCATTTTAGTGTCGCAAACAATATGGCGGCAGAACTTTTCAAAATGACATTTCATACGAACACAATAATATGTTCATGTCGGCGTAAAACTGTATAGAGTTGCAGTAATATTTTATACAGTGATTTAAAAAAGGTAAAGCATAGGTCCCAGGTTTAGTTTTTTGAACCAATTCCGACTGGCAATGCCAGTTATAACATGTCCCTTAATAATACGGAAAGACGCATGTTCAGATGTCCTGAACTCTTAGTTATTGCATATAAGTTGTTTGTTCACGCCGGTGATTACATTCTGAAAGTTCTATCTGACGTATACAATATAGCTTTTGACAGGTCTGGTCTGCATGGTTCCCATTTTGGAGCCTAGCCAATAGTTAAAAGTAGAAACACTGGCTTTCGTATTGTTATTACATGAAATGAATTATTCAGTAGGCGCTAGTTTTCTGTTTTATATGTTGTTGCTTGTTTCTAATACAACGCAGTTCCAGGTTGACTTTCTTTATGTATGTACCGCAAATATCCGGCTCATCTGAACTGCAATTAACCGTCAGCTCACTACCTCCTCGAATGTTGACTTTACAAGTGAGTCCTCTGGTCGTCAACTTGTCACTTACCCAAGAGTTCATCGGAATACAATTGATCACGTGAAGGGTTCTGTCAGTCTAGGTGGGATTTAATTACAGCATGGTTTTAGATAAGCAAAAGCAAATTAGGTTTCATTTATGTCTAAGTAAAGCCAATAAATATCGCCTGTAAAAAAAAGAATGTGAGTGTCACGCGATTAGTATTTAACAGATAACTTCTTAAACGTCACGATTAACCAATGATACATGGACATGTATTATCATTACACTTAACGTACATGCCTCGTTTAACATTAATATACAAATCTAAAAGTTGTTGAAACACACTTTTTGCAAGGAAGATCAATTGGTTGGAGGTACATTGATTCATCATGTTTCGATGTACGTGTGAAACACTGGTTTATATCCACTCTGGTACACTTATCTTTAATCGATCTGACTATGTTGCAAAGACAATCGACCCCATTATGTTGGAAGAATATCGCCCCAACTATGTTGGAAGACGATCGACCCCACTTCGTTGGAAGACAATCGACCCCACTATGTTTAAAGAATATCACTCCAACTATGTTGGAAGACGATCGACCCCACTTCGTTGGAAGACAATCGACCCCGCCACGTTGGAAGACAATCGACCCCACTATGTTGGAGGACAATCGACCCTACTATGTTGGAAGACAATCGACCTCACTATGTTGGAGGACAATCGATCCCACTATGTTGGAGGACAATCGACCCTACTATGTTGGAAGTCAATCGACCTCACTATGTTGGAGGACAATCGACCCCACTATGTTGGAGGACAATCGACCCCACTATGTTGGAGGACAATCGACCTCACTATGTTGAAGGACAATCGACCCCACTATGTTTGAAGACAAACGACCCCATTATGTTTGGAGACAATCGACCCCACCATGTTGGAAGACAATCGACCCCACTATGTTGGAGGACAATCGACCCCACTATGTTGGAAGACAATCGACCTCACTATGTTGAAGGACAATCGACCCCACTATGTTTGAAGACAAACGACCCCATTATGTTTGGAGACAATCGACCCCGCCATGTTGAAAGAATATCGCCCCAACTATGTTTGGAGACAATCGACCCCACCATGTTGAAAGAATATCGCCCCAACTATGTTTGGAGACAATCGACCCCACTATGTTGAAAAAATATCGACCCCACTATGTTGGAATACAATCGATCCCACTACGTTGGAAGACAATCGACCCTACTACGTTGGATGACAATCGACCCTTCTACATTGGAAGACAATCGACCCTACTATGTTAGAAAACAATCGACCCCACTATGTTGGAAGGCAATCGACCCTACTACGTTGGAAGACAATCGACCCTACTACGGCCGAGGATAATCGCCCCCACTATGTTGGAAGACATAAAGTCATGTTCATCTCAAATGGTCATTGTACCGTTTAACTAGGATTTTGTAGAGTTTTGCCACTCAGTCCTTAATTTTGAGTATTGTATTTTACACTGAAACCTATGATCTAACCGTCTTGACATATATTAAATGCCATTGAAATATAATTTTATAACTTGGGATTTGCTACTAATAAATTCATTTGAATCAGAATATAAAACCATTACGAATCAGTTGAGGATACATTTTTCGTTGGGAGAGGTACTTCCTTTTAAGAGTTCTTTAGACATATGCTAAGCATATCTTCCGTTGTCCATAAACTCAACGTGCCTAATGGAGACAACGTCTAGACAATTGCTGCAAATAATGTCTGACTTCGTTGCATGTTAGTTTTGATCAAAGTCATTAGTATTAGTATGTGCATGCACAATGCTGAGTGTGTGCCTACTTTTTCTATCTATCATCGTCGACATGTACTATGAAAGGTCTGCTATCATCGTCGACATGTACTATGAAAGGTCTGCTTTGTATTATTCTAAGTTATTCTTGTTAATTTGCGGACGGAACGATTGTTTTACCTCCAACAAATAAGTTCAATATTTAAGTCCTTGAGAATTTTCTTAAATGTTTTCTGAATTGCTATGTATTGCATGTCCGTTTACCAAAATGGAACATTTGCATGCAAAGCGTACGTGAAGGGAAAATTCCAGTGTCACTGACATTTTGTTACTGATCACTTTCGAAATTGCATTTGTTTGCTTCAGAAAATCCTATATGTAAAACTGTCGGCACGACAGTGAGATAACTAGACATACTACAAAAAGATATCAAGCGAGAAATAACAAAGCCAACTGGAGCGAAGAAATACTATTCTGAGGCGTTCTATTCTCAAACATCCCATCCTAGTTTCCTAGACGTATGCCTTTTAGTACCATCAATATTTGGCTCGTTTCATTCTAAATCCAGTGTCTAGTTCATTATTTCTTCGAATGTTTTTCAAAGTGAGTCCTGGTCATCGACTTGTCAGCTACCCCGGAGTTCACCGAAATCTAATTAACCACGTGACCGTTTCGGCCAAAATAAATGATAGTCAGTCTATGTTTAGTATAATTGCAGTCCGCTTGTAAATAGACGCAATCCAATAAGGTTTATTTCCACTTAGATTTGTGTGTCTTAGTATGGCGAATGAACTAGATAGACATATCGACATCGACCGCGAGTGACATGCTAGTGTAGGTGTTTTGTACGTGTTCATAATAAAGAATAACCCCTTACTAGTTAGCCGCGGTGGTCGTTTGTCAGTTTAATTCTTCAGTAAAGAAATCAATTACAGTCAACCTTAAATCACAGTCAAGGGACAGATAATGTCTGGGGAAATCTTAATTGAATGCTGTGATAAATGGATTACTCTGCATTTTTTGTAAATATAAGATGTAAGGTGTCATCGGATCAGAAGAACGTGTGTTTCATAAAATTTTCATCCTTGGTTTTTCATTTACGTTCCAATCGAAATATATGATTGTACAAGACTGACTGATATATTTTAAGGCGGAATTTTCGTAAACCCTAAAAGTATGTTTAAATTGGGTTAATGGGATATGTGCTGTTTTTTCTACCTTAACGAGACAACAAAACAATATAATCTACTATGGTTCACTCTGGCTTATTTGATCGCCTTGTTCACTGCTAAAATACCAAAAGCTGGACCCTTCATCAAATGTTGAAATTTGTTAAAATATAGTCTTTTAAGACCACTATTTTAATAACGCTAATGTTCACTCAATAGCGGCTTTGTTGTTGTTGCGTGATTGGTAGATTGACATTATCACGTGATGTAATAAATGTACTGTTAAACATCAACATCTG
Organism: Mya arenaria; assembly: GCF_026914265.1. Lineage (NCBI taxonomy): Eukaryota > Metazoa > Mollusca > Bivalvia > Myida > Myidae > Mya > Mya arenaria. The sequence continues at coordinate 31,335,085 of NC_069133.1, read as the reverse complement.
TTTTCTATAAGTCCTGGTGGCCTAGTGGTGAAGACGTCGGTTCGCACCTTACTGAAACAAAGTACATTTTTTTATATCATAACATAACATAACATAAAGTTTATTCTGATGTAAGCATGTACAGCTTATTATCAATCACACAATTTTTCAAATATACATGTATGTAAATGATATGCAGTCAAACAATAACATAGATTATGATAGAAACACAGAAAACAAAATAATAAGTTACTTGACATGAGAGTGTTAATGCAAAATATAACATGTCTCACAGGGATGTTGATAGCAGAGTTTCGTACTTTAATTGCCTTTATCAGATAAGTTGCTATTTTGTGTAGTAAGTGTTTTTTCGTTGTATTCAGCATGTTTACAAATTTGAACATATTCGGTCTTCTCCGATAATACAAAGGAATATATTTTTCACGAATTTCCCTATATGTTGGGCATATAAGAACAAAATGAAATTCATCTTCAATGTCATTATTTCCACAAATATTGCACTTCCGATCACTTCTTGCAATGTTCGTATATCGTCCTTGTTCTACGAATAGTTTGTGTGAAGACAATCTAAGTTTACAAAGCTCTTGTCGATGTTTAACATTATCTATAACTAACAGATATCGAGACATATTAAAGTTTATATCAGTATTGTATTTTTCTCCAATGACGGTATCATAGAGTAAAACAATGATAAAATAAGTGTTTTCAAGTGCATTACCGGGACACCATGAGCGAGTGAGTTCCTTTAAACCATAGGTAAACGTTTAGCCAGTTAGTAGGAAGATTATACAACTGAGTAGTTATACATATATGACCATAAACATACTGATTGGGTTTAAGTATTACCCCACATGCATCAACACAAAATGTTATTACATTTGATACACACTTTGCTTCATGCACGGGGGGGGGGCTGAATTTAATAGAAATGAATTCATATATAACGTAAAATGAAAATAAATCAGCAATTTTTTTCCATTTCTTAAAAAAAAATAACATACTCGATCCCTGAGAAAACTTGAGCACATGCAATAAATGTATATTATGTTTATGAAAGTTCATTCTTCACAATTATGATAGGCAATTCATATGCATAGTCTCCGATGTCCTTTTATACATGCTACATGTTCATAATATGTCTAATTCAGTTGTGCGAATCCAACAAATAAAACGTTTGGTAAACAAATTCAATATTGCGACATTTCTAATCAAAGTGCTGAAAGCACTGATGGACTAGGGCTTCATTTAGGGGAATGTTGACAACCATGTTCTAAGCATTGACAAAATCGGCTCACATCACAAGGGGTCACTGTTTGATGGGCTAGCTTAAACTTTAGACTAAAACTGCTTCCAAGCTGCAAAGGAAATTTGAAATAGAGGGGTGTGTGTGTGGGGGGTGGGGGCTAAAGCGTTAAATCAGATAAAGTCATAGTTCTTTTTTGAATTTCTCAAAGTCGTTAAATCAGACTTGTACAAATTAATTTACGTGGTTGGCACACATACGTCTTTAATTTGATCAAATCCTTTTATATCAAAGGTCTGTTATTTCCAGTTTCAGAGAAGATTTTCAATGATGTAATTATATACTATATAGAAAACCTGTCACCTCTTTTTCATGGGAGCTTTAAACCACAGGGCCGTACTTTGAACAATCTTTGTAAAATACATCTTCATTGTACACCTATGTCAGACTACACAATGCTATTAGGAAGTAGTTTTTTATTTAAAAAGTGAAGAATTATTTTCTCCCTCTTAATTTGTGCTTGGTATTCAATTCATATAACATGTTACCATGATAACTTAGTGCTGTTGATGAATACTAAGCACTGCCTTCTGTCTAATGCTATTCATATTACTGCTGCAGACTTTTGTACATAGCAAAGCAAGTTGAGTATACTAAGATGAGATGAATATCGTTTTTAAAGTATGAAATATTGAAATGTCTTTTAAATACTTTGACCATCAAATTTCATAACATGGTGTCAGCATTTAATCACACTGCTAATGAGAATGGAATACCAAACATAATTTTATTCTTTATTATATACCCATCATCAATCCACATGCTATACATATCACAAAATACTTTAACCCATATTCCGCTCCAGTGCAATACGGCCATATATACCACTCTTGTGACGTCACGTCATAACAAGTATGTTGCGCAATATTAAATTGACGTCATTAAAGCAATGAGTGCATCCTTAAATTGAAATTTGTTATGCAAAGATGTGGCTTCTAAGTGATCTAAACAGTAATGTATATAATAAAAGGGTTATTAGTACTGCGTTTTGATCCGGATATGGCCGAATGTCATATTTGATTCTGGTAGTTTTTTTGTAGATTTTGATTTTACTCGGCTTGTGCCTTGTGAAATACAAATCTGCAAAAATCTACTTGAGTTGAATACAACCACCTGAATCAAAATGCAGTACTTATAACCCAATTATGTACAAAACATGTAACCCCGTGGACAGATCATGTTTAACCCACAGGGCCATTGTAACTTTGAACAATCATTGTAAAAGACAGCTACATACAAGATGCTTAAGGAAGTAGTTTGGAAAAATTAAGAATTATTTTCTCCGTCTTAATTTGTATGCATTAGATAACTCAATAAATGCAGCAGTTGGCCATTCTTGTATTGTCCGCTGTCACTGTCCTGAACGCTCCCTATCTCAATAGATGCAAAAGGTTGTAGGTTCATGATTCTCCTGGTCCAATATGTCATACAGAAAGAAGATGTTGAATGTAGAATCAAAAAGCTTTCTTTTCAGGCACTCCAAATTGAACAGTACTGTAACATTTGAAGTGCCAAGAATTTGTTGGATTCCTAGGCAACAGGTATCAGGTGTTGCAGTACATTTGGCAAATAGTTTTCACCCGTCCTTGTAATTCTAAAAAAGCTTTCATTTCGCAAAAGTAGTTCATATAACTATATTAAGGTTGCTAAATTAGAGTTTGAATAATTCTGTAAACTAGATGTGCCTTTAATTGTAGCAATTTGAACTCCAACTCATAATGTCAATTAAGCTGGTTAAGCAATACTGCAGTTCCTTGGTGTGGGGATTGCTTTATTTACTTGAATAAACAAACAGTTCTTGCGTTAGAAAGTACAATGTATTAACATGCATTTTTCTTGCCCTGACTCCATCCAAGCCTTAAATCTTAGATCAACATGTACTTGGGGCTATGTGTAATATCAATGAGAACTATAGATTATGTTAAATTTAGTGCCACTTTTGATATTTCATTCCACATACAAAAACACTAACATGTTTTTTAAAACCAATATCCTATGTTATGATAAAACCATTGCCAAGTTGGTAATTTGAAAAAGACAAGAAATTATATCTGGTCAGGGTTTGACATAGTCTTTCTAGACAGCTGGGCTTGTTTTGCAGTTACTTTGAAAATCTTCAAAAGCTAAACTGAACAAGACTGGAGCAAAAAAACTCACAATACCGAAAGTGGTTTTAAAGACTTACGAGATCATTCTCACATCACCTATACCATTAGTTCTTATCTTCAAACTTAAGTCAACATAATAATAAATGTTTTACATAAATATTGCAATGAATAAAACATATTGCAATAAGTGCCAATAACATAGCAATCAAGTATGATCACTATAGGCCTAAACATGAGATTTCAACATTTTCTTGATAAACAATAAATAATTTTACTTAACAATTTTCTCATTATTTACACAAGCTGAAAAACTGGTCTCTTTTGGAATACTTCACATATTTCATGGCTTTCATCATTCAAACTAACATTTTGCTTGTTATTTCAATATTCAATGATTTTGTGAACATTCATAAATGATGGTTTAAATGAACATTCATGCTAATTATGCCTACCAAAAGCACCTGACTGACCAATCAGTATCCAATTTTGGCAGGGCTTATTGGTGGTTCATTGAAATCAACCATGACCACCCACAATCTGCACTGATCAACAGTAGTTAATGAATTGTTTCGATTGTTCTTATTTTCATAAACTTAAAAAACAACTGCAGTGAATAAAATTTATTCCTCATCACTGAGAGAAAGTTTAGAAAAATGAACGAAGCCGAGTTACATCTAGTAGGATATCAAATCCTACAAATGTATTCATCATTTTATATAACCGTATTTAGTAAATGTTAAATTTTTGAAAGTCTAAAAAGTTTCATTTTTTTGTATATCAAAGAACATTTGTGTGTATAATTTTGATGATATTTTGTGATTCATTTAATTTCATTCTTGTTTCATTTAGTGTTCAATCCCAAGCTTTGACTTGTTCACATTTAAGTGCAAGAAAAGTCACTTAATTATGATCTGAATACATTCATTATAATGTAAGGTCACATAAAGGATATATTGTGCTTTTTAAAAATAACATTTTTCATCTGTTTAAAATTATGTCATTGAAATTTTATTATGAGTTTAAAGCTGCACTCTCACACATTGAACGTTTTGACAAGTTTTTTATTTTTTGTCTTGGAACGAGCCAATTTTTGCGAAAATCCATGGAAACAAGTTATATAAGAAATTTAGATGGCAGATTTTTATATTAAAGTTAAAACAATTATGTTTTAAGCATTATTCTTAAACGGTTAGTAACGGTTTAAGCCATAAAACATTAATTTTCGAAAGGAAATATGACAAACTACGAGCTGATTGTTTGTCAGAAATCTGATATCATTGTTTGAAGATGTTAACGTTAATTGCAAATTGCTCTTTCCAAGACAAAAAAAAAGTTGTAAAAACGGTAAATCTGTGAGAGTGCAGCTTTAAACTATGACAGGAATAATTCAAGGGAATGATTTTTAGCTCCACTGGCCGAAGGCCATGGAGCTTATGTCGTCACAGATTGTCCGTCGTGAGTGCGTGCGTGCGTGCGTAAACTTTTACTTTAAACGACATCTCCTCTGAAACTGATAAGCGGATTTTGACAAAACTTCACAGGAATGTTCCTTTGGTGGTCCTTTACCAAAATTGCTCAAATGGTTCCGGTCCATTGCACAATATGGCCGCCAGAGCTAAAAATAGCAAAATCTTTAAACGACATCTCCTCTGAAACGGTTCGGCAGATTTTGATGAAACTTGACAGTAATGTTCCTTGGGTGGTCCTTTATTAAAATTGCTCAAATGGTTCTGGTCCATTGCACAATATGGCCGCCACAGCTAAAAATAGCAAAATCTTTAAACGACATCTCCTCTGAAACGGATAGGCAGATTTTGATGAAACTTGAAAGAATTGTTCCTTGGGTGGTCCTTAACCAAAATTGCTCAAATGGTTCCGGTCCGCTGCACAACATGGCTGCCAGGGCAAAAAAAATAGAAAAACCTTTAAAGAACATCTTCTCAGAAACCGATGATCAGATTTTGATGAAACTTAACAGAAATGTTCCTTGGATGGTCCTTTATCAAATTTGCTTCAATGGTTTCGGTCCACTGCACAAGATGGCCCCCAGAGGTAAAAATAGAAAAACCTTTAAACGACTTCTCCTCAGAAACCGATGATCGTATTGCAATGAAACTTGACAGAAATGTTACTTGGGTAGTCTTTAACCAAAATAGCCCAATCAGTTCTGGTCTGCTGCACAACATGGGCACCAGAGCTAAGAATAGAAAAAAACGTTAAACTACATCTTCTCAGAAACCGATTATCAGATTTTGATGAAACTTTACATAAATGTTCATCGGGATGCCCTTTAACCAAAATTGCCCAAATGGTTCCCGTCCGCTGCACAACATGGCTGCGAGAGTTAAAAATAGAAAAACCTTTAATGACTTCTCGTCCGCAGTCTTCACGAAAAACATTTTAACCTACTAGCCAGTTGGACTAGCATAATGGCATATTTTACTAGTCCGAATGACAATCTAGTAGTCCGACTATTTTGCCACATTATAAAACTGTATGCTTGAGGATAATACCTATTTCAATTGAGCAGCTTGCAGTTTGAGTAAACATTTCTTTATTATGATGCTCATGCAGTGATAGGGAGTGACATCCTTCTGTTGGGAATAGTGCTCCTTGTTTTTCAGAACCTATGGGTACTATGTAAAAACAAAAGGCATCTTGCTTGAATAGACTGTAATAATATCAACATGGTTAGAAAAGAAATGCCATGCTTTAATAGCTTTGATTACATTTTACTACTGAATTACCTCCCTTTAATAGAAAAAAAAATAATGTCTTAATTTTTCACGTATAGCATCTTTAAATAATTTTTAAACAATAATAATTTATGAGTAAACATATAAGCATAAAGTTCTCACAAAAAGATCAATTTAAAAACCTTACATTTATACATAGGAAAGTATATATAGACTGAACATTAATTTTCGTTTAAGTGACATTCTGAAAGTTTATGAAACAGCTATTTTTAGTAACTTAAATGGCCGAAAAGTGTAAGTGAAACACCAAGTCGATTCTATCTCGTCAGTTCTTGTTCAGGTTAGATATTTGCTTCATAATCTATTCAGATTAAATGTTAACCGATGATCAGATTTTGATGAAACTTGACAGAAATGTTCCTTGGGTGGTCATTAACCAAAATTTGTTAAATGGTTCCAGTCCACTGCACACCATGGCTGCCAGAGCTAAAAAATAAAAAAAAAACTTTATACGACTTGTCGTCGAAACCGATGACCTTTTTTCGATAAAACTTGACAGAAATGTTTGTTTGGTGCTCCTTTACTCAAATTGCCCAAATCATTTCGGTCCACTGCACAACATGGCAGCCAGAGCTATTAAAGTAAAAAAATTTTTTAAATAACTTCTCCTCAAAAATTGATGATTGTATTTCTATGAAACTTGACGAAAATGTTCGTTAGGTGGTCTTTGCTTGAACCTTTTGGCCAGTGGAGCACAGGCACTGATGTGCCTCTTGTTTTGTGATTTCTAGCATTAAAATTGTCTGAATCGCATGCACATTTATAAACTATGTAAGGTATTCTCACTTTAGTCACACTTTTTGAACCTTGTGCTGTCTTCTTTTTGTTTGTGTCAAATTAATACAGCATTGGCTTCACTTGTTGTTTATGAAAGGGACTGTACACCAGATTGGCACCGAAAAAGTTTTTGTTTTCCTGTAACGAATCTAAGGACACTTTTTTAATAAAATATTTTACTCTTTGATATCGCTATTGTAAATAAAATACCAAAATGAAAAAAATTGCAGTGAAGTGTCGTATCTACTATGCTATGAAGACGTACTTTTACTGGGTGGAATTTTCCAGATGTATACCTAACACGCTTATATCATGTAATAACATCAACGGCAGATCACGCATAAGGAATGAATTCTACTCGGTAGACATACCTAGTAATCTTTTTTTAATGGAAAAACACGAAATAACTGCTATTAATAAATCATTTGTAAACTATGGGGATCATCAGTTAGTAAGTTTCAATGCATTTATTGTACACATCGATACCAAGTTTATGTCAATTTTCTACAATTTTCTTTAAATTTTTGCTTTTTCATCATTAACTGAGTACAGCCCCTTTAAACTGTACCTTATAATGTCTGTGACTTATCAAATATTTAATAGTTATGGTCTACAACCAAGATTTGTTTTAATCATCCAGGTTTGAAACTGCATTGTGTATGCGATTGGAAAGGTTATCTTGAAAGCTCACTTAGTATAATTTTAACAAATAACATTCACCCTGCAAGGTACTCATACTTGGATGATACATAAAGATTTGCACAGTCATTTATGTTTACTTGCATTTATTGATACAGGATACCTTTTTCAAATCTTTGATTGAGATTGCAAAGTATAACTTATATAAATAAATATATATTCTTAACTTTATCTGAATACACAAGCTAATGCATCAGTCAATTGTAACCATGCCCCCACCCCGGTCCCGGAATAGCGGGGTCTTTTACTTTCGGCCTAGTCAACCCCAGCTAAAATCCCCGCCCTATGGAGATAATCTGATGGTAAAGTCCCCACCAAATTCCCCCGCATCCAAGGGAAATTAGGTTAAGCCCCATCCACACTGTATTTTCCGGGAAGACCCGGCACTGCGGGGCCACCTGAAAGGTAAAATCATGGCCCATTTCGCCGGCTATCCCCGGTATACCCCCGGATGTAAGAGGCGTATTTACAATTGACTGCATAATGATCCATAGTGATCCAATCTCATGCCAAGATGATTTCTGGTCTGACATCGCGAGGTTAGTTATTCTTAAGCATACAAAAGCCTGAACAGCATTTGAGAAAGACTGTTGTGAGGTTAAATCTTCATTACTTCACTATTCCACAACATTGGGTGATAAGGGAACTTTATTGAATATTTTGATCTTAATTTTGTTCCCTAAACGCCACAAGTCAACTGATTAATTAATACAAATTAAATTCTATCTCCACAATATTCGGCACTGCATTGTAAAATAAAACTCAAAAGTTACACTTGTAAATTATTTTACTAAATACCTTTCCCTCAAATATTTCACAAATTTATATTGATCTATCAACAACAATGCATCACCATACTGTATCTCTGACTGATTTTTGATTTTCATTCTTGGCTAAAACAAAAAGTGAGCACAAAGCGTCTTCAGAAAAAGAACTTGTAAGGTATGCACCAGTCAATTGTAACCACGCCCCCCCCCCCCCCCCCCAAGGGAATAGCAGGTACTTTGACTTTCGGTCCAGCCAATCCCCGGTAAAATCCCTGCCTTGGGAGAACGAACTGGTGGTAAAATCCCGTGAATAACGCCCTTGCACCCGGGGGATCTAAGGTAAGAGCAATTCCCTGATATATTTTAAGGGAAGACAAAACCACCGCAATCACCCGGCATTGCGAGGACATTAGTTCTGGCTTCCATAACTTGAATGTTGATATTTATTTTTTTTTTAATGTTTACAACACGTCCAAGAAGGTAATATATTATGTGTTCGCTGAAGTTCTTTTATATAATAGCTACGAGGACACCTGAAAGGTAAAAACACAGCCCTTTTCCCCGGTATATCCCCGAGGTAGTCCATATAAACAGCCGCTTCAGAGTCTTTGATAATTTTTGTGTTGGCGACTCTTCGCGTCCATATACCACTTGTTGTTTTCCTAGCCAAGATCCCAGCGCTAAGTATATTTAGCGCAAAGATAACGCGCACCTGTTCCGGTTAAACTCCACTAATAAAATGCGCATTTGAAATCAAGTAGTCATCTTCAGTTAAGGGCATCAATATTTGATAAAAATGTGAACACATATAAATAAGGTTTTTTAAAAGCTTAAATAAAACAAATACATTTATATATATATATATATATATATATATATATATATATATATATATATATATATATATATATATATATATATATATATATATATATATACTAATCAGGAAAACAGTCGAAAAAAATCAACCCTATGAAATATGTATCAAGTATATTGATGTCCCAACAGGGAAGGTCACTGCGTAGGATAAATATACTAATAGTGGCTAACCCAATATGGCAGTGAAAAGTTGACAGAAGCCGATCAGCGTCAGTTTATCATGGAAAACTTAAGTTATAAAAAGGTATTAACCAGTATATCATTTATGTGTCCCTTTTATGTTTTCTTTTAACAATTCAGTGTTGTTGGAATATATAAGTCTAATATTTTATTTTTCACTGGTATAAATAAATCGACTTGTGGCGTTATAGGGAACACAATAAATATCCAAATGTTAAAAAACGTTCCCTTAACGCGCATTATTGTGGCTAATCCCCGAGGGGGCTGTGGTAACAATTGACTGGTGCATTATAAGAGAGGAAATCAAAATTGAGCATGCAAGATTGTTTTATCAAAGGCGATGGCTTATCACCATATCATTGAACAAAATGTATAAAGTAATTATGTACTTACACTGAGAGTGGCTCCAAGACTTTTCTATGCACATAGGTAAACAGTCATCTTATTCACAGATGCTGTGCACATATCCATACATTTGGCCTCATTTAGAATGAAACTTCATAAATAAGTATGCGCATATTTGATATTTTTTATCTCCATTTTGCGAAATTGAAATTACATTATTTTTTCAAACGAACTTGTATTGCTTGAAAATTTACGTGTCAAATTAAAAATGCTACCCACAGTAAGATGAAAATAAATCCGTTTGATGGTGGTAATCATTCAATGTCGGCTTTATTTCCTCAATAAAACACTATGAAATTCACATCATCAGCATCCGGAAGTAGTGATAACATACATGTCTGAATCATTCGGACGCTCTGATCAGAGTACATTTTGAGGTCAATAAGTAGACTGGTACCCTGATTTACTTTTCCTAAAAAATATAAAGTTATACAGGTACGCGGCATATGGTTTTTAGTTAACATTAATAGTATTTGAACAATAAATACCAAAAATCATGTTGTTTTTAAAAAAGTGCTAAGTGCCTCGCGATGATTAGTTAAAACTTTGTATCGAAAAGAAAATACAAAAGGCCAGAAGAGCTTATGCGATGGTAATGTGTACGTAATATGTTCGTCCGTGCGTCCGTGCGTCGGTAAACAATTGGTTGTGAACACGATACAGTCTTCAGTTTTGATTGTATCTCGATGAAACTTGTACAGTATCTAGATATCCATTAGAGCTCGGTTTCTATCGAAAACCAGCCAGATCCAACTATGCATGCCTAGATTATGGCCCTTGATAGTATAAAAAAATGCTATTGTGTAAACAATTGGTTGTGAACACGATACTGTCTTCAGTTTTGATTGTATCTCAATGAAACTTGTACAGTATCTAGATATCCATTAGAGCTCGGTTTCTTTGGAAAACCAGCCAGATCCGCCCATGAATTCCTAGATTATGGGCCATGAAAGTTTTCAAGAAATGCTTTCTATTTTTAGCCAGGTCTGCATGAGCGAATTCTATTTTTAGCCAAGTTTACATGTACATGTAAATTCAAGTCTAGAGTTAAGGGAGACAATTTACAAGTCTAGGATTTTGAGAGACAATTTGCTTTTTGCTTCTGCAGTTGATTTTGTGAATTACTCTGCCTTGTTCTTGTTGAAAGCCCAAAGGCCATTTTTTAGCTTTAAGTTCTGTAGTTTGTGCATTCATCTTAACAAAATTGGTTGTGAATGTTTAAGTTATGCACCTGGTGTCATTACTGGCCAGACCCAGGGTTCACAGGTTTGGTAAACATAAATCTGGAAAGGTTTGAAAATCTTGTTGTGTGTTCGTGCATCCATCTCAGCACAATTGATTGTGAATGTTTGTTCAAATTGATCAATGTTGTCCTAGGATGCCCTTGACTTTGACCTTTTGACCAACTTTTTTTAACTTTTAAAACTACAGAAATTTTTACTATGAGTACAGTTTTGAAAGCATTTTTTTTTTGTCAGATGACTTTTACTTGGCACATATTAAAATAGTTCATGCAACTAATCTGCTTACAATACTTTCTGGGCTCAGATGTTGAACGTGCAACGTTTTCATGTAACCCAAACACAAAACATAAACTATATGTCTGTTGCCTTTTACCCATACATACATGCTCTGGATTGAGATGACCACAAAAGCCATGCCAGTAGAGCATAGGCCCTTTTGGGCCTCTTGTTGTTAAAATATTAGAACTATATTTTTTAGCTTTATAATAAATGGTTATTCCTCTTTATGTGGCAAAAAGGCACAGTTGCGCCCCATATAAGCAATTTCTGCTTTATGCGTTGAGCGTCGCCGCATAAACGTGGTCGCTCTGTTTATGCGTTAAAAATCACCGCATAAACGATGTACGTGAAGTTAGCGGCCTGGCGGCCTAGCGGCTTAACGGCCTAAACTGGTATCCTATTTCGAAGCATGTATACATGCATTTTCTTCTTAAATAAAATGACACATTTATGGTTTCTATTCACAAATCACCATCCTTTGGCGAATATATGCATTTCGCCCAAAACTCGACCAAGCTGCCTAAAAAATCCATTATAGCGAATATATCAGCATTTTTATTTTTTTTGTATTTAGCAAAATTGTTAAACCATAGATTTATCATTTTTTTGGAAGAAAACGCATGTATACATACTTTGAAATAGGAAACCATTTTAGGCCGCCAGGCCGACAGGCCGCTAGGCCGCCAGGCCGCCAGGCCGCTAACTTCACGCCGCAAGGCCGCTGAAGTGCTCGATCGACTTTTTTGAAAAAACGTTTATAATTGCTTAAGAGTGATAGTTTGAGCATAAAAAAGAACATAAAAAAATAGAAGGAGAGGCATGTTCACATGCTTTGAAAAGCTGACTGCTTGTTCGACTTTTTGAAAAAAATGTTGATTATCTCCTCAGAGTGATAGTGTGTGCATAAAAACAGTTAATATATCATTGTTTTAGAAGAAATGCATGTATACATGCTTTGAAATAGATAGCATTTTAGGCCGCCAGGCCGCTAGGCCACTAGGCCGCTAACTTCACGCCGCTATGCCGCTAGGCCGCTGAAGTGCTCGATCGACTTTTTGGAAAAGAGTTGAAAAACGCTTCAGAGTGATAATTTGTGCATAAAAACAGTAAATATATCATTGTTATAGAAGAACAGGCATGTTTGATGCTTTGAAATAGCTGATTGCTTTATCGACGTTTTTGAAAAAAAAATGCTGATTATCGCTAATCGCTTCAATGTGTTAATTTGTGCATAAAAACAGTTAATATGTCATTGTTTTAGAAGAAAATGCATGTATAAATGCTTTGAAATAGGATACCATTTTAGGCCGCCGGGCCACTAACTTCACGCCGCTAGGTCGCTAGGCCGCTGAAGTGCTCGATCGACTTTTTTGAAAAAAAGTTGAAAAACGATTCAGAGTGATAATTTGTGCAATAAAACAGTAAATATATCATTGTTTTAGAAGAAAATGCATGTATAAATGCTTTGAATAAGCTGACTGCTTTATCGACGTTTTTGAAAAAAAATTGTTGATAATCGCTTCAATGTGTTAATTTGTGCATAAACACAGTTAATATGTCATTGTTTTTGGAGAAAACGCATGTATACATGCTTTGAAATAGGATTCAATTTAGGGCCGCTCTAATTTCACGCCGCTAGGCCGCTGAAGTGCTTGATCGACTTTTTTGAAAAATGTTGAAAATCGCTTCAGAGTGATAATTTGTGCATAAAACATTTTATTTATAATTGTTTTAGAATAAAACGTATAAAAAATGTTCTGAATAGAAACCAATTTAAGGCCGCTATGTAATTGTATGAATAAAAATCTTTGATTTATCATTGTTTTTTAAAAAAAACGTATTAACAATTGCTTGTTAATAGAGAAAAAAAAAGGCCGCCAGGCCGATTCACGCCGCTATGCCGCCAGGCCGCTAGGCCGCTAACTTCACGCCGCTAGGCCGGTAGGCCGCTAACTTCACACCGCTAGGCCGCTAGGTCGCTAGGCCGCTAACTTCACGTACATGCATAAAAAAAATTAAAAAAAAGTTTGTGCGGCGATGCAGCTATGCGGCGTTGCAAGGCCGATGTATCCCGCTCTTTCTTAGTAGATCGCCAAAAGAGGACTCTTACTATTAAACATGATTTTGTAGTTTTTTGTTAAATTCGTAAGAATCGTTAAATTGATGAACAGAAATTTGAAAAATCCTTTGATTGTCATTGGCGCACATAAAAGTGCAAACCCCAAGTATATGCTACCTTTACTACTGACACAAGTTTAACAATTAAGCCTTGGTGGAACAAGGACTCACTGAAACATAGTCCATGGAACTATTGTTTGGTGCATTCATCAGAACTGATCTACGTAAAATTTATGAACAGAAAAAATGATAAATCCCTCTATTATCATTAGCGCACAAAAAATGCAACACCAAGTGTAATTTCAGATCGGACTGGGGATAAACGGGATTATGTTTCTTTTTCCTGCATACGTAGGTGGTTGTTTATCTCGGAAAGTGCAGCAACCCGCTTTAAAATGGGGACATTGTAATTTAGTGGCACGATTATGTAACGTATAACGTTAAATAATCGAGTGATTTTCAACTTTCCTACTGCAATTGATAAATCAATGCGTTTAGTCGCTATACCACATGCATCTTGGAGCATCTTGAATATACTTATTATCAGAACACTTTTTCAATGGGAATCAAAACCCACACAGGTACATGTTGTCACTGATCGACCCAAATTATATAAGTGTTTGAACTAAACTGACATTTTCCAGTTACGTCAATGTGTATTTCTGTATGGGTTTTGTTTCTTTTCTTCTCTCTTGATTGCAAAACGGTTTAAGTTCATGACGGTAAAATTGGAAGGTAGTTGGAAGTTGATAGTTGGGGATTCAAATATTCAACTACGTACTTGTTGCCAGTTGGGGATTCCAATTATCAACTACGTACTATTGTGGATTCCAATTATCAACTACGTACTTGTTACCAGTTGTTGATTCCAATTATCAACTACGTACTTGTTGCCAGTTGGGGATTCCAATTATCAACTACGTACTAGTTGCCAGTTGGGGATTCCAATTATCAACTACGTACTAGTTGCCAGTTGGGGATTCCAATTATCAACTACGTACTAGTTGCCAGTTGGGGATTCCAATTATCAACTACGTACTTGTTGCCAGTTGGGGATTCCAATTATCAACTACGTACTTGTTGCCAGTTGGGGATTCAAATTATCAACTACGTACTTGTTGCCAGTTGGGGATTCAAATATTCAACTACGTACTTGTTGCCATTTGGGGATTCCAATTATCAACTACGTACCAGTTGCCATTTGGGGATTCCAATTATCAACTACGTACCAGTTGCCATTTGGGGATTCCAATATTCAACTACGTACCAGTTGCCAGTTGGGGATTCCAATTATCAACTACGTACCAGTTGCCAGTTGGGGATTCCAATTATCAACTACGTACTAGTTGCCAGTTGGGGATTCCAATTATCAACTACGTACTAGTTGCCAGTTGGGGATTCCAATTATCAACTACGTACTAGTTGCCAGTTGGGGATTCCAATTATCAACTACGTACTAGTTGCCAGTTGGGGATTCCAATATTCAACTACGTACTAGTTGCCAGTTGGGGATTCCAATATTCAACTACGTACTAGTTGCCAGTTGGGGATTCCAATATTCAACTACGTACTAGTTGCCAGTTGGGGATTCCAATATTCAACTACGTACTAGTTGGCTGCTAGTTGCCAGATGGGGTTTCGAAAAATCAGTGTTAGATGTTGATGTTTCGGCGACGAAATGAAACACATTCAAATAAAGGAAAACCACAATAACTGCATAATTGGACCAATTAATTTAATAAATTGACTCAAATACACAAGCGAGTCGGGGGAGCGCACCCGTCCCCCTGTCAACCGTATCAGCACCCCCTCCCCCTTTTCAAAAAAGTGACCTAGTCATTTTTTAGATAGTCGAAATATTCGAAAGGGGAGGACACCGAAAACCACTTAATTACATTTGAACCCTAGTCCACCGAATGGCGCAGAGAATCCTCGCGGCCACAATTTTGAAATTATCTCCGTTAAAAATTCAAATTTCTACGAAAATTTCATTGCCTACTATTACACATATATTTATATTTGTCATTATGCCAAAAAAACATGTTCAGATATCATAAATCACTTACATTTGTCGATTGGTTATCAAGTATACCAATATCTGTAAATCTTGGACAAATCTAACAGGTTGTATAATTGATGTGAAATAACGACTCTAATGACAAATTCAATCCAGCAGACAGTTTAGATCACTGTCGGGTATATATTGAACAATTTTGTCATCATTATTTCAACATCGATGAATAATATTACTTTATATTCTTTCGCCCGGTGTTGTAGTGTTACAGAGATACATAAGAAATGTCAAAATAATAAAAAGTATCCCTGATCGCTCATTATTGTAGCTAATTTGAACCCTATATTTATCGGCTTTGAGCAATGTTCGCTTATACCCAAAGTTGTCCCAAAGTCAAAATTATTATATGTGAACAAAATACTAATGATATAATACGACAATAGTGAGTTGTTATTCAAGTGTATATAGCGGTAGCCATATATCTGTATGGTGTCAAGAAAATGTGCTCAAATAAGATAATTGCTAGTTGTTGCCAATGGAAATTTGAAACTGACAAGATGTCTGTACGTATATCAATTCTTGGAATTATGTGTCTGTTATTCTGTTATTCGAAGCAGATTTTAGAAATTGCGTTCGATGATTGCAGGTCGATAACAGTTGGTTTGGATCTTTTTGTGAGCGAAGTGGTAGAAACAAAATCATATTTATTACGTGTGGATTTTAACGGTTAAGCTCACGCAAACATTGAGAGTGGGCAATAATGAAGGTCAGGTCAGCGGAAACCTCCAACCTTTTTAAATATATTCTAATTTTCTTCATACAATATGTTCTATCTAAAGTAATGCTTCATTTTCAAGTAATTAGGCAAATCATATTTATGATGTCTTTTTTTCTGGAAAGATATCCTTAGTGTTAATGTATCGGACTTTAAATACTATATAGCGAACGTTGATAATAAAAAACAGATCACCCTTATAATTTTAACAAGACTGAAACATCACAGCAAGCACGGAATATGGCACCAACGGCGTTGATGTTTTTATTGAAAATGAAAACCTTACAACATGGCATGTGGTAAGCTTTTGTGCACGATACAATAGTTCTAAAAAAATGCAATTATCTGGCTCGTTTTAGTTCATTTATTTATATTGTAGGAGGTTTGAATACTTGTTTTGACAAAGATGTCTTGAAATGACTAAAAATGCTACGAAACATTACACCAAACTTTCTGAAATGAATTTCATTGTTGAACTACCATTGTCTTATCTTAACTTAAATCAGCTTCATTGTTGAACTAGCATTGTCCTGTGTGTAATCATTATCTTAAATCAGCTTCATGGTTGAACTAGCATTGTCCTGTGTGTAATCATTATCTTAAATCAGCTTCATTGTTGAACTAGCATTGTCCCGTGTGTAATCATTATCTTAAATCAGCTTCATGGTTGAACTAGCATTGTCCTGTGTGTAATCATTATCTTAAATCAGCTTCATTGTTGAACTAGCATTGTCCTGTGTGTAATCATTATCTTAAATCAGCTTCATTGTTGAACTAGCATTGTCCTGTGTGTAATCATTATCTTAAATCAGCTTCATGGTTGAACTAGCATCGTTCTTTGTGTAATCATTATCTTAAATCAGCTTCATTGTTGAACTAGCATTGTCCTGTGTGTAATCATTATCTTAAATCAGCTTCGTGGTTGAACTAGCATTGTCCTGTGTGTAATCATTATCTTAAATCAGCTTCATTGTTGAACTAGCATCGTTCTTTGTGTAATCATCATCTGAAATCAGCTTCATTAATGAACGGGCATTATCATTTATGTAATCATTATTTATTTGATATGACGTATCTCTTTAAAAGAACAAAGCTCGTGCTTGTCGTGTGTTGTTTGTTTTTTTTCGACTAATAACCGCTTGTAGAATTTGAGACTTTTGTAAAGCGTGATTTACTTATTACTAAAACAATGAAAACTACAGGGACAAGACATATAGCCCAAAATTATTTTGAAACAAAATGTTAAAGGCCTTACAGACACTTGGTGGGAGATACTTCCTGTAAGAATACTACAATGAAATATAACATATAGATCACACTTTCTGTATACTGAAATAAATGTTGGGCTTACATCTTTACATCAGTTTGCGAAAAAGGAGTTCACGGGAGTTAAACTAGTCTTGAGTACCCAATCTCACACTTGTTCAATTTTTAACGGTGTTGATACTTAGTTAACTTGATATCTCTACTGAACAGAAGTCAGATACATTTATATCAACTGAAAACTAATATTTCTGTAGTCAACTGACCGAGCAGTATGAATTTACATTAAGAGTTCATGCTGGTTTATTTGTAAACATCTAAATCATTTGACCTCACAGGACATAAATACTATCTTAATCCCGGTTCGAACTCACTCTATTCATAACTGTCCGTTGATTAAATTCTGTCAGGGAAGTTTTGATGAATTGAGTGTACAATACTTCTTTGACTCAACTCTATGAGACTGGTGTAATAAATGATTTCGACAAAAGGACTTGGACAAAGAATGTAAAAGGGGACGGTGCATTAAACGTCTTAATATGCCCTTTATTAAAGTGTATCGATCTGTTTTCACTAACCAAAAAACACTTTCAATCAACACTTGGATTGATCTCTCTCCGGTCTGAATGCAAGATCCATGTAAAATGTTCCTCCCTACTGCCAGTTGGTCTAATCGTTCATTAATACCGGCGCTGCTAATGCTATACTAGTGTTCCGGTTTCTTCCGTTATTATATTGCTGATAACAGTGGTATTGGTGTTGTACTCCGTAGCGTGTTAGAGACGGTTACATTCTTAGAATATTAAGCGTTAGAAAGCAACACAAGTGCTTTATTCAGTGACATAGTCCAAGCTATTTCGTGAGTTTAAATCTTATCGATAAAGGTAAACTATAGTTGTTTGAATTAACAGATAACGGATAAAATGTGTTTGCTAAAGAAAGTTTATGTACAAATAAAATTGGATTTAACACGGAAACACAGAAATTCAATTACTTTTTTCTTTACTCTAAGTGCTATGGTCGTTATCTCGTGTGGTTAGGAATGAGCGGCGAGTTGTAAAGAGCTTTCCCTTCAACTCCCCCCGAGATCATTTAAGGTTCAACTGTCAATATAATTGGACCGCTGAAACCAAGATGAACGGAAAGCTTACTTTTGAAGAAGGATTAACGAGTATATTATCCTCTTAATAGGTACGATATGTAATATATGTAATATATGTAAACATTGAACAGAGAAACAGTTCATGCTCCTTTTTAAACGAAAGATCAATTGTATCTTAAACAATTTCTCGAGTTTTAACACATAATTCTCAAGCATAGTATTGAAAGAAAAATATCATGATTTTATTTGAGTAAATATGTAATCCATGTGTATGTACGTAACATACAAAATGTTATACTACAATGGTTATGTGTGTGGTACTTGAATAGTTATACTCTCAGCGAAACATAGCTTATGTAAATACATGTATATTGTTTTACGGGATGTTTCAGGGACGTAATTTCTAATCATCTAACTATATCATTAACATTTTTTTTTACTTTTGTAACTATTTTTTATGTACTATATTCATGCTTTACATTTCCTATCATTCAGAAAAAACCCATCATCACAGCTTGGTAATAAATGTAGAGTGCAATATTCCAGAAAACACCCTAACACTTACATTGCATCGTTACAATTACATTCATATCAGCATGAGTTTGCATAAGGACAGGGTTTCACGTACCACAAAGGGTAACGCTTGTTTAAAACTGCACCTATGTAAACAGTCCAATTGTAAAATCGCCGTTTCCTACCATGTGGCATATTTCAAAACACTCGTATATTTCAGCGTATTTCAAAACATTGGCATATTTCAGCGTATTTAAGAACATTGGCAAATTTCAGCGTATTTCGCAACATTGGCATATTTCAGCGTATTTCGCAACATTGGCATATTTCAGCAAAATTCGCAACATTGGCATATTTCAGCGTAATTCGTAACATTGGCATATTTCAGCGTATTTCGCAAATTGGCATATTTCAGCGTATTTAAGAACATTGGCATATTTCAGCGTATTTCGCAACATTGGCATATTTCAGCGTATTTCGTAACATTGGCATATTTCAGCAAAATTCGCAACATTGGCATATTTCAGCGTAATTCGTAACATTGGCATATTTCAGCGTATTTCGCAAATTGGCATATTTCAGCATATTTCACAACATCGCCTATTGATACTATTGATACAAATAAGTAAAACTAGGTTTTAAGATGATTTGTTAACTATTCATGTATAATTATATTAACAAGATATTTTCCTTCGATCTTGTGTTTTGCTAAAATTCATATTCGGTATCAGTTGCATTCTACCTGTTATAGCATGCACATCAAGTAATATTCTCATCGAAATATAGCTGATGAAAAAAAAAATTGTTTTGTTTGATATTGTGAGATATACAGCTGCACTGTTAAGATTTCTGGCTTTTTGTCCCAATGATTTGTTATCATAGCACACAACATGTGAACTGTTTTCATGCTATTCATTTTATTTCCTGAACCGTCATTACAGCTTGAGGATAAAAATAGAATAGAAAAATCCAGAAAACATCGTTACAAATACATTTATAGGGAAATCAAATGTATTTTAATATTCATCATTTTTTACAAAAATAGCACCTGAAACCATTAAGCGTCGATAACCAAGGCAACTCGCCGTTTTTTAGGGTGTATCGAAATGTAGTTTTGCAGTGCAAGGGTGTTTGCTGTTTGGTTACTTCATATCTCCCCCAATGTTTTCGCTGATTAGATCAACCAGAGAAAACTAATCAGGCCCCGTACTGCGATTCTGAAATTCCATAGAGCTGTGTTTTCGCCATCAAACTAACTGTATGTATGGAGTTTGTCTGGTGTTATTTTGCAGTTCATAATGATGTTTTGTTCAGCGAAAACAACATTTATTTAATTTGTCAATGCGCATGAAGAAAATAAATTTATATTGGCTCCTTTTTGTCTGATTCTGCTTTTAACCAGTTTTACAATGTAGTTTCGTTTCATTCAACGTTTTCTGTCAAGGCAGTGTACTGGATATGGTGCAGCTATTTAGCATGTGTATCTACATTATAATTTTTTTACCATTGTTTAGTTTTTCTGTCCAAATTTGGAGCATTTAAACCCTGTAAATGTATTTACAACTCTTTTAAGGCGTCTAAACTCTTTCCCTAGTCCAGGTGGATCAATTCGTCCATGTGGGCGAGTCAAAAGCGTCCATTAGCTTAAAAAGCTAACCTCATTACAAACAAGAGAAGTTCACATCATCTTAGTTAGTATATTTATTTAAGTTGTAGTATACGTATACTACGTGTTTTGTTTTATATCCAAACGTGAAAACGTATAAAATCAAAGCGCTGAAAGCGCTGCAAGATTGTCGGTGACGTAACTGAAGCAAGCAAACACTACCGCAAAGTTCTTTCAAATGAAACGTGATCAAATGATTTCATACAAATGATGAACACTCTTTAAGGTAGATGAAGAAGGATAAATGTGATTATAATAAGCACAAATATATTGGCCCTACTTAATCATGTATCCAATGGCCTACAAGATTCTTAATTCAAATTTCCTAATTTTGAACCGCTTTAAATTAGTTAAATGCATATTCATTATGTTAAAATTGCTTCAATTTATGACGTCGCTTATAACAGTTTCAGTAAGCAATTACATTCCTTCATTTCATTAGGGTCTGTTGAAGCCAATGTCTTTAAAATGCAAATACAATACAAACTATACCCAAGATTCAAGGGACATAATAAAAATATAACTTTAAAATGATGCTCTTTCAAGCCTAAAATGACTCCCAGAACTTCTATCAACAGAGTCCACATATCTACAAAATTTGTGCTCGAGTTACTTTCTTTGATATAAAAGTGAAAACAAATCTGCATGGTGCTGTGGCATCATACCATGAAAAAAAACTAATATCTTTAAAATTTGTTTTCTAGTTTGTTTTTATTATAAAAGTGTTAATAAATCTGCATGGTGCTGAAGAAAAAAACTAATGTCTTAAATTTCAAACCTGCAGCATTAATTAGCTTGCCATGTTGTCAAGAATATCTGGACAATTGAATGAAATATGCATGGACCGAAATGACAGCTGGTTTTTCATTGACAAAAGATGCCTTTTAGGCAGTTTTAAGATTATGCTATTCAAAGTATGAGGGTAGTTGGTACAGTTTTCACTCATATTCAGATGATGGCTGATATTTTTTGATAAACATGTATCCTCTTAGCAGCAGGGAATAAGTAAATGACATAGTTTTAATGACCAATATTGGAGATGTGACCTTGACCTCCAAATCCAAAGGGGTCATCTGCTGGTCACCCCAAACCTAAATTTCAAGTTTGAAGGCCATGGGTGCAGACTTTGTCGAGTTGTCACACAAGCAAGCTTTTTGCGTTCAATGGTCTGTGACAAATCAATAGGGCTCACCTACTGGTCAGGCCCAACCCCAAGTCAAGTTGTTCAAGGGCCATGGGTGCAGGCTTTGTCCAGTCATTATTAGTACAACCTTTTAGCATTCAAGGTCACTGTGACCTTAACTTCTGACCCAATGACCCCTTAAATCAATAGGATCTTCTAATAGTCAGACTTAGCCTCCATGTTGAGTTTGAGGGCCATAGGTGCAGGCATTGTCAACTTATCAGTCAGATGTATGGTTTGACACCTTCCTGTTCAAGGTCACTGTGACCTTTGACCATATTACCCCTAAAATCAAAAGGGGTCATCTACTGGTTAAACCAAACTTTCATGTCAAGTTTGACAATAGGTCTAGGAATTGTAGAGTTATCACCTGGAAAAGCTTTGGTGTACTGTCAGACAGACGGACGTAGCGGCCAACATGTGCAAAGCAATATACTCCTCTTCTTTGAAAGGGGCATAATAAATGGAAATTGATTAGATATTTTTGTTTATTATGTTAATTAACTTACACTACATACAACAAGTACCATTTTGATATTTTCGAATGCTCATTTGGGCATGTACATGGGTTTTGATCTGACTATGAACATGAAACTACATAGTGATGTTCCCTCCTATCAATTCTAAATTTAAATAACCATGAGAAAAAAAGAATGTTTTCACTGCACCATGAATAAATATGTCAAACAAAATAAATGTCAAGTTATTCAAGATTAATTTAACACTGTTCTTTTGATGATTTCCCTGCATTCCTGACTGCAGGTTTTTCCCATTTTCCCACACAGTTATTTCATATTGGCCTTACAAGGTCAGATCTTGAGTTGGGTCTTCATTGCTGGACCCTATCTCTTTATCTCCACAGAAAACACACTGGTGCGAGTTTCACTGCAACAACTGCAAAAAAAGTTAAATTATATTCTAACTGAACTCTGCATCAATATTCAATTTTTTTTTATTGGATTTAGGAAATGTCTTTGTTTTAAAGGGTTCATATAAATTAATGCATTTTTTTCAATTTAATGCATTATCATGCTGGACTCTTTGACATTGATGGTTAAAACAAAGAAGGCATATGATTTGTGTACAGATTAAACATTATTCATTATAAATGTGTTCTTTAATTAATAGACAAGTGGCAACAATTTCCCAAGTTAAAAAAGCTTACATTTGTATATCTGCAGATTAATCATTTGCATTTCTTTTGCTTTGATCATTTAAGTCAAATGAGTTAGACATGATAATGCATTAAAATAAGAAATATATTTTTGGGCATCAATCTATAGTGTGTGCCTTCAATCTAAAAATAAATTTCTTCTCAACAGATGCTAAATTATAAAAAAAAATATAAACCAAGATTTTGATTATGACATACCTGCATAGTTAGTGGTCTCCATAACTGCTCAGAAATGCTCCCTATGACAAACTAAGTGCTGGTGTATGGCTGGGTAATAGTGCTGCTACAACCAATAGCGCAATTCTTCCTACAGGTGGACCAGCTCCTCAATATGGTTTCTGTCATGGTAGTGATAACAGTATGTAACATGCCCTTTTCTACTTTCCAGAGAATGAATCTTCCAATCTAAATTACAAATTTAAGAACAAATATATACATATGCACATGTAATGTTGTTAAAAACAAACCTTTTAGATGCCACAAAACTATAAGATTTTAGGTGAAAATTGAGCCAAATCAAAACATTTAGTCATTTAAAGCTGCACTCTCACAGATTTACTGTTTTTACAACTTTTGTATTTTTTGTCTTGGAATGACCTATTTTTTTGCTAAAATATCTGCAAACCAGTGATATAAGACTACTGACAAAATATTAGATTGCAGACTTCCATATTTCAGGTCGAAAACAAAGGTTTTATGGCTTAAAGCATTACTAACGGTTTAAGAAAAATGCATAAAACATTTTGAACTTAAATATAAACATTTTCTGACAAATTTATTGTCAGCAATCTTATATGAATGGTTAACATGCATTTTCACATAAATTGGCCCGTTCCAAGACAAAAAATAAATAAAGTAGTCAAAACGTTCAATCTGTAAGAGTGCTGCACTCTCAGTCACAGATTGAAGGTTTTGACAACTTTTTTTACTTTTTGGCTTGGAATAAGCTAATGAAAAGCAGTATGAAAACTGATGAAATAAGACTGCTGACAAAAGATAAGATCATGTTTTTTATATTTACATTTGTAACTATTGGTTTTATGGTTAAAAGCATTACTAACGCTTTACTAATAATGAGATTTTTGGCACAGAACATCGTCTTTTGACCGTATTAAAATAAGAAAACAGCGTTCCAATATTTTCAGTTGTCTTTTTTGACTGAATTAATATAAGAAAGCAGCGATCCCCTTTTTCCAGTTGTCTGTTATGTCCAGTGTTCAGAAATTCGCATAAAATAATTTATTACAAGACCAAGAAATAAAAAAAGAGTTGGTAAAACAGACAATCTGTGAGAGTGCAGCTTAAACATATGATATGCATTATCAGCCAAGTGCAGACCTACTCACATCCTGGCTACACAACCAGTACATTCATCAGCTTTACTGATTCGAACCAGGCACATTTATATTGGTAGACTAGCATTTTACCATTCTGTACTGGCCAGTAAAGTTCTCATTTGAATTAGAATTCAAAATGTATATACCTTTGTTCATTTTTTTGCCAACTCTGTTTCAACTGAACTTTCTAAATAAATGAGAAGTTTCAAAAAATAATTACAATATCTCAGTAAATACCTGCATTTATGTGTTTCTTGTGCAATCTGTCAGCTTTGGTAGGCTCAGGTTTCATTTTGTCCACCTCAATACTTGTAATCTTCTAGTCTGATGTACTGCCATCCAATTTTTAAGTCAGGTCAGGCAGCCATTTCAGCTTTGTTCCAGTTGATTGTATCAGATGATGTTAACAATACTAGCCTTGTATCCAGGCACTTCTCAATCTGAAAGTTTACAAAAGAACATGGCCTGTAATATTTAATAAAAAAATCATAATTGTTTACTCCTGGATGATGGGTTCTAAAGTGAACCTTTGAGAAAAGATGCTACTGGTATGGTGCTTGAACCCACGACCATGTGAACACTTGCATGGAGATCTGTCAAACTGAGCTAACTGGGTAACTGATTTTTAGGCAGCTCCCAGCTTGGCTCTACAATTGACAGGTGCATTATACATTATAGAGACAATAAATCAAACACTTGAAGCACTAGTCCAAATAATAGTAACTTAACTGATCTTTTTACAAACTTTGAAATGGCATATCCTTCACATACAATTTTTTTGTACCAAAAGTGGGTAGCTATTCCGATTGGGATTCCGGGTCAGATAATTATATATATCTAAAATATGAGTTATGTACACAAAAAATAAAAGCTGACGAATTATTATGAATTTGATGAGTGTTTTTCTTCATTTCATACTGTCAAAACATAATGTTATAAACTGTTATACATGAAGATCACCTGCAAGGCTGCGGTGCATAGATTTACAGAGATGTAAAATGGTTGTGTTTAAATGCATTAAATGCTTGTTTTGCGAAAAAAATCTTTGCACTTACATGGTAATAACTAAAATACGAATATAAACCTTTAATATCTATTTCAAACATATAATACTTATCTAACTACGATTTCAATATCTTTCAACCCCCACCCTGTTTTGCACAAACCCGATTAGACGTAAGGGATTGGAAGAATCCCATATAACACGTCTATTTTTTTAGACTATTGAAGCATATATGTTCTTTTTTGATGGTTGAGACGTTTCAGGTTAAACAACAATTAAAAATGCTATTATTTTAGTGAATAATCAACTCTGAATTGAAAGTAACATGAAGATGTTGTAGTGAAGGATTTGCCATATATATATATATATATATATATATATATATATATATATATATATATATATATATATATATATATATATATATATATATATATATATATATACATTTTTTTTTAATCGTAAAAAGAGTCCGTCAACGTACAAATATTTAGACTAAGAGATGTACATCAGCTAGATGTACCTTCTAGTCCAAATAATTGTACGTTGACAGATTTTTTTACGATTTTTAGCTCACCTGTCACGTAGTGACAAGGTGAGCTTTTGTGATCACTCTTCGTCCGTCGTCCGTCCGTCCGTCCGTCCGTCCGTCCGTCCGTCCGTCCGTTCACAATTGCTTGTGAACACAATAGAGGTCACAATTTTGACCTAATCTTTATGAAACTTGGTCAGACTGATCATCTCTATAAAATCTAGGTCAAGTTCGATATTGGGTCATCTGGGGTCAAAAACTAGGTCACTAGGTCAATTAGTAGAAAAACCTTGTGAACACAATAGAGGTCACAATTTTAGCCTAATCTCAATGCAACTTGGTCAGAATGGTCATCTCTATAAAATCTAGGTCAAGTTCGATATTGGGTCATCCGCGGTCAATAATTAGGTCACTAGGTCAATTAGTAGAAAAACCTTGTGAACACAATAGAGGTCACAATTTTAGCCTAATCTCGATGCAACTTGGTCAGAATGATCATCTCTATAAAATGTAGGTCAAGTTCGATATTGGGTCATCCGCGGTCAACAACTAGGTCACTAGGTCAATTAGTACAAAAACTTTGTGAACACAATAGAGGTCACAATTTTAGCCTAATCTCAATGCAAGTTGGTCAGAATAATCATCTCTATAAAATCTAGGTCAAGTTCGATATTGGGTCATCCGCAGTCAATAACTAGGTCACTAGGTCAATTATTAGAAAAACCTTGTGAACACAACAGAGGTCACAATTTTGACCTAATCTTTATGAAACTTGGTCAGACTGATCATCTCTATGAAATCTAGGTCAAGTTCGATATTGGGTCATCTGGGGTCAAAAACTAGGTCAGTAGGTCAATTAGTAGAAATACCTTGTGAACACAATAGAGGTCACAATTTTAGCCTAATCTCAATGCAACTTGGTCAGAATGATCATCTCTATAAAATCTAGGTCAAGTTCGATATTGGGTCATCCGCGGTCAATAACTAGGTCACTAGGTCAATTAGTAGAAAAACCTTGTGAACACAATAGAGGTCACAATTTTAGCCTAATCTCAATGCAACTTGGTCAGAATGATCATCTCTATAAAATCTGGGTCAAGTTCGATATTGGCTCATACGCAGTCAATAACTAGGTCACTAGGTCAATTATTAGAAAAACCTTGTGAACAAAATAAGAGGCCCCACCTAGGGGGTCACAAGTTTTACATAGGCTTATATAAGGAAAGTGTTTAAAAATCTTCTTGTCTGAAAATGCAAGGCCTACGCATTCAATATTTGGTATGTATCATAACCAAGTGGTCCTCTACCAAGATTGTTCAATTTATGCCCCTGGGGGGAAGAGGCCCTATCCTGGGGGGAGTCACAAGTTTTGCATAGGCTTATATAGAACAAAAAACTTCTTGTCTAAACCAACAAGACATTGGCATTTTATATGTGGCATAACCTAGTGGCCCGCTACCAAGATTGTTCAATTTGTGCACCTGTGGTGAAAAGAGGCCTCACCCTGGGTGTCACAAGTTTTACATAGGCTTATATAGGAAAAAACTTTAAAATTTTCTTGTCTGAAGCCACAAGGACTAGGTCTTAAATATTTGGTTTGAAGCATTGCCTACTGATAGGGTCATGTGGGGTAAAAAACTAGGTCAGTGGGACAAATAAAAGAGTGGCCTCTAGGGGCCATACTTTTCATTGGATCTTTATGATAATAGGTCAGAATGTTCACTTTATTTAGCAAAGCTACAGGTGAGCGATACAGGGCCATCATGGCCCTCTTGTTGAAACAGCAAATCCTTCACGTACAAATTGTTTTATACGAAAAGTGGGTAGTTATTCCCATTGGGATTCCGGGTTAAAGCATATTTCATCTATAACATATCATAAAACAAGAAATATTACCAGATAATGTTATTTTATATAAATTTCGTAACCAAAAAGTAATATCAAGCAAATAATTATGAGTTTGATGATTTTTTCTTCATTTCATTCTGTCAAACATAACAATATATACATGAAGGGCACCTGCAAGGCTGCAGTTCACAATTTTACAACAATCTGAACATTTCGGCCATCAATTGTAACAACTCGCCATCTTCGGTAAGCTTCGAGATAGTCAATCCCTGTTGGATACTGGCTGAGGTGTTCAGATTGTTCGGCCAAGGCCGAGTTGTTACCATTGTATTATCTCGAAGCTTGTCGGAGGTGGCCGAATTATTACGATTGGGTCAAGTTGTTCCACTTGGCATAATTCATTGTTGTCTGTGTCAGTCAACTTTCCTTTTAATGAAAAGGTAAATAATGTGTTTTAATGCATTAAATGCTTGTTTTTTGCAAAATAGGTGTGCACTTCCATGGTAAAATATGATTATAAATATTTACTTTATTATCCATTTCAACCATAAAAAACTTCACTTAATACAATTTCAATATTTTTCAAACACCCCCGCTTTTTGCACAAAACCGTTTAGACGTTAGGGATTGGAAGAATCCCGTATAACACGTCTATTATTTCAGACTAATGTACATGTACCTTCGTGTCCGAAATCGATCACTTCCTGGCAGCTCATTTCTGGATTGTCTCCATCTAAATTTAACATTTTTAGACGCATACATTGATAAGAGTAACACGCAATGTTTGTCATAAAAAGGCAATAACGCGTTAAATACGCATAAGCAGGTACTTGACGCCCCACATTCACGTAAGTAGTTCTGTTGCTACGCAGGTGGTGTGTATTAATATATTCATGTTCAATATGTCGTGTCAGGCGACTAGTCGCGTTTCTGAAATACTGCTCTCTAAAGACTGTCGGCTTGCAGCCTTAAAACAATTGAAGATTCAGACCTTGACAAAGCTAGATCATTGGCCCAGGAACGAATTCAAAACATTTTCCGTTTAACATTGTTTTGTAAACTAAGTTACTGAGAACCGCAGCAAGGATCGTTAATTTGAATTGCGCGTAGAGGAAAAACACTCAAGAAAAACTAAATAAATCTTTCCCTTTGTAGTCGTGTCACTGATTGATTGGAAAAGCGCCTTGCTGGTTATGAAGCGCTATCAATTGTGATATTCTTATTTCATTATGGCAAGAAAATATAACCATGGAAATTTAAAAGAAGCAGAAAGTGATTCCAATAACAGCATTGCACACAAGGCTGTCAATAAAGTTTTAAGTTAACTCTTCTTCTTTTCAGGACATATACACAGAATCGATTAGTCGATTAGATGCCTAATTTAGATTACGTAAGTACAAGTCAGCATTACCTATTTTAAAAAGATATAAAATAAACTGATAATTAACGGTTTTCTTTGACATATTAAACTTGGCATAGTTGTCTTAGAATTTTGATTAATTGCAATACTTCAAGTTGATGTGAGTACTTGTTCACACAGGCTGTTTTTACGTCATTCCATAATTAAATCACCGAAAGCGGGGTACTCTGAACACACTCTAGTATACGTATTGAAAATACCTATCGACGGTCCATGGAAGACTATTATTAGTCATGTCATATTTTACATTCATGCACTACAGTTTTAGAAGCGCCACATTACGTATTTGTCTTTATTATACAGTTGATACAACAGTTGATCGGTGCGTTGTTTCGACCCCCTCCCCCTCTACTACCCCCTACCCTCCATAACCCATCGATTTGCAAAAATGCACTTGTGTCAACGATAGTCAACGATAATTTGAATTGGTATGACAAACTGATAAACCTACCAAAACTATATCTCTGTCTGTATTTCTTTGTAGAAAAAACATGTTGAATAAGAGCTTATTTACTCTGGACAAAACGGAATTTACAAATCGGTCATATGTGTGCGGACTAGGTCATTTAGGAAGTTTATGAGTTGGTAAATGATGTGTATTTGAAGGGCGATGGTTTTTATTGTTGGTTGTTCTTGTATAGGTATCCTCCACACGAAACGAGTCATTATTTTGTCAGGATTGTCCAACTTTGGCGTGTATAGAAATAATTTAAAAGGTGTAATTTCAGCAGACTTCCGTGTCTACCTTTCCATAATAAACCTTGGTTTCAGATGGGAAATAAAAGTTTGATGTAATGTCACATTATGATGTTTAAAATTTATCTGCATATTTTCGAGAGATTTAGGAAAAATGCTTGGTTGGGTGATACATTCAGCTTCTAGACAGTATCAATTTTTCTATCAATTATTAGGGTACAACTCAGTCTTAAACCGTTATACTTTATTGCTTATCCATTTGAAAGCAATCCGTGCCATAAAATCAATGGTTCTTGCATGCTGGTGTAACTAGGTTATTTTAACAACAAACAACATCATATGATACGCACACTCACCTTTGCCTAATTTTTATTTTCTTTCATTTGACTGGCACATTTTTTTGTATATTTTCAACCAGTGTGAAACCTGGTTATTAGAATGATGTACGCCGTTGTTGGGGCGTTGTTGGGGCGGGCCGACATTGGGCGTCAAACTCACCGAAGGCATATGATAATTTTAATAAGGTTTGACAAATGGTGACCAAGCTTGGTTTATAGGGAAAGTTTATGAACACCTTTCATGGTATTGCAATTCGGGCCTCTAAGGACAAGATCAGGAAGAATCTATAGAGACCATTCATTGGATTGTGTTTGGGGCTCAGACAATCAACGTCAAGGTCAAAGTCAGTTTCAATAAAAATATATAAATGGTTTGTACTAAAAAACTTTAGTTTGGGTTGACATATTGTTACCAAACTTGGTATATGTCAAGAATAAGGAAACCTTTAATGGGATAGGGTTTGGGTCCCTAAGGTCAAGGTAATGTTACTAAAAATAGACAAACGGTTGGTACTGACTAACTTTAGTTTGGTTTGACATGTTGCGACCAAACTTTGTATACAGAAAGAGTTAATGGAGACCTTTCATGGGATTGTGTTTGTGGCCCCTAGGTTGAAGATCAAGGTCTATGGTCACTGTTACTAAAAAAGATGACAGTCTGGTACTGAATAACCTCAGGGTTGACTTAATGTGACCAAACTCGATATGTTGGAAGTGTTTATGGGGCTGGTTTGCATTTGGGGCCCCTAGTATTAAGGTCAAGGTCACTGTTAATACAAATAGAAAAAAAAAACAGTTATAACTGTATCTCACAACGAAGGCTGATTTTTCTGTCAGTCATTAAAAACCCGGTTTCGTCGTATTGGGGCTTTGCTTGTTTACTTTTTAATCTATCAGTGTTATTATTGCTTTTAAAAGACACATATTTATATATCAATATTGTATTTATATCTAAGACAAACAAAGCGGCGATAAGTCGAGCCTACGACAGCTCTTGTTTGTATTGATAATTCTAGACGTGGAGGTCGGAATCGGTTTACGTATTTTGGGAATGCCTCTATTGTCTAAGAAGACGGTTACAAAATGGATTTGTATGATGATAAATAGTCATAAATCACATACATTAATTAACTGTTTATATTTGCGGTAAAGTAACATACCGTTCGGAATGTCATTGTACACGCTTTGAGCAGTTGTCCAAAAGTTATTATGTGACAAGTTTGTAATAGATGATATAATTGAATTGATTGATTGAGTAGTTAGTTATTGGATTAATTTTGACCATTAAATAAACATAATGGCTAACTTTAGCCTTACCAAAAACGTTAACCACTTGTATGCAACTAGCTACTGTCAGTTATTGGCAATCATAATAGGGGATGAATAGGTTGCTATGTCAACGTTTTAACATGTTTATAATATATAACATAATCTAGAATTTACTACTCGTCATCTATTGTCTACGGATATGTGTAACTAAGTCATTAGTCTACCCGATCTGCGAATGTGTGTAACTAGGTCATTAGTCCACCCGATCTGCGACATTAGTCCGCCCGGTCTGCAGATGTGTGTAACTAAGTCATTAGTTCACCCGATCTCCGAATGTGTGTAACTTAGTCATTAGTCCCCCCGATCTGCGGATGTGTGTAACTAAGTCATTAGTCCATCCGATCTGCGGATGTGTGTAACTAAGTCATTAGTTCACCCGATCTCCGAATGTGTGTAACTTAGTCATTAGTCCGCCTGATCTGCGGATGTGTGTAACTAAGTCATTAGTTCACCCGATCTCCGAATGCGTGTAACTTGGTCATTAGTCCATCCGAACTGCGAATGTGTGTAACTAAGTCGTTAGTCCGCCTGATCTGCGGATGTGTGTAACTTAGTCATTAGTCCGCCTGATCTCCGGATGTGTGTAACTTAGTCATAAGTCCACCCGATCTCCGGATGTGTGTAACTTAGTCATTAGTCCACCCGATCTGCGAATGTGTGTAACTTAGTCATTAGTCCACCCGATCTGCGAATGTGTGTAACTTAGTCATTAGTCCACCCGATCTGCGAATGTGTGTAACTTAGTCATTAGTCCACCCGATCTGCGTGTCCTTCATGCATGTTTTTGTTATTTATAATAGGGTTTCCATTCCATTTGTAGTTTCAATTCAATTACATGCATACACTAAAATCACACTTAAATATAATATTGTACTTTGGAATACTATTTTGTTTAAACCATATATTCAACGTTTAAGCATAATCAAAGGATAAACATTAGTAATAATACATGGAAATAGACAGGTGGTATATGGTAATAACACATGGAAATAGACATGTGGTAAATGGTAATAATACATGGAAATAGACATGTGGTAAATGGTAATAATACATGGAAATACACATGTGGTAAATGGTAATAATACATGGAAATAGACAGATGGTAAATGGTAATAATACATGGAAATAGACAGGTGGTAAATGGTAATAATACATGGAAATAGACATGTGGTAAATGGTAATAATACATGGAAATAGACATGTGGTAAATGGTAATAATAAATGGAAATAGACATGTGGTAAATGGTAATAATACATGGAAATAGACATGTGGTATTATTAGTTACACTGTTAGTAGCTGGGGGGTAGGGGGAGGGGGGTATGTGATCTTCGCTCTCGCATGGTATGAAACCACTGGGGGTTTATATCACATACCCCCCCCCCCCCAGCTACTAACAGTGTAACGAATATATCTCACCGAGTACCTTTAATAATAAGGTAATATTATATAAATATTGACTGCCTTGATGGTGACAGTGCATATTGTCAACCTGAGGTAAATACTGTCGACCTACATCGTTAATGAATTCCAGGACGTTGTAGATCAAAACAACAGTTATTCACTGGGGGTACGGATTATATACATTTGTTTTCTTTTCATTTCATAGCAACGTAAATAAGCAATCGAGTGAAGTGTAGTATGATGGAATGAACATACACGTTAGTGTCGGTATTGATATATCCGCTATTGCAAGACGCAATAGCGGATATATCAATACCGACACTAACGTGACTTTAGTAGCGTAAATAAGCAATCGAGTGAAGTGTAGTATGATGGAATGAACATACACGTTAGTGTCGGTATTGATATATCCGCTATTGCAAGACGCAATAGCGGATATATCAATACCGACACTAACGTGACTTTAGTAGCGTAAATAAGCAATCGAGTGAAGTGTAGTATGATGGAATGAACATACACGTTAGTGTCGGTATTGATATATCCGCTATTGCAAGACGCAATAGCGGATATATCAATACCGACACAATTTATATCAGAACATAACAAAACGTCTACCTCAATGAAATAGGCTGTTATAGCTCATGATCATTTAAATTAATTAACATTTGAAAGGCGGTTGACATCGAAAATTCTTTGACAGCATTTATCAATGAATATACACAAATAAGCAGAACAATTCAGTAATGATGTTGAGAGTCAGAAGTATTATTTGATGATTCAGGGACGTATTTATCTTAACAAGACATAATTGACTGTGCTTAGTTCTAACTCATAAACATTTCATAAACAAAGTGATAAATGATAAAATTCTTTCTCTTAGCAAATGGGTTGTATACGACAATAAAAAGGTTCATTAACACAACAATATTTGAATGATGATGAACTATTTGAAATTATGCGAAATCAGAGTGAGAAATCACGTGACTTGAACGGGTTTCTCACACGGGTCGCCACTATTCAAAACCTATGTAAACAAAGCAAGAAATCGACGTTAATTCCTAAATAACTTTTTTGAGAGAAAATATATGAAAATATTTCTTAGCCTGTAAAATACTATGCTATTTTCTACTTCTACACGTGTGAAATATTTTAGATTTGATTGCATTTAAACGATGCAATCCTTGGCAAAAAGAATAAACTCGACGAAGCATTTTTAGAACGATGCAACGCTGTATGCGCTGTGATTCTTTGTTTTGTACGAATTTCTTAGTAATAAGTAATATTTAAGAAAGCAGACATGTGTTAAAAGAATTGTCAAGAAATGCTTTTGTAAACGTGAATTTTATATATGACGTGTTGTAAACGCGATTTTCTTCTCACTTAACTTGTTATAACATGCTTATTTTATTTAATTAAAT
The DNA here is from genome assembly GCF_026914265.1 of Mya arenaria. NCBI lineage: Eukaryota > Metazoa > Mollusca > Bivalvia > Myida > Myidae > Mya > Mya arenaria. The sequence goes on along the minus strand of NC_069133.1, from coordinate 31,300,557 downwards.
AACTGATATAACTCTCATTGATTGTGACGATAATGTAAACAACACAAAAGTAGTATTCCAAATGATTTGTCTTTCTTGAAATCAATTTGATCTGTTATGCGGAAACAAGGTTTACCGGGTTTTCGCAGAACACCCAGCGCGAGGGTTGGGATAAGCCGATCTTATTTTGAAAATTTACACACCTGCTTCCGTAGTCTTTTTTGACTGGTTATTTCAATTGTAAATATGAAATTTGTATTTAGCAAACGCCTTGATATTTTCAGGATGTCTAAGTTAGAACAAACAAATTAATATTGATCACTTTTGAAATGTTCTTTTTTACTTTGCATGGAAAAGACATTTTAAGACCAACGTTTCCTTAAGATTTTTACATATGTAAATAGTTGACATGATTAAAAAATAAAAATTCAATTCAGAAAAACTGTTCGGTCTTTTCTTATACAATGCATTTGTGTATGTAAGGTATGTACATTTTAGCACAGCGGATAGGCATTTCCGCTGAATTCAACCGTGCTGAAATAATAATATTTGTCATGCGTTTTGAAAACTCCGACCCGAGGGCACCTGCGTTGCCAGGTAACGAGGCTCCGAAAAGGACACACATGATTTGTGATAATAATGTTTTCTAGCATAACTTAAATGAAACATATGACAGATATTATAAATGCATTACATCCCTAATACTGCCTATTATTCCTTCAGGCTTTTATTAGATGCGGCCTCCAGGGATACATGTTCGCAATTGTCAATGGGGAAGTGTATGCGGATAAATTTTAGTGATGAAAAAAAGATTTGTTAATGATATCAACTCTTATTCAACTTTACTTAAAAATTTGTCGTCAATAACCGTTTTGATGCGTGTAAAACTTCCAAAACGTAATATAAAACGAATAAGCCTAATGTTTAAAACAGGAAATTAAAAAAAGTTATTCTCTGTGTTTTTGTATTGACTGGTCGCCGGTCATACGAGTTCGTTATTTTAGAAATTTACTTTCTGTGAAAACAATTTATATACACGCTGTGGTAGTAAATAAGCATGTGAGAATTTACGGGCATATTGTGAATAATAGCTTAAATTATGCATTTGATAACAAATATAGGTGCCTTAACACGACATTAATTGACTATTTTAAATTTAAGTGATATAAAATAAAAGTACAAAGCTTAATTCACACGATTTTACTAACAAGTATAAGTCGCAATAACGAAATTAACACAATTTAAATTTAACTGATATAAAATCAGAATTCAAAGCGTAATTCACACGATTTAAAACAAATATTAATGAATAAAAGTAGGCCGAAAAGGATCAGGCCGAAATGATATCTCGGCAGAATCGACCCGACACCAATAATTTTATCGGTGATAATGCAAGGTACCAGTCTAAATAATTTACGCATGCCGGAGACGACCGAGTAACTACGATCTAGAAAGTTGATCAAACCGTCATAGTTGGCTATGTCCGTGTTTATTCGGAATGTTAACAATTGTATATATTGTCACATGACTTTATTGAGCCAATTGGGTATCGATATTTTTCACGTATTATATTCAATAAAACCCATTCAGCCACGTCTTTGATGCCTAGCATCAACATTCGTCTTGTACACTTTCGCATTCAACAATCCATTTGTCTGACATGTTTGTGTAATGCAGTTAAACTATTCAGCATTTGTCTGTCAGTATAGTGCGACCGGTAGCAATATCATGATTGATGCTAAATCGTCATGTTGGTCTGCTTTAAAATGTTGTCATTATTTTCTGCGCACTATCCTCCATAACTGCACTTATTCAGCTGATCTAATCACACCAATAAGAAACTAAATTAAAGGACTGCCATGTTGTCGCCCATGTTCGAACAAAGTATAATTGTTATAATGTAGCTATATGTGGAAGGGCTTTTATTATATCTCATCATTCTTTTCAAAATCAAGCAGCATTTAACAAAAGCGGATTCCCTGAATTCCACCCCCATTATCTCTCATCTGCACGTAACTGGTTCTACTTACTAGTCTAAATGTTCTTTCATCTCAATACTCGCAATATGAGGCATGCCAAAATCATAGGATTTATGACACGGCAATTCTAGGTAGCTGTCATATTAACGAGTATGAGGCAAAGTATATGCTGGTAATTTTGATGGTGCGTGTAATTATAGAGAGTACGGTTCCGTCTCCGTGCTTTGTTGGCTTGTTTTGATGTGATGTTATAAATGTCCTAGTCCTTTTTTCATAAGATCGTATCTTGTCTTTTTCAAGGGAGCGTAATTAGGTCTTTCTGGTGAAGTGAATATGTATATAATTTTGTCTCTGTAAGTGCACACACTAAGATACAGTCATAAACTTGAAATAATAAATTTCTGCCGATCAGCAAAATTGTTATAATTGACTGAAAATGATGAATTCTTTTGGAATTTGGTTATTACAAGGACGTTGGTACATGTCCAACTTACGAAAATATTTGCGTGGGATTATAAACAGACGAATTTGAACATTCTTTTGAATTGTGTTCGTCCTTTCAACTTCTTACATATATTTTCAGAAGAACGGATGACAAATAAACCCCCAGTGTACACTCCTGAGAACTTCAAAATATGCTCTTGGACAAGACAAGACTGATTACCTCACTATTAGAAGAGACAGAATCAAGATCACATCGGGCGCCTAAATGAAATCAATTACTTTGTAAACGCCATTACGCGTATACGGAAAATCTTCTTCTGTATTGAGACTTGGCAGACAGGAAAACGCGCTATACATTCAATTATAAATGAAAACCTTTCGTCTGATAAGATTCCTGTAAATGACGAAAGGTTGTCACATTCGCTACGTTGTGCCATTGATTTTTTCTGGATTTATAGTAAACCGTATATATGGAAGAAATGTTAAGATCAATAACATATCAGAAAGGATTAATTTGCATCAATACAACTGGAACTGTGCAAAAAACAGCATACAGGATATAGAACCAGCAATAATCGAAATGATAAATTGTCTGATTTTAGAAAAAAGTGATGACCGGTCACTAAGTGCTTGTACGAGAAAAATAGTGTTATCCAATTGAACTATAGAATGTGAAAGTTTATGCCAAATACCCCAAATATGGCGACATACTACAATGACACCATTGACGCCAGTAATTTTACTGTAGCGTATCCAACCATGTTGCCGACGTCACCAGATAGCCCCAACTACAATACCTCACCGGCTGACAACTGCGCTGAAATCCTGAGGGATTCATCAGGAGCGCCCCCTATGTACTCTCACACAGTACGTTATGTGATATCAGCTGTGCTATTTGCGTTTCCGTGTCTCACTATGCTAGGAAACGGAATGGTCATCGTGGCCGTATTGACACACAAACGTTTACAGACGGTAACCAACGCCTTCGTTGTCTCACTTGCAATAGCAGATATCATGGTCGCCATTCTTGTCATGCCTTTTGGTATTTACCAACAATTCAATAATAAGAACTGGCAACTGGGCCGTGTATGGTGTCTTATCACGACCAGTTTTGACGTAATGTTCACTACCACGTCAATATTCAACTTATCGTGTTTAGCCATTGACCGTTATCTGGCCATATGTCGACCGTTTATTCACGAACGATTGACGCGGCCAAAAGTGATACTAATGTTATCATTCTGTTGGATTGTGCCTATTTTCATTTCGTTCGTGCCTATCTTGCTTAAATGGAATCATATCGGAATAGAGGACTATGTTAATTGCGCCTTCCCTCCCGACGATCCCACACACTGCGCGTTTGTTGTGAATACGGCGTTTGCGACAATTTGCTCTTGCATCGCTTTTTACATTCCATGTATATTTATTGTTATATGCAACGTTCACATATTCATCGCGGCTCGTAAACAAGCCCTCCAGATACGTAGCTTAGAACTGTCCGCGCATAAACATCACCGCAAGGGCAAATTGAAGCATGAAACGAAAGCCGCCAAAACCGTAGGCATCATCATGGGCTGTTTCTTCATTTGCTGGCTACCGTTCTTCATGCTTAACATTATCGACCCGATTATTGGTTACAAAATCGACTACATCATCTGGACTATCGCGCTTTGGCTTGGGTATATAAACTCGATGTTGAACCCTTTTCTCTACTACAACTTCAATAGACATTACAAGATGGCGTTCAGGCGCCTCCTAGCGTGTAAAGTGTGTCGCGGGATCAGCGAATATGAGGACGATGTTGTCCCCAGTACCTTGTACACGGATCTCTCCCATTCAGCGTCCGCCAACTCTCACTCATGTCTCCATAATGGAGCTCATTCCAGACACTCCATACCTCAAGCCCATTTTAACAACAACGTTGAGTTGTGAGAGTGAACGTTTTGCTTTCTAAAACAATGTAATTTCAATTCATAGTACATTGTTTATCATGTATTCAAAATGATGCAAGTTCTCTATATTTTTATCGCTAACTAAATTAAGTATATGTTTTCCTACGTGTGTATGTTTATGTTTTATTAAGGAAAAATTATCGTTGCCCAAATACCAAAAAGTGTTACGTATTTATAAATAAGTCGCTAGAGATAGACGACGGGTGTTTCATATATCATGTTGTCAGTTTTAGTAATACCGCATACTGATTTATTAACATTTTGTTAAATTTATATGACAGGAAAGAAGAATAAGGGAGAGCATAGTGGAAAATGCTCTTAGTGGAGCATGTGTCTATGTATTGTGTTACGGCACCAGCACCAAGTATGATAGTTAAGTGCATATACACTTATTGTTGAAGCTTCATCTCAGTACAAGTATTGAACCTTACAATGTGCCTTACACACTCTTAAAACTTAGTCACATTCCAAGATATTCTTGGCTCGGATCATTCCCGAAAAGTACGCGAAATGGCGACCATGTTTTCGTTAAAGGCGAACAATAGATAATAATTTCATTCCACGGTAATACAGGCAATGGTAGTTTTAAATTGTCACTAGAATGATGCGTTTTGTGCATGTAAGGGATACTTATGTCGAACACTTTGTTATTTGTTTTGTTGAATTCAGAAAATTTTATTTTATTGTAATATTTTAGTAAAATATACACATTGCTACTATGAACTAAGTGTCGTAGATAATTAATGATTGTTTTTCTGCGCAAGGGACTATATCTCAACCATGACAAATTTATTTTACTGATATACAAACAATAACAACTGTTGTCCTTTATAATAGTATCATTATGTTATACCATAGATCTTTCTAATACAGCTGTTATTGAAATTATCACTGATAAACAGTTCTCCTTAATGTTTGTTCATTGTGCATGAATAATTGTATGAGCGTTGTGCTTGGCATCCTTACAATGCATTATGTATGTAGATCTAGAGACTACAAACCTAGCTCAAAAAGCAATAGGTAAAAACAGTTCATTTTTAATTTTTAAATTTAATTATGTTTTCGTGGGGTGGGGTGGGGGTATTTTAAAAAAAAAAGATAGCCAAAAAGTATCGATCTACAAACATTACTTTCTGAAGGTAGTGAAATTATTACTTGTTTTAGAATTTGTTTCCTTTATAAAATACGAGTAGTATCTGAGCTAGAGTTGAATAACAGCAATTATAATATAAAATGTTTATTCTTAACACGCTTTTTTCGAATTTCGTATGTATACACGTTTTCGACAGACAGATTTCCATACTTCTTATTATATCAGAAATTTGTTTGTTGTGAAATGTATGTTACACGTTACGCGAAAGTAAGTTATTGTTATACAATAGTATATCCTTTACATCGATTTCATTCATATCTAAACCTAACTGATATTACACTGATATTGCTATGATATAACCATTTGCACTTTTTCAGTTTTAAAAAAGCATTTAGAGATCTCCGCCGTTAGTTCAGGGTAAATCTTGTTTTCAGATCAGTGTGTACCAATGAAACTACACAAACAAAACCGGTAGATAATACATTTGCATGACCCTGCGTACAGAGGCGCAGGGTACTTTCTTTGAAACCTTTTGTATGCTGTTATAATGTAATATCCACTGCATAATAACAATCATTATATTAAACTGTATTTGTCCAGACTTATGTATCAGCTTACATTTACAATTCTCAGACAAATAAATCCAATGTTGATTCAAAGTTTTTGGAAAATTACTCGAGACTTTATCTCGACAAAAGTAGAAAAATATAAATATGAAACAAAATTATCTTACTGTATTTGTCGATAAAAGTGAGCTAACAAATGAATCTTTCAGGTATGTCTGATGAGTATTTAAGAAAACCAATAACAATTATATGTTAATGCTGTTATAAAAATGTATGATTGTGTATAATTATAAGTAAAGTAGTACTGCTGATGCTTTTCAATGCAGTTTCGTTAGAAAAACGCTGAGATGCTAAGCTTATGTTTTGTATAGCTGCTCTCATATATTTAATATTTATTCTTATAGTTGTGGTTGTTAAAAGTATTGTGTTTGTATTCATGAAACTACGTTGAATAATAAAGTCAAAAATATATCCTTTCCAAATTTCCCTATATATATATGTTGCTTGCCTTACTTGGCATCTTGCTGTCGCCATCGTAAAGGTCCGCGTCGAAGTCTTATAGTCCGCGTCATCGTCGTAGTAGTAATCCGCACCATTGTCGAAGTAGTCCGCGTTATCGTGGTAAAAGTTCACGACATCGTCAAAGAGGTCTGCGTTGTCGCCGAGATGGTCCGCATCGTCGTCGTAAAAGTCCGCGTCATGGTCGTACAAGTGCGCATCAGCGCCTTTGTAGTCGTCGTAGAAGTCCGGTTTATCACCGTCGTATTCCGCGTCAATGTCGAAATAGTTCGTGTTAGCATTGTAGAACACCGCGTCGTCGTCGTCGTCGTCGTAGATATCCGCGTTATCGCCGAAAACGTCAACGTCATCGCCGTAGAAGTCCGCGACATCGTCGTTGAGGTCCGCGTACTCGTCGTATAAATCAGCGTCATCGTCGTACAAGTCCGCGTTATCGTCGTAGAAGTCCGCGACATCGTTAGAGAGGTCCGCGTCGTCGACGTAGAAGTCCGCATTATCGTCGTAGAAGTACGCGTCGTCGTCGTAGAAACCCACGTAGAATTCCGCGACATCGTCGAAATAGTTAAAAGTGGGTCACATGGGGTCAAAAACTAGTAAGTAGGTCAAATCTTAGAAAAATATTTTGAACATACTAGAGGCATTATACATGGTCAAATATAAATATTCATGAAACTTTATCAGAATGTTTTCCTTGATGAACTCTTTGTGTAAATAAAACTGGGTCAAATATGATCAAAAATTAGGTCACTAGGTCAAACCTTTGAACATTCTTGTCCAGAACCATTTCATGGTAATGATTGGTCAAGTTATGTTTAAAATTGGCCATGATGTAAACCTTGATGAAATATGGACCACTTAAAAAAGTGGGTCACATGGGGTCAAAAACTAGGTCAGTAGGTCAAATCTTAGAAAAACCTTTGGAACATACTAGAGGCATTATACATGGTCAATTATTCATAAAACTTAATCAGAATGTTTTCCTTGATAAAATCTTGGACTTATATAAAACTGGGTCACATATGATTGAAAATTAGGTCACAAATCTTAGAATTTTTTTGTCCGGAATGGAAAAGATTGGTTGAATTATGTTCAAACTTGGTCATGATGTACCCCTTGATGAAATATGGACCGCTTGTAAAAGTGGGGCATATAGGGTCAAAAATTTGGTCACTCGGTCAAATTTTAGAATAATTTTTGAAAGACATTAGAGGCAATATGTATGGTCTTATATTCAAGAAACTTGATCAGAATGTTTCCCTTGATAATCTGATGGACATGTTTTAAACTGGGTCACATGTGATAAGAAATTAGGTCACTAGGTCAAATCTTTCAAAATCTTGTCCGAAACTATTTTATGGTGGTGATTGGCCTGATTAAGTTCAAAAATGGTCAGAATGTTCTCTAAATTTCGACTGCGTTTTAAAAGTGGGTCATATGTGGGTCAAACACTAGTTCACTAGGTCATATCTTACAGAAATCTTGGGATCACTCTAGAGGCAATACATCTGCTCTAATTTAATGAAACTTAATCAGAATGCCTCGATGAAATATTGGAATAGTTTGAAACTAGTAGGGCATGTGGGTTCAAAAATGAGGTCACTGAGTCAAAAACCTTGTGGACACTCTAGAGGATATATTTTTTGCATATTTTTTGCATATATCTGGACCAATTTTCATGAAACTTGATCAGAATGTTTGCCTTGATGAAATCTTAGATTAGGGTAACATGGAGTCATAAACTAGGTTTCGTAGTCAATTCTTAATGTGACATTTTTTTATTTCAAACAGTTGCAATCAAACTCAAACTCATATATTTATTTCATCAACAATTGATTTCCATTCCTCGCCCAATCAGGCGGAGGATATCAATTCAACGAATTTGCTTGTTATCGTACAATCAGCGTAAACGTCATAGAAGTCCGCGACATCGTTGTACAAGTCCGCATCATAGCCCTAGTAGTCCGCATCATAGCCCTAGTAGTCCGCATCATAGCCCTAGTAGTCCGCATCATAGCCCTAGTAGTCCGCATCATAGCCCTAGTAGTCCGCATCATAGCCCTAGTAGTCCGCATCATAGCCCTAGTAGTCCGCATCATAGCCCTAGTAGTCCGCATCATAGCCCTAGTAGTCCGCATCATAGCCCTAGTAGTCCGCATCATAGCCCTAGTAGTCCGCATCATAGCCCTAGTAGTCCGCATCATAGCCCTAGTAGTCCGCATCATAGCCCTAGTAGTCCGCATCGTCGTCATGGAAGTCGAACAGTCCGCGTCATTGTTGAAATAGTTTGCGTGAACGTGGGAGAAGTCCGCGTCATCGTCTTAGAAGTCCGCGTCATTGCCTTAGATTAGTCCGCATCATCCCCGTAGAATTCCACGTCGTGGTCGTAGAAGTCCTCTTCATCATCTTAGACCTCCTTGTTATCGTCGTACAATTCAGCGTAAACGTTATAGTAGTCCGCATCATCGGCATGGTAGCCTATCTCATCTTAGAAAAAAAACGCGTCATCATCGTAGAAATCTACGTCATCGTCGTAAATGTCCGTGTACTCATATGTAGGAATCCGTGTCATCGTCGTTATAGTCTGCCTCAACGTCGTTGTAGCTCTCGTCATGGTCGTACAAGTGTGCGTCATTGTCGAAGACACCTGCGTATGGGTCATCGTAGACCGTGTAAAAGTTAAGCAAAAGACGTATGGCCAAGTAACCGACAGACAGACCACCGGATGAATATTTCACTAATCGCACAAAGTACAAAACGTATAAAATACAGAAAGCATACTTATAGGACAACTTGTTTGAAAATGTGTTCATTCGTACACATTTGCCATTCGTAATACTACTAACATATTTCAGGAACAGTGAAAAAAGACATTTGTGAATGCTGTGGCTAATCAAGTCTTCCAACTGGTATTTCACGCTCTGAAAACCAGGGAATCATTTCATCAAGAATCCTATGATCGTCAACAGACTTACTGTGAAACATCCACCAGGAAGGTTAATGAAGCAAATAATAACGCAAATATGCAAGTAAGAGCACTACGTCCCCTTATTTGCATACTGAACTCAATATTGGCGAGTAAAGGACGAATACGAGCTTTTCATGTTAAAAGTTGCCTTGCTTTATTGCAGGGAAAGCTATATAAGATGATATTAGTCTTCCTTGGTTTCCGGTTTGTTTGTTTGCTACATGTCAGATTTCGTGTCCATTATTAGAGGCATCAAAAGGGCCCACAAAAAGGCGCACAAGAATGGACAGGCACCGAGAAAGTTAGACCGATCCCACAATGTCACGACATTTCCTGCAACAATATATCCTGCCAGAATTGGTGACAATTGCACGGAAGTTGTACGACAATGTGCGAGTTGGTAACGATAGTTTGGGCGGTGAAAAGTAAAGCTTATAAATGTCGTATGCCTTAACCAATTATGTACGAAAAATAACAACTAATATGGCATCTTTTTGACAATCCCTCGACAAAATGCGTCTTGGGAACATACGTAAATCGTAGCAAAAGTCGTCAAGACAAATTGACAGTGATGTAAGGCAGGTTGTACAAAGAGGTAGGTCCACCTACTTGCTTGAAAGAGTCTTCATTGTACCAAATATTCTCGGAAGCCTTACAGTCTGTCAGTCATTGGTCAGGCGAATCATATACTTCCACCGTAAAATAAACCGGATCTATAGTGATTGCAAGAGTTATTAGCTCTATAAATGTTTCTCGAACTAGCCTTATATACGACTACTACTAATACGACTGCTACTATTGCTGCTGCTTATGTTGCCATACCGCCTCCACCGCCGCCGCCACCACCACCACCACCTGTTGCTGTTGGTCCTCCTCATACTACTACATTATTACATTTTATTATCAAATTTATCAAACAGCAATGTCATCGATAACATCTGTGAAGAATATGATTCTCTTGTCTACCACCATTTTAGTCAATCATATATGTCACAGTTTAAAACTGTGAAGAATAAGACCCTATTGTTTCAAGCCCTGTGAAGACTATGATCTGGGAATAAAAAAGGTCCTACAAAGCTCCTTCATTTTCTACTTAATATCTCGTTTAAATTTTTTTCGGCAAATTGCGTACCGAATAACCCTTATGGTTTCCTTGTACCACTCTATTGAGTCCAGACTACTTCTCAAAACCCACGAGAATCCCCTACTCAAATTGGGAGATTCAGATCATTTCAGTGTAAATATGATACTGCTGAACCTTCAATAAAGATCTACTTAAGGAATCTATCTTCTAACTGTTAAAACTGGTTCTGTGATAGTAAATACAGTATTTTTTTCTCTATTTCCACTGAAATCAGATGTGAAATTACCTCCTTGCTATATTTAAGGCCAAACAAACTTGTTCGCAATACATCTTTATCTTTAAATCGGTGGTAAATATGAGGTAACCAGGCATCCAAAAAATCCCATAATTGAGTGTCGGATAGTCATGTTGTCAACATACGCGTTGTAACGACGTATAACAGCATCGTCGCATAAACGAAATAGACCACGGGTAAACGATGATTTTCAACGCATAAACAGGACCTTCTTAATTTAAAAAAGCACCCTTTTCCGCATATAAAAACAATTAAAACACATACTTGTACAATAGTGGTTGATAAAGATTCATCAAGATCGGATTTAGTTTTTTGTGTCCACTTAAAGCTGCACTCTCACAGATTAACCGTTTTTACAACTTTTTATTTTTGTCTTGGAAAGAGCAAACGTTTGCGTAAATATCTGCAAACCAATGATAAAAGATTGCTGACAAAAGATCAGATCGCAAAACGTTCAATCTGTGAGAGTGCAGCTATAACCAAGCTTTGACCTAGTCTTTCAGAGACGTAAATTCTGTCAAAAATTTAGTAAGATCGGTTTAAATGTGAACCAAACCAATTGATCTTGCTGCGAAAACGTTTGAATGACGTTTGGCCCGACTGAAGGCGGGAATATATGTTACGACAACGCACAACACCGTCATTTGGGACAATCAGAAAATTTAATCGTCGTATGACGTAACATATATTCTCGCCTTTTTGTCAGACTGACGGGCATTTACCCTTGACAATGCGCACTTTCGGCGTCATTTCAAACGTTCCTAGAAAGTCAATTGTTAACGACGGATAAACAACAGAAATCCAACAATCCTTACAGCTCCACATTTGCTCTTTATGCTCAGATGAGCTAAGAATTATTTCCTTGTCAAGAACCACTGGTAATTGTGCGATTGTGAAATTTATTCACGTCTAGGTATACCTGGTTACCAGGGCTGTAACGCCGCATAGCAGCATCGCCGCATAAACGTGTTTTTTTTTTCGTTTATGCGGTGATTTTCAACACATAAACAGGGAGACCACGTTTATGCGGCGACGCTCAACACATAAAGCAGAAATTGCTTTTATGGGGCAAGACTGTGCCATTTTGCCACATAAAGAGGATTAACTAAACCATTTATTATAAAGATAAAAAATAGGGTTCTAGTATTTCAACAAAAACGATGGTGATGACTTTGATGATGATGATGATGTCCGTCCGTCCGTCCCTAAATCTCGTGACATGGGAGTCTCCAGAGTCACATTTATTCATTGGTGTATGAATGATGTTGGTGGTGGTTGTGATTGTGGAGATGATGTTGAACGTTTTAATACAATGCGTATTGAATAAGAAACAGGTATAGGGGTTAGATTATTTGATACTGCGCAAAAACGAAGTTGGTAAGGTACACTTTCTTGATACCTGGCGATTTGTAATAAAACACTGAATACATGTATTTAAAAATTCAAAAATTAAACGTGCAGTTTTTTTCAAAAATTAAAAAAGTGCTTTTTCAGCGAAACATGACGCCGTTTTTCCCGCGAAAAATTACGTTTTAGAAGAATTTAAAATAAAAAACGTAAAACAGGAGAAAGAAAAATATACGTGCGTGAGCGTTTTAACCAGACGCACTTGAGGTTTAAATTTCATAGCGGTAAACGAAGAATTGATTTAAATATCGGTTATTGTAGCTGGAACTTAACAATATGACAGACGTCTCAAAATTGACGTAAGTGGTATATTTTGAAGACTCGTAGTTTTTAAACTGTTCCGAATATTAAAAAAGTAAAAACAGTCCCTAACTGTGCATATGCTCTTCTATTCGTATACCAATTTTCAGACATTAACTCGAAAATTCGCTCAGGGTCGCGTTCCACCTTTAATCCATTGACGTCAAAAACAATATATACGTCTGTTGTTATCCCGAAGTGTTTGTATGGCTGCGAGTTGTGGTCAAATATTTCACTCTCGGGGCTACTAAAGTTGGAAAGAGCGCACAGGTTTTGTGTGAAGTATATGCAGTCTCTACATAGAAGCAGCAGTACAGACTGGTCACTTTGTGCAATTGGGATTGCTCCCATTGATAATTCCATTGATGTGAGGAAGCTTCATTTTTTTGGACAATTGCGTCGGTTACCAAATAAATATCTTGCCAAACAAGTATTTAATAGAAGGCTATGCAGATTTATTGGCTATGATAACCAGTCCAGGGGAACTATTCCAGAAATGTATAGGCTATTGTCAAAATATGGGCTGCTGGATATTCTGTTCAACTATGTACAGACTGGGACATTTCCACCAACGTATACGTGGAAGGCGATTTTGGATGGATACATTAAGGCCCCAGCATTTCAATGTTAATTTCAGAAACTTAGTCAATCCTATTGCCGGCCGTTTGTCCAAAGTGTTTTAAGGGAGAAAACTGGGTCAACCCTGTGGGAATTTTCCAGAAGGCAACCACAATTATCTCCCTTGTGTCGCATGCTGATGTGATTGATGTGCACATTACTGTCTCTATAACTCTAGAACATTTATTGGATTGCAGATGGAAAGCCCGGCCAATCAATTCGTACAATTGTTAACACTTGCAGCAAATTTACCAAGTGATGTATATCTTGCAAAAATCATTTGCATCATGTGCAAGTAAAATATTGTTTAAGTCGAAATTAGAAAGCCATTAGGCAGTGTTTATCAACACTACAGTTTGCATACCTAGTTACTTCGTTTTCGTTTGCACTAATGTGTAGATCACATTTCAGATTGTGATGTTTTTCATAATTATATTAATGAAAAACATGTTAAATGATTGATTTAAAACTTAAGTGTGATGCAAATGTTGATTCTAGAATTCGCTCTCGGTCTAGCCTTCGCCTAATAATTTGCATCTGAACTAAGTTTTGTGTATCACTGCATGTGTGTGTATATATGTGTATATAAGTATCAATCTATCGTACTTTGTATTTCAAGTGTAATGTTCTTTGCTCTTCATTTATTGGAGGAAAATAAATATCTACATCTATACCACAATCACAACTACCACCACCACCATCATCATCCCCATAACCATCATCATCATAATTATCATCATCATCATCATCATCAACGCCATCACCATCGTTTTTTGCTGAAATATTAGAACTCTTATGTTTTAGCTTTATAATAAATGCTTAATGTGGCAAAAAGGCACAGTTGCGCCCCATATAAACAATTTCTCCTTTATGCGTTGAGCGTCGCCGCATAGACGTGGTCGCCTTGTTTATGCAGTGAAAAAAAAACCAAAAAACACGTATATGTGGCGATGCTGCTATGCGGCGTTACAACGCGTATTGCCTGACAAGTCAAAATGGCCGTGTCAGTATAAGTATAAATAGAAAGAATATCTTAAATCCACCGTCATTTGTATTTAGTTAACCTCGTTGCCACTGACGTTCCCATCATTTATTTATCTCGTTCCCACGATTTATAAGTTCGTTTCCATGATTTGGTATGTTTTGGCCACAACTTACTATTTCGTTTCCATAAATAAGTATTTTTCTCGTGGCCACGAGTAAATTAGTAGTGGCCACGAAATAAAAAATATATTTTTGTCATTTTTGCTCCCCACAGTGCTGTAAAAGATGGTTCATCATTTACCCGTTTTTGTCTTATATGTATATGTTTGTACATAATGATTGTTTTGGGCCGGTGGCCTTTATAAATTGGTAGCATTAATCTTACACCGGTTCCACATGAAGTCCGACAAGAGAAAGGTGTGCAGTGTCACGGCTATTTAACGAACTAACCGGAGATGGACTAAAGGTTACGATTCGGTGGTGGCCGTGTCGATGCTGACATTTTGTCATGTTAAATCCATGTATTTGTATGTCTATGTTAATGTCTGTTTATGTATGTACGCGTGGCCCCAGCTCATATACGCACCTCATACACAATGCACATGTGTGTTCAAATCCCCTTTATAGGTGACAAAATCGGCAAGGTATCCATACATGAAACAACAAAGCTTCTTTAAGTAAGTAACTGAATATTCTGCACAGGCTACGATGAACGGTGAAGTTTCGCATAACAGGAAAATAAAAACATACCCCTTCAATTTATTTAGTCATTAAAGTTTATACATGTATAGTGAAAGTTCCTATGTGTGTGAAGTTGGCTCAGCCATCGGCAATCGACAATCGACATTCGATATTATAAAGCAAATCTTCAATGTCGAGCTGCAATGTCGAGCTGGACGGAATTCTAGCTCGACATTCGATATTATATAGCAAATCTTCAATGTCGAGCTGCATTGCAGCTTGACATTGAAGAGTTGCTATATAATATCGAATTTCAATTGTCGATTGCCGATGGCTGAGCCAACTTCACACACATAGGAACTTTCACTATACATGAATTCCGTCCAGCTCGACATTGCAGCTCGACATTGAATATTTCCTATATAATATCGAATATCGAGCTAGAATTCCGCCCAGCTCGACATTCCAGCACGACATTGAAGATTTGCTATATAATATCGAATGTCGATTGTCGATTACCGATGGCTGAGCCAACTTCATACACATAAAGTTCCTTGTTCTTTTGCAATATGTACTGCTAGTATACAATCGTTCCTTCTGTGACTTAAGTGTCATTTTCATATTTTATGCATTAATGTTTCTTAGAATACGATGTACCCATTTGAACTGTTTTGAGGTACCCGAAGTGCAAATAAGTTTGACAGTTCATTAAATCATTGGTGATAATGTTACATTTTGATGCATCGTGACCCCATTATTTGAAAGGTCATTGCTTCCTACTTACTATTTTCAAAAATGAATGACAGAAACAACATACAAGATAAAAGTTTCACAATACATGTACATCCAAAATTAAACTTACGCTTACAATGTCTGTGGCCGACGAAAATTCATTAATACTACTGTAGTAACAAGTTAAGCAACATACTTCAATATTCGATGTTACCAATGTAGCCAGTTGTAACCAATGTTACCGCGTAGCCCGATATTGGAGATAGATAAAAATCACTTTTTCAAACTTTTCGAAAACTTTGCTGTAACTTATTGTAGCTGTTGTAACCGCATAACTCTGATCAGATGTCGACCTGAAAACTCGATTTTGGGGTTGAACTTCTTTTCATTGTATATTATATGCTCTGTTTGATTGCCTGTAACCCATTAAACTATAACGTGGGAATGGTTACAAAACCCGAAGTTCTCATTTTATGGGCCGATTTCTGACGCTAATTGGTTATTACTGGTGTTCAGACATTCACGTCAAAGATTATTCCAAAACCATGAAATAAAAAAAGGTTGTCAAAACAGTCAATCTATGAGAGTGCAGTTTAAAAGTTTAAAAGTGATTTAAATGCATTCTCTGCCAAAACTGGACCTATTTACATCCTGGCTACACAACCAGTACATTCATCAGCTTTATTGATTCGAACCAGGCACATTTATATTGGTAGACTAGCGTTTAACAAACTGTGCTGGGCCAGTGCAGAACTGTTTAAGTTTTCAATTTGAATTAGAATTCAAAATATACATACCTTTGTTAATGGGGGTTTTACCAACTCGGTTTCAACTGATCTTATGAAGTGAATTACAAATACAAAACAACACTATCCCAACAAATACCTGCATTCATAATTATTAATGTGTTTCTTGTGCAATCTGTCAGCCTCAGGGTGAGAAATCACGTGACTTCAACGGGGTTCTCAACATGTGTCACCACGGTTCAAAACCGATATAAACAAGCAAGAAAGTGACAGTTATTCCTAAATAACTTTTTTTAGAGAAAAGATAGGAACATATTTCTAAGCCTATAAAAGACTATGATGTTTTCTGCTTCTACAGGTATTAAATATTTTAGATTTGCTTGTATTATAACGATACAATCCTTGGCCAAAAATTCAACTCGACATTTTTGTAGAACGATGCTACGCTGTGTGCGCCGTGATTTTTTGTTTAATATTTTATTTATTTTTTGTAAACATTTTGGAAAGTGCTTCATAAATAGATCGGAAATCGAGGTGAATTCCAGATTTCGAGAAGTGAAATCCACTCATAAAATTAACTCATTTATTTTAATTAATATTTTTTTTATATTTGTGTATATATATTGGAAAGTGTCTCATAAAGGGTTTATATTTCAAATTTTATCGAAATTGGTCAAAATATGAAGAAGTTAGAGCAATTTCCACAGGTGCAAATCACTTCTTACGGCGATATATTGACATTGCATCTTTTGCAAACCTTAGTATTTGAACTTTCGCTTTTTGTTATTTAAATGCTTCCCAAAGGTGCAAATCACTTCTTACGGCTATTGACATTGCAACTTTTGCAAACCGTAGTATTTGAACTTTCGCTTTTTGTTTACAAATACTTCCCACAGGTGCAAATCACCAAATTTTGCACACCTAAGTATTTGAACGTTCGTTTTTTGCTAAGAAATACTCTGCACAAGTGCAAATCCCTCATAATGGCTAATATGAACTAAGGCGCTGCCTCTACGGGCTTGAAGTGTTATTGCCGGACACTTTAAGTTTACTTATTGACTAAGTGAAACATACTAGGAGTAAAAGGGAAACGTTTTTTTGTATATATATGTAAATAAAACTTTTTAAATAACAAGCAGTTCTGTTGCTGTTAGCAATTTATTTAGTGTATACGCAACAATCTTCAATAATAGTGTATACATTATATATAATGCATTACTTTATATTTTATATGAAGTTTAGAGTTATTATTCTTAATAAACTTAAATAAAGCTACTATGCATTGGAGATCAAGTACACAAACTCATTTGAGGAATATGTTACAAACAGAAAATAAATAAAAACAAGAGCTGTCACAGAGACAGCGCGCTCGACTATTCCGCCGCTTTTCGGTGTATGGACTGAAAAGTTTTGGAGAAACATGCATTGATCACTGTTATATTAGATTTCGATGCAATACATGATGTGCTGAGATATTTACATACATTGAATTGGAAAATAGTTGAGGTTGTACGCTAACTTTAACATAAATTGTAAGTTGAAAAAGGGGCATAATTTTGTCAAAATGCTTGAAAGAGTTACCATCAAGCGTGCAAAGTTTCAAAGCAAGATGTCAATGGACTTTGAAAATATTTGAGGTGGTACGCAAACTTACACGTAAATTCTAAGTAAAAAAGGGGCATAATTCTGTCAAAATGTTCGATAGAGTTACCTCCCCCTGTTTACAGGTTGGGGGAATGATGGTGAACAAGTGTGTAAAGTTTCAAAACAGTATGTCAATGGACTTTGAAAACATTTGAGGTGATACGCAAACTTACACGTAAATTCTAAGTAAAAAAGGGGCATAATTCTGTCAAAATGCTCGATACAGTGACCTCCTCCTGTGTACAGGATGGGAGCATGACGGTGAACAAGCGTGCGAAGTTTAAAAACAGTATGTCAATGGACTTTGAAAATATTTGAGGTGTTATGCAAACTTTAACGTAAGTGGTAATGCTGACGCTGACATTCGGGTGACTAGGATAGCTCTCCTTATTCATCGAATAGTCAAGCTAAAAATGATCACATATCAATAATGTTGCACTGAAGTATATTACAAGCAGGGGTAATTATAATTTTAACTAGAATTAAATGGGCAAAAATCTATTTATATATGATGGTAAAACATGGCAAAACATTTAATCAATTACTTATAATTATGATTGTATATGAACAATATGTAGCCAAGCAGCTCTGGAAAATTGTCTGCAAAATATCTCAGTGAGAATACAGAATATGTTCTTATTTGTTTGTTACAAAAACATACACCACACCCTCGCCAAAAAAGTTGCAAAATGTTAATTATGAACAAATGTGTTGTTTAGATTTTAAGGGCAAATACAATTCTGCTTTAATTACAGAATTATCTTAGCGATGCTTTCAATAAACTTTAAAATAATTTGTGTTTGCAATGACAAATCTGACAAACATCATGTATAATGATCAAAATTATCTAAATTTCAATTAATGAATATTGTAAACAGCTTTGCTAAAATCAGGTATAAACCAAAAGACCTGTGACAGTTAAATATGCAGCAACACATGTATTTTTTACAGATCACCAACAGTGACCTTTTTGTCTTGCTTTTTGATAAAAAGGTTGTTGTTTTTTACATCTGGTGGGAAATAAAATTGTATAAATAAATTAATGTTAAAATTTTCTATCTTTTCAAGGCCCAATATGTTATGACCTCTTATGAGGTATATTCTAAATGAAGCATGAAAATAGTTAAAACCAAGTGTTCATATCATGGGACTTTCAAGACCCAGTGTATTAAAAATTAAACTTATCAAGGTGTAATTACAAACAAATGAGTTCTAACCCTCACATAATGTTTAACCCACAGGTTGATCTAAAAAGAAATGATAAATTGCAATTACAATCAACATTCAACAGAGCTGAAAATATATTCTAAATTTAGCACCTATATAGAATATACAATAAAATCAGTGATATTGTTGGAACACACCCAAATAAGATCCCAGTGAAAAACTGTCAGCTGAGCTCACTAAGCACTATTTCATATATTTTTTATATTTGTTGAGTGTACCAGCCAATAGAGCAAGACCAAATTTCAGTTCCCAAACCATTTATATGTGAAAACAATTGAAACAATTAAAATGATTATATTATATAATTTATACAGAATGACATCATGAGGCTATTAAACTATTCACATATGTTAATATGCACAAATTGAGGCTACAGTTATCTACTTTTAATTTATATAGATTTGAAAAAATGCTTGCAATATGTACAGTGTCAAATAATGGTGATAAAATTCAGTGTTCTCAAAAGCACAATCAATGTTTTCTGTACTGACAGCTGGATCTTCAATGTTTAACATGTATATCAGTTCGACAACATACAGTGATCTTGGATTCATTGACAGTTAAAACACCATAACTACTATACACCGAATTGGTGTCTTCTTGAAAAAATCACGAATAAAAGAAACCGAACAAACCAGCAAAAACTGAGAGTATCTGGTTTTAAATGCTAAATATGGCACAAAATTAACAGAACAGAGTTTTGCAATTGTCTATACGTTGCTCAATTATTACATATTTGCTGTAAATGTCACATTTTGTATTATTCACACAAACAAGTTTGACAGGGGTGACTAACATCTGCATTCTCTTGAAATATGGGATTCTGTGCTGCATCCAGTTTCAAATTGTTTGACCACTTCAGGCTGCTGGCACATCAGAATCTGCAAATAACATAAATGCAATGTTTTTAACAGAATAAAAGTACTAACTACTACTGTGAAGGTATACCAGTTAACTATCATTTGAGGCATACACACTTCTTTAAGTAGTCATAAATTTTATATAGTCACATATGGTGATAATTAAAGACGTCCAACTTCAACACAAATTATTTATTTATTTATGAAACAACGTTTTGGCCATTCAGCCTTCATCAGGTTGTATGTATATAATGAACAGGAAATGACGTCAACATCAAATGACGTCAACGTTGATAACGTTGATATAGTCACATAATGATAGTCATAGTGTAATTTGACGGATTCAAAGATCAAGACAAAATAGATGAAATATATTATGTTTGAATATTTTGCAATGAGTATTAAACAACTCCAAGGTAATTGACTACAAAGAAGCATTTTGGAGGAGTCAGAAATGCACTTGCTTAGAATCTCTTCTTACTTGAAGACATTTTCCATTCTCTGGAGGTGGTATGGAATTCCAGACAGAACTATCTTTTTTTGTCCATAAAAGTCCTCTCGAGCTTCAGCAACCAGGGGTGCGTTTCAGAGACGATCGTTAAGGCGATCGTTAGGTGATTTTGGTAGTACGACCAAAATCACCGATCGGCACCGTTTCAGGGACACAACGTGCACCTGCTTTATCGTTAATTTTGCTCGTAAACCTACGACCGGTAAGAGGCACTCGTTAACTTAACGATCAAGATGGCGGATGAAGATTTTCTCCATATCAAAGTATACTTTTACTTTTTATCAACATTTGAGAGTTTAATATTGCGTGTAGCATGTTCGCTGGTGTGGAATTTTCAAACTATGTCTAAAAATAGCTGAAAACAGTATGAAAATGTTCTATTTCCGCCGTTCTGTCAAAAAAGGATTTTAACTGTAGAAGATGTAAGCTTTTTGTTATATCTGTGTAGTATGATGATATTGTGTACATCTAAAACATGGAATATGATGAAGAATTTGATTTGGTTTCATTGCTGTTAAATATGTCATGTAAAACATTTTCTTATTTTTTTTCTATTTCGGATGGTTTTTAATTCGGATAAATAAATGCCTGTACATATTTTGTTGTAATATTACCGGCCTTTGTGGCATGTTGTCAGTGAATTATTGAACAGTGTTACCATTTTATCATGTCATGATATAACATAATTATTTTTTCTTATTTTTACACATCTAAAACTGATGCTAAATATGTAAATATACTGTACAGTACTGTAAAAGGTACCATTTGATGCCAAGTGTACAATAAAAACTGAAATGAAAATTGCCAACAGTGTCATGGTCTTGGTGGAAAATGCTGTGTTCTTCATTGACATCTGTTTAATAGTGGTATGGAAAAGGGAATTAAATTTTAATGTTGGTTTTATGAATAATAATGGAGGTATACATATTCAACATTTGAACACATTGTCATAAGGACTTATGTAGAAACTAAACTGCAAAACCATATTATGTATCTGCAGTTAATGCACAGGCTATGTACAGATGCTTATTGATATTCTATGTTTTCATTTTTTAGTGTTTTTACTTGTTAAATATTTGTTTTAGTTAATTATTTCAGGCTGGTGATAGAAAACTATCAGGAATGCTTCAAGCTGGCAATGGAGGGAAATGTAAAAGTAGGTAGGAAATGATAAAATGCAAAAGGATATTAACCAATGTTATGAAAAATACAATAAGATGAATTTTATATTGATACAATGTTGGGCATCTTACTTTGAGCAGTTAACTGGTTCAACATACTTGTTATTTAACTTATATGAACATTAAACAAGAATTAAAATGTGACCAGAATGGTGTTTTTCATGTTTTCTTAAAAACCCTACTTATTTTTTTTTTAAAAAGACAATAATTTTCATAAAATATGCAAACTATTTCAGTTGAAATATGGGAATGTAAATTATGTGTTACTTGTAGTTTAACCATTAAAAGGAGTTTTCAGAAATGTATTATAATTATTGTGCTGTATTAAACAATATTTTGTAACTTTTTGCCTTTTCAGGACACTGAGATATCACAAGGTTTCAAAGATCTAGAATATGCTCACAGTCAGTCTTCCAGATACTCACCTTAAAAGTTCCAGTGTGTTTTAGGAGACTTTGTCAGAACAGTACTTTATACCTACATCAACAGGAGATACCAGACCAAGCAGATAATTACAGATATATTGACACAGAATCTGAAATTAATTGCATATCGCAACACAACATAAGACTTTAAACTGTTAAATAGGCGATGAGGCATTTGTGTAACCTTCATTATTTGAAATGAAATTTCTTATAGTATTTATTTTAAGTTTGACTTTGCATTTAAAAGCCATTAGCATTAGATTTTTCAAAAATATATATATATATATTTATATAAATTCAACTGTGATGTATATCCAGTTGTACATGTTTGTGAATTATATAGGATTATCTTAATGATACATTTATTCAAACTTATGAATATATAGAAAACACACTACCATGGCTGATCATGTAAACATTCATACTATCTTTTTATAGAAATTAAGTGAATCTTTCGATATTTCTGAATACATTTATTTTTTACTTTGACTGGCTCATTTATAAACACAGAATGCTACATAAAGTGTATACTCCAGTGTATATCATAACATGATTGAAATAGATAATAGATAATATTTGCATGAACCTCTGAACACTTAACCACTATGGCAATCTGCACCAGTTAAGATACTTTTTGTTGAATAATGTGTTTTGATGAGACGAGCTTGTAAAATAGCTGTATTTCTTTTAGTAATTTTGTGTATTTGAAGCATGTCTGCAAATGTAGACTTTATCATGTATTTTGAATGGATCTGAAATGCTGTTTATTTAACTGTTATTACAACGATTGACACAATAAGGATGGATTTATGAATTGTCTTCATACAAAAAACCCAACCAGTCAATGTATTTTCGAACTGTTTCCCAATACAATAACTCTTAGTCACAGTTTTGGTGTGTATGAACTTTACGCGTTATCTGAACTAAGGCCGGTTGTTGATGATTGGATTCATCATCATCATCATCATCATCATCATCATCATCATCATCCACCGCACCAACCACAACCACCTTCACCACCAACTTCACACCTGCATCATCATCCACATCATCAATCATCAACAACATCTACGCATCATCATCTCGTCATGAGCATTGTCGTCATCGTCACATCATAATTAGTATCATTGCCGTCGTCGCATCATCATTATTATTATCATCATCTAAGTCGTCGTCGTCGCATTATCACTATCGTTGTCATCGCATCATCATTATAGTGTCGTTGTCGCATTATTATTATTAAATCATCATTGCCGTTGTCATTGCATCATCGTGACTATCATCATCAGCACCATGCTGCACGTTTGCATTTACTTTACACAACGCATACTATAATATTTCACTTATCAAAGACGAATTTAAAGTAAAATCACCAGCCTGAAAAAAACAACGTAATTTGTTGTTGTCCAATTTTCATAATAATAACACAAATATTAAAATATTATATGTCGGAACCGCCACTGCCTCCATCACCAAAAATCCCGGATGACGATGTACTTAAGATACAATTGTAACATAAATAGCACATGGTTAATCAGAATAGAGACCACGAGTTTGTATCATTTGTGTTAATCATTATAAAAAGGAGAGTTTCATTAATTGATTCCATTCAAGAGATTATCGGTATTATTATTATTATTATTATTATTATTATTATTAAAAAAGACAGGTGCGCTCATCAGGTCAAAGTGACGTAACGTCATTTAACCCACAGACCCCAACCAGCCCCCCTCCAGCCACAAACACACGCACAAGTGGCAAACAGTCTATACAAACATACACGCGCATGCCCATACGAGCACACGAGCACGAGTACTACTTTTACACATATGATCCAACTGGTGATCATGTTGAAACGGATGTCTCTGCAGATGGGGCCTGGCAAAAAAGGGGTAGTACCAACAAACACCGCTGCCATGATTAAAACCAATCAAATTCGATTACAAGAGAGTGGCGCAATTCTAAAGGTCACACCCCAACTTACGACACCTCTAACGTGTATTTCTGGATCCGCCCCTACAACATTTCAAAACAATTTCAGCAAAAATGCACGGATGTTAGAAGCAGTCTGTTATATATACCGCATTATTTTTTTAAATCTTAACTTGGAAATTAAATAGATCATACAAAGTTTCATATCATGCCAGAGTAACATTATAAGCCGTGCTTTCGTTTAATCCGTTTTGATATAGACCCGATCATAAATACAATAATATACTATTTGATGTTGACATCTTGATTTTGATATATTTGTTGAATATGTTAACGAATACATTTGATACGAATGTGAGAATTATAGTCTCAAACAATACTGAAATAGCCAATCCCATTTTTCCAATGAAATTAATTTCAATTCAGACGCCATAATTGTTGTGACATTAATATGGTAAAATTTGTGTCGTGTAAAGTGTTCTCAACGGTTACACACAACTAGTTAGTAATCTATGGATTTTGTTTGCACGACTGCCTCCAATGAAAAACCTTACATGGAAGGAAATTAATTATGTAAATTATTTTAAACATTATGTAATTACTTATTATGTTGAAATAAAATTACAGGTCAACGAAACGCACGGACTTTCTCCTGGACATTACACACATAGAAAATGTAGTGTGCTTGGCGAAAGGCGATCCAACCTAGCAGTGAAACAGAAATCGGTGTCCATGAAAAGGCGGCGATCTGAACTAAAGGTACTTTTTATATTAATGTAAAAGTACATACAGCCATAGTAGCTAGAATAGTTTTCTTGTTAATATTTGATTCTCGCAAATACACGTCTACATGATTTTCTTTTTATTTATCACTCATAATAGTAAATGCATAAGAAAAACACATCATTACTTATATTAGGCTGAACGCATGTCTAAGAACTTCATAGATGAAGTGTATGAGGGGAAAACATACGAAACAGCGGTTGGCGTCTCTGACATCGAAATTGAGCATATTGAAGACATCCCACCCTGCCCTGCTGAATGCAGTGAAACGCCCCATGCGTACGGGCAAGATGATGTCATCGTCTTCGACCTTGAGACTACAGGATTAGGTAAATAATACATTTTAAATAAAGTCAATTCTACAAATGAGAATACATGTGTTGTATAAATGTTTGTCTAAGCCACTGATATTTAAAAGTTTATCCAAACAGTTACTGAGAGTATTTTGCTTTCAGGGACAACTAGCAGCATTGTACAGATAGCAGCTTTGCACGTGTCCTCGGGACAACACCTGAATTTATTCGTAAAACCCAAATGTGGATACATTCCCACTACTGCCTCCAATATAACAGGTCTCGAGTTCCATGGTGGGGTATTATACCAGCACTGTAAAGAAGTGACGAGCGTGGCAGCCAGCGAAGCACTTCTTGCCTTCAAACGCTGGCTTGAGGCATTTGGAAGTCATATTTTGCTTGTGGCACACAATGTCATGTTTGACGCAAGACTGTTAGTAGCAAAATATCAAGAAGAAGGAATAACTGTCCCAGAAACTATAGGCTTCGCAGACAGTCTGCGTTTATTTAGAACAGTTTACCCTGGCAGACAGAATTACCGCCTGGCAAGTTTAGTTCACGATATTGCAGGTGTAGACTTCGGAGCTCATGATGCCTCTGAAGACGTGTACGCGCTTTCTTTAATTCTCCAGTTGCAAACAAACCTAGATAAACTGTCGAATTATGCTACTACTGTGTCATCCGTGAAATTCAAACTTCAGGAATTAAACAACGAAAAACTATACAAGGGATCATATACAACTTTTGTTGAGTCAAAAATAATGTCAAAAGCACAGGCCACGCGCCTATCTAGGAGTGGAATTTCAATAGAACACTTGAAAAAAGTATATTCAAGATCGGGCCTAGATGGTATGCAGGATGTATTGAAAGATCGGGGTGCAGGGAAATTTTACACAAAATTGGCATCAGCGCTTGATGCAGTTTTTAGCGAGAATAAAATTAATTTAAATTAGAATCGATCATGGCTTCTGAGTTTATCCCAGTTTTAATAGGTTCATAATAACCGTAAATTCTTGTTTCAATTCTGTAGATATATTTCAAGTAGTAAGAATTTGATTTTCCTACTATTTTCTGATATTCTACTTAGTTCCGATACTGGAAAATATTTGATTAAAAATAAAAAAGATACAGATACCATCGTTTATGGACGAATACAACGTTCCATCCACAACTATTCTCATGCATCAAACAAACCAATGGCGTCACTAACTTGACGTGTTTTATATTGACGTTGACGGTGGCGTTGAAATCACGCTAACTCTATCAATTTTCTTAGGTTACTTATATCTTTTAGCAATTAACCTCACCGTCAATTTTTTATTTTTTTACGTAATTTTATTCTTTATTCCATTCCGTTTCCTATGACTAAATAAAAACATACCCTACCCGAGTTCGTTTTCGAGATAAATACGTCAAATTCACCGATGGGTATCTGTTTTTTGGCGATTTCTTATTAAAGCCTTTTTGTCATAAAACTTAAAATTAATTATTTTTTTCTTAAATACTTATACTAAAATTATAGGATTATTTATTCATCGTACAATAAATTATATTCCGATTTTTTTTTGTAAAAAAAGCCGTAAAGTTATATTTTTTACGGTTTTATCAATGTTAGCGCCAAATAGCACGTGTCCGCTAGGTGGCGCTGTAAATCAACAAAAGACGGGATTCAAAAAAAAAAAAAATACACCTCGTTAAAGTAGAGTCATTGACGATTGTTTGTTCCAAGTTTCATTGAAATCGGCCGACATTCATATTTTTCGGAGTAACGTGGTCATGTACCTTAACGCTGTGCTTTATCGTTATTTTTTACGTACGACCGGAGAGTTTACGAGACGTTTCTGAAACGCCTTTATGATTATCGTTAAGTTGGTCGTTATTACGATCGTAAATTTACGATAATGGCAGATCGTAAAATCTATCTGAAACGCACCCCAGGTGGCTATAAAAAAAGAACCAATACATTTGTGCTTTTACAAAATGTTGAAATGTATTATGAAGTATTCAGGGATAAGTCAAACACCTGAAATTTATAAAAAAGCAAACAAAATAGTTAATTTGAAAATGATATAATCTCATGGCCGTGGCCGGAAATAATTTACAACCAGCATGAAACATTGTTATTTAGGAATGAAACAAACAGAAAAGATAACCCTAAAAGATTCAAACCCGCTACAGTTTGGATACATTTTCATAAAGTGATTGTGAAATACTAATAATTTACCGCATGATGTCTAATCCAATTTGAGTTCGGCTGGCTGGTCTGTCATCATCCCCATCTCCAACCTGTTGCAAACAATAACAAATTAAAAATAAGTTATTAAGGAATTGGATTACTTAAAAATGTCCACTATACCTGGTTGATGTAATTACTAAAAATAGTATTTCCATAAGGACATTCACTAAAGGCTTCGAGTTGGGTTGGTGAAGCTGGCATTTATGCACCAGTCAATTGTAACCCCCCCCCCCCCCCAGGTCCGGGGAATAGCAGGGACTTTGACTTCCGGTCAAGCCAACCCCCGGCTAAAATCTCCGCCCTGCGGGGACGAACAAATGGTTAAATCCCTGCCAAATGCCCCCGCACCCCAGGGACTCTTGGTAGGCCCATTCCCCGCTATATTTTGCGCAAAGACAAAACCACCAAATTCATCCGGTACTGCGGGGCCACCTGAAAGGTAACTAGAGCTACCACTGAAGGTGATTAATACCCCCGAACGCCGCCCTGATATGAAGTTGCAGTCAACTATTTGGAAAGCCAACCTATAAATGACAACTTTATCTTATGGACTATTGTCATTGTAATTTGCTAAAATAAAGTAGAGTTATGGTTCTTGAACACTGCACTTCCTCTCGTTGTGCTTTACCATTGTATGAAGTTCCAATGAATTACATCCAGTACTTTGCAAGTTATACTCCAGACAAAAAAAGTAACAAAGGGCAATAACTCAGTATTAAGCAAAAATAGAGTTGTGGTTATTGTACATAGCACTTCCTCTGATTATGCTCTACAATTGTATGAAGTTTAATCTAATTCCATCCAGTAGTTTTTAAGTTTTGCTCCGGACAAAGTTGCAACTGACCGACCGACAAACCGACCGACCACAGGGAATAAATATTATTAAAAGTTAGAAAAAACAACAACATGATGGTATTTAACAGTTTTTTCCATTGATTTTTTAATTGAATTTTCCCTGACATGAGGATATAGTAACTAGAATATTTTTTACTTCTTTTATTGATACTTATTGTTCTGGGTGGTGAAAGTTATATTCACAGATTTCCTAAACAAAGATGAAGTTTGCAGATGCAACCTCACATTTGACAGTTTAGACATTATTTAGATTTTGTATAAGATGAAAGAATCAGCTTTTTTTGTATCATTACAAAAACAGATCTCAAGTGTATGAAAATGTCCCTTGATTTACACTTTTCCTAAAACATTATTAAGTAACTGGGCTTTTTCTGCCCAATTTGGGAAAAAGACCCTAGACATTTTGGATAATTTTGCGTTGTGAAAATGCTGAAATTGGGTAAATTAACTGTTAAAAGAAAAAGCTGTCTAGTCTCCTGCGAATTAGGAAATGATTTTATATTAGTTTAATAGAACCAAAATGGCTGAAATATCAATCCTTGGGTGTAAATATCTATTGCAATTAATCAATTATGACAGATAATAGTTCATACATATATATCTGAATGTGATAAAAATTAATGATTTCCGAGTACAATTATCAAAAAAACTTTACATCACATAATTTATTAGGATGTTGAAAATGAACCAGTACATTTAAAAAGACTTTCTAAAAAAAAAATTCTGAAGATTGGGAAAAACATCTTATATTTGATTTGGGAATGGGTCCGATAGTCGAACCCGTTGGTACTATAGAAAAAGCCCTGAGTAAGTACTACACTTTTAGCCATGAAACATATTTTTTTTATACTAAATAAATTCCAATGAAACTGTCAAATATGTATCTAAAACTCACATTGGCAGCTAAATGGTTTAAAAACGTCTAGACACCAGATGGTCCAAAAATCAGCAAATATATTATTTCCCAGTTCATATTGTGAATATTTAGCACGGTAAAGTGACTTGATAAGAACAGACTCATATACTGACAATATTTTTAAATCAACAGGTATTTATATGGTACACAAACAGTTAAATTTTAAATTGGTAAAACACAAAAAACAGCGAAAGAAGCATTGCGCCATTAGCAAAGGTTTTCACTATTTCTTTTTTCTTGCAACTGTACAATCTGGTGTCCCTTAAAGTTGCACTCCCACAGAGACTTGAATGTATGATGCAGATCCCAACAGCTGCCCCTGGCTTACTTTTAATAGTTGCCTGTGGCCTCAGTTGGGTAAAATCAGTCTTGACCCTGAAAATAAAGAAAATACAACAATTTATGGGCTGCTTAACACGTCATGGAACACAATTCAACTATTAAACATGAATTATATTACCCTAGTGGATTTTTAGATTTTATAGAAAGTTGAAATATCGTCGACAAATCATGTCCCTGGGTCCGTGTCGGGGTGTGCCGCCAGTCCCGGGTTGGGCGCGTTATACTGAACAGCGGCCGCACGTGGAGCACTATTACTAGACGGCGGTGGACGGTATCCCGCTTGGATGGCAGCAGCCTGGTTCCTGGGATGCCGCGGCGGGAGTTCCGGTACTGGGCCTGGGGGGAGATGATCAGCTGTGAACCTATGGTTATCGATATATAGAGTGTCATATGCTAAGACAGTTTGTTTATGCGCGTTACGGGCCTGCACGAGATATGGAATTAGGAGCACTATTACTAGACGGCGGTGGACGGTATCCCGCTTGGCGGGCAGCAGCCTGGTTCCTGGGATGCCGCGGCGGGAGTTCAACTTCCTACGGCGCTCTTGGACTGCTTTCGGAAACTGATCGCTGACTCTGATTGGAAGGGTTTGACCATGGTGTGAGAACGCCTGCTTATCGCGTACACGTTGTTTCACCTCCATCTTGTCACCATAGAAGTGAAACTTAGCGACTATAGGACGAGTTTTACCCCCTTCGAATTTGCCGGTACGATGTACTCGTTCAAATTTGATTCGTGTCTCTGCATCATGAATTTCAAGGTCATTTTTGCAAAAATGAATTACCTTAGCTTGGCAATTCTCAGATATACGCGCCTCACGGGTTGTTTCTTTGGGCACATTGAAAAAAAGCAGATGGTCACGCATTAAACTAGATTGGCTGTCAATAACATCGTTGCGTAAAATAACATTATCACGCTTCAATTGGTGAATATCGTTCAAAATTTTATCATTTCGCGATTTTTCAGCTTTAAGTATTTTTT
Organism: Mya arenaria; assembly: GCF_026914265.1. NCBI lineage: Eukaryota > Metazoa > Mollusca > Bivalvia > Myida > Myidae > Mya > Mya arenaria. The sequence continues at coordinate 31,270,027 of NC_069133.1, read as the reverse complement.
CAAACTGTTCATGACTCTTTCTTAAATCTTCGCAAACTTGGCTGTCGTACGATCTACTAGCTTCCATTTCCGTAACTTTCTCATCCACGCTCTTAACTCTAGTTTCTAAAGACGTCACTCGATGTGAAATACTAAATGTTCGATTCAATTTTGTCTAATGTGTTCAATTTTGACTCCATTTTACTGACAAGTTTCAATAATTGACAGTTTATCCGCAATGGACTGTAACAGAGAGTTCTCTACGGACGGCTAAACAGCGTATGATGGCGACTGTTGGAGGGTGTACCGAGTGGCGCATATTGAACGGGCCCCCCCATTGATGAACTGCATATGGGGTGGTATATATTGTCCCATGTACTGAGTGGGTGTTCCTTGACCCACCGTATTTAACGGTGGTGGCGTCGTCATGGTATCAGTTGGACGCTTTTCCGGCTGGCTAGAAGTAGAACCTGGTGAAGCCTCGTCCTTAGGGCGTTTCTTCCCTTTACCCATAAATGACTTTAACAACTGGATCCACAGCGGGCTAACTTGATCAGAGATCAAAGAACGTGTTCCGTTAGCCTGGACAGGCGCCGAAATAACATTAATATCCAATCACTGAAGATTAACGAGCCTGCCCACAGGGTCTTACCAACAAAAGCTAACAGTAATCCGTGACAGCCCTTGAAAAGTTATCACTCAGATGGTATGGCTGTTACTATTATTGTACTACGTTAAAGATCGAAAAAAAACAAAAACAACAAAGAACTTTCAGAAAACACATCAAATCATACAGTTTCATTCAATTTTGCAACATCATTATTTACTATATTTTGAGAAGGCACTGAGCTGATATGATATATCCAAGTTTCATAACAATCCGTTCACTTTTAGCACTATTAAAACCTAAAATACTCGAGAGCGAATAACGACCGACTGTATATCACGTGGCTACAACGAACCTCCATTACCGAGACGATTCGGCCCTTATTTATATATTTTTTTATTTCTAAGTATAAGTAAAAAACATGTAATTTCAGTTTTTTTTATTTTAATAGACAAAGCTATATACATGCATACAAAGGTATAGATAAAAATAAATTTAAAGAAAATATCTTAAAAACATGTAAAGATTTATTCACGAGATGTTTTATAAAACGAAAAAGAGTTGAAGAAAAAATGTTTTAACTTCATTTTTTTTTAAATAATCTTTAAATATTATACATATTTTATGTTGCTAATATTATGTATAATGACATGTCCATTGTCTAACATCAGTCTTGACACCTATCGTCCGCCGTAGATGGCACCAACATTTTTCAGGAACTCCTCGCAGGTGACCTCATGCGAATCGTATGAGTCCCACTCATCCATGATCCTGGCGTCTAGAGCGGATACTTCATTTGAAGTTTCATCAAGGAACGATTCCGCTGTGGCGAAATGCGAAACATCTGAATTGATGGATAATGATTTATGTACAGAAGAGAACAGATTTTGTATAAGAACTACTATACAGTACATCTTCTTATTAACTACAATTTAATAATAAATAAACAAACACGTGGTAAGACATAAGTTATACATTTTATGAATTTCAGTTATTTATATTTTAAATCAGGTAAAGATGAAAAAAAAACTATTATTGATCTTATATTGAATACGTATGCAAAACCATACTGGCTTAAAAGGTGTTTTTAGACAGACGGTCTTATGGCGAATTGTCACATTCCACAGAGGTATCAGGCGTTGGAATTATGACATTTTGTGTTTACAAGCTTATAAATACGTCTACAAGGTTTGTTCTGACTTTTCCCAACCGTTAATTCTCACACTTACAGAATGATACCAATTATCTCTTCGCACCTCAAACAGAATATTATTTCACTCTTTTATTACGGATATATTGTTTTACTCTTTTTGAAATGCATATTTGTAGTAGAATATCTGTAGAACTATCAAGTTGGCACTTGTTTGCAATTCATATCTATAAAACAAACATTTTTTCCTAATTCTGTTTGCTAAAAAATATTGTAAGAATGTTATCGATATTAATGTATAATATAAAAGGGTAATGATTTCGGTGTTATACATACCGCAAGGTACATACAACACAAAAGAAACAAGAATATGTACATCGCGTATGTCCTAAGGATCTACAGAATTATGTTTAAACACTACCGTTTATGATACAATAAACATAACAAAGAAACATGATCACAAAAAAATATACTAGGGAATCACAAGTCAGACACGCGTGTAATCAGGAATGATAGCAAAATAAAATCCACGAAAGCCAGTCCAGTGTCAATGACAACAGCTTTGATATACCTTTGGCGGTACGTGCATTTTAATCTAAATTACATGAGTTATGGGAGTACTTGGCGGAAAACATAGCCATACCTGGATAGTGTTATACATTTCTATACGTTTTTTGTGTGTCTATAAATCATATTACTTGCACCTACCTGTATCGCAGACTCGATGCTGCCAATGGTCACATACATCGCAGGTGATGGCATGTTGCAGCGGCCACAAAACCTTATCACACTCAATACACAAATCCGAATCAGACATTACAATTTTTAACAAAATTCCATTACACGATAAAATCAAAGCAGCACAACAACGCGTTTATAATGTCCAATACACGAAAATTTAACAGTAGCACAGCAACACGTTTAAAACAAATGGTACCCACTTTTAGAAACGATTTAATATATATACTTACGTTGTTTATATTACTCAAATCTTATTTAATCAACTGTAAATAACATTAACAAATTAAAGATAATTCATTCACACGTCTTTTTCACACCCACAACACTTACAGTTTGCCTTGCAAAGAACGCATGGTTCAAAGACACATTTTCTTTGAAGTCTTTAATGATCAATTAATAATTAACAGTTATAACAAATAAACTTTCTTAGATTTTCTAACATTTTATATTAAAAATCAGGGTTAATAGTTATTTAGATTTTAATTATATTTTTATATCAGTCATATCAATGTTTTTCATGCATATTTGTCTATTTGTAAATTTAAAGATGTTATTTACAACTCATTTACAGATCTCATTTATAAGACGACCTACAATGTTTTTTCTTTATTCTCAAGATAAAAAATAAAATAAAATTAAGGGGCCGAAATGTCTCTGTTGAAAATCACTAAGGGGCCGAAACGTCTCGAGTCATTTTAATTAAGGGGACGAAATGGCAGGGCCGAAACGTCTTAGGGGCCGATTTGGTTGTAGGCCGATTTGGTAAGGGGCCGATTTGTCTTGCTCCCATTTTATCAACCATTGACACAACAACTTTTGCACTCCTCATATTTAAACTTTCTGCATTTTGACACCAATATTAACACGATGTGCACATTAATACACAGATTGCTTTTAAATACATGTATGTTATTTAATGGACGTTATTTTAACTTTGTATGTGTGAATTTAAACACAATAAGTAAATATGTAGTTAACTTTGTACAATTATGTTTCATTTCTTTTTGTAAAAATGCAGTATCATTATAAAGAGCATTTGAAATGTTAATTTGATATACATGCTATTGTTGCTGATTTCTTAATATTGATCACGAGTAAAATTTTGCCAAATTGTTGTCCAGTCTTGACAGTTAAAGGCAGCAGTTCAATTAACATGCTGTTGTTAACTACTTTTCCAGGGGCGTAGCTTCCTATAGGCCGTGTAGGCCGCGGCCTACACATTTTTCAGAAAAAAACGAAAAAATAAAAATGCCAAATCTGCAATAAAAACTGAAGGCATAGGAGGGTGAGGGGCTAAAATATGAAATTCCGACAAGCTACGCCCCTGTTTTCAGTATTGATCTTTTACAGTAATTTGGCCAAACTGTTGTATTATCTCCGACGGTTGAAGGCCGCAGTTTGATTTACATTCTATTGTTAACTACTCTTCAGTATTGATCTCCCACAGTTATTTGGCCACACTATTGTATAATGTCTGACGGTTGAAGGCCGCAGTTTAGGTATGTGAAGTTGGCTTGTACATTGTAAATCGTAGTACAGCTTGTAATTCGCCAATTACAAGCTAGTAGTTGGGTATTCAGCTTGTAGTTCGGCTTGTATATTGTACATAGTAAATCAACTTGTAGTTCGCCAATTACAAGCTTGTAGTTGGGTATTCAGCTTGTAGATCGGCTTGTACATTGTACATCGTAATTTAACTTGTAGTTCGCCAATTACAAGCTTGTATATCGGTATTCAGCTTGTAGTTCACCCTAACTGCGCCAGCATTCATAATATTTGAATTACAAGCTTGTAGTTGGATATTCAGCTTGTAGTTCAGCCCAGATACATCAGCATACACAATATTTGAATTACAAGCTAGTAGTTGGGTATTCATCTTGTAGTTCGGACAAATACATTAGCATACATTATATTTGAATTACAAGCTAGTAGTTGGGTATTCATCTTGTAGTTCGGACCAAATACATCAGCACACATTATATTTGAATTACAAGCTAGTAGTTGGGTATTCATCTTGTAGTTCGGACCAAATACATCAGCATACGTTGTATTTGAATTACAAGCTAGTAATTGGGTATTCATCTTGTAGTTCGGACCAAATACATTAGCACACATTATATTTGAATTACAAGCTAGTAGTTGGGTATTCATCTTGTAGTTCAGACAAATACATTAGCATACATTATATTTGAATTACAAGCTAGTAGTTGGGTATTCATCTTGTAGTTCGGACCAAATACATTAGCATACATTATATTTGAATTACAAGCTAGTAGTTGGGTATTCATCTTGTAGTTCGGACCAAATACATCAGCATACGTTGTATTTGAATAACAAGCTAGTAGTTGGGTATTCATCTTGTAGTTCGGACAAATACATGAGCATACATTATATTTGAATTACAAGCTAGTAGTTGGGTATTCATCTTGTAGTTCGGACCAAATACATCAGCACACATTATATTTGAATGACAAGCTAGTAGTTGGGTATTCATCTTGTAGTTCGGACCAAATACATCAGCACACATTATATTTGAATTACAAGTTAGTAGTTGGGTATTCATCTTGTAGTTCGGACAAAATACATCAGCATACATTATATTTGAATTACAAGCTAGTAGTTGGGTATTCATCTTGTAGTTCGGACCAAATACATCAGCATACATTATATTTGAATTACAAGCTAGTAGTTGGGTATTCATCTTGTAGTTCGGAGAAATACATTAGCATACATAATATTTTGAATTACAAGCTAGTAGTTGGGTATTCATCTTGTAGTTCGGACCAAATACATCAGCACACATTATATTTGAATTACAAGCTAGTAGTTGGGTATTCATCTTGTAGTTCGGACCAAATACATCCGCATACGTTGTATTTGAATTACAAGCTAGTAGTTGGGTATTCATCTTGTAGTTCGGACAAATACATCAGCATACATTATATTTGAATGACAAGCTAGTAGTTGGGTATTCATCTTGTAGTTCGGACCAAATACATCAGCACATATTATATTTGAATGACAAGCTAGTAGTTGGGTATTCATCTTGTAGTTCGGACCAAATACATCAGCATACATTATATTTGAATTACAAGCTAGTAGTTGGGTATTCATCTTGTAGTTCGGACCAAATACATCAGCATACATTATATTTGAATTACAAGCTAGTAGTTGGGTATTCATCTTGTAGTTCGGACAAATACATCAGCATACATTATATTTGAATTACAAGCTAGTAGTTGGGTATTCATCTTGTAGTTCGGACCAAATACATCAGCATACGTTGTATTTGAATTACAAGCTAGTAGTTGGGTATTCATCTTGTAGTTCGGACCAAATACATTAGCACACATTATATTTGAATTACAAGCTAGTAGTTGGGTATTCATCTTGTAGTTCAGACAAATACATTAGCATACATTATATTTGAATTACAAGCTAGTAGTTGGGTATTCATCTTGTAGTTCGGACCAAATACATTAGCATACATTATATTTGAATTACAAGCTAGTAGTTGGGTATTCATCTTGTAGTTCGGACCAAATACATCAGCATACGTTGTATTTGAATAACAAGCTAGTAGTTGGGTATTCATCTTGTAGTTCGGACAAATACATGAGCATACATTATATTTGAATTACAAGCTAGTAGTTGGGTATTCATCTTGTAGTTCGGACCAAATACATCAGCACACATTATATTTGAATGACAAGCTAGTAGTTGGGTATTCATCTTGTAGTTCGGACCAAATACATCAGCACACATTATATTTGAATTACAAGTTAGTAGTTGGGTATTCATCTTGTAGTTCGGACAAAATACATCAGCATACATTATATTTGAATTACAAGCTAGTAGTTGGGTATTCATCTTGTAGTTCGGACCAAATACATCAGCATACATTATATTTGAATTACAAGCTAGTAGTTGGGTATTCATCTTGTAGTTCGGACAAATACATTAGCATACATAATATTTTGAATTACAAGCTAGTAGTTGGGTATTCATCTTGTAGTTCGGACCAAATACATCAGCACACATTATATTTGAATTACAAGCTAGTAGTTGGGTATTCATCTTGTAGTTCGGACCAAATACATCCGCATACGTTGTATTTGAATTACAAGCTAGTAGTTGGGTATTCATCTTGTAGTTCGGACCAAATACATTAGCACACATTATATTTGAATTACAAGCTAGTAGTTGGGTATTCATCTTGTAGTTCAGACAAATACATTAGCATACATTATATTTGAATTACAAGCTAGTAGTTGGGTATTCATCTTGTAGTTCGGACCAAATACATTAGCATACATTATATTTGAATTACAAGCTAGTAGTTGGGTATTCATCTTGTAGTTCGGACCAAATACATCAGCATACGTTGTATTTGAATAACAAGCTAGTAGTTGGGTATTCATCTTGTAGTTCGGACAAATACATGAGCATACATTATATTTGAATTACAAGCTAGTAGTTGGGTATTCATCTTGTAGTTCGGACCAAATACATCAGCACACATTATATTTGAATGACAAGCTAGTAGTTGGGTATTCATCTTGTAGTTCGGACCAAATACATCAGCACACATTATATTTGAATTACAAGTTAGTAGTTGGGTATTCATCTTGTAGTTCGGACAAAATACATCAGCATACATTATATTTGAATTACAAGCTAGTAGTTGGGTATTCATCTTGTAGTTCGGACCAAATACATCAGCATACATTATATTTGAATTACAAGCTAGTAGTTGGGTATTCATCTTGTAGTTCGGAGAAATACATTAGCATACATAATATTTTGAATTACAAGCTAGTAGTTGGGTATTCATCTTGTAGTTCGGACCAAATACATCAGCACACATTATATTTGAATTACAAGCTAGTAGTTGGGTATTCATCTTGTAGTTCGGACCAAATACATCCGCATACGTTGTATTTGAATTACAAGCTAGTAGTTGGGTATTCATCTTGTAGTTCGGACAAATACATCAGCATACATTATATTTGAATGACAAGCTAGTAGTTGGGTATTCATCTTGTAGTTCGGACCAAATACATCAGCACATATTATATTTGAATGACAAGCTAGTAGTTGGGTATTCATCTTGTAGTTCGGACCAAATACATCAGCATACATTATATTTGAATTACAAGCTAGTAGTTGGGTATTCATCTTGTAGTTCGGACCAAATACATCAGCATACATTATATTTGAATTACAAGCTAGTAGTTGGGTATTCATCTTGTAGTTCGGACGAATACATCAGCATACATTATATTTGAATTACAAGCTAGTAGTTGGGTATTCATCTTGTAGTTCGGACCAAATACATCAGCACACATTATATTTGAATTACAAGCTAGTAGTTGGGTATTCATCTTGTAGTTCGGACCAAATACATCAGCACACATTTTATTTGAATTACAAGCTAATAGTTGGGTATTCATCTTGTAGTTCGGACCAAATACATCAGCATACATTATATTTGAATTACAAGCTAGTAGTTGGGTATTCATCTTGTAGTTCGGACCAAATACATCAGCATACGTTGTATTTGAATTACAAGCTAGTAGTTGGGTATTCATCTTGTAGTTCGGACAAATACATTAGCATACATTATATTTGAATTACAAGCTAGTAGTTGGGTATTCATCTTGTAGTTCGGACCAAATACATCAGCACACATTATATTTGAATTACAAGCTAGTAGTTGGGTATTCATCTTGTAGTTCGGACCAAATACATCAGCACACATTATATTTGAATTACAAGCTAGTAGTTGGGTATTCATCTTGTAGTTCGGACCAAATACATCAGCATACATTATATTTGAATTACAAGCTAGTAGTTGGGTATTCATCTTGTAGGACAAATACATCAGCACACATAATATTTTGAATTACAAGCTAGTAGTTGGGTATTCATCTTGTAGTTCGGACCAAATACATCAGCATACGTTGTATTTGAATTACAAGCTAGTAGTTGGGTATTCATCTTGTAGTTCGGACCAAATACATCAGCACACATTATATTTCAATTACAAGCTAGTAGTTGGGTATTCATCTTGTAGTTCGGAAAAATACATTAGCATACATTATATTTGAATTACAAGTTAGTAGTTGGGTATTCATCTCGAGTTCGGACCAAATACATCAGCACACATTATATTTGAATTACAAGCTAGTAGTTGGGTATTCATCTTGTAGTTCGGACCAAATACATCAGCATACATTATATTTGAATTACAAGCTAGTAGTTGGGTATTCATCTTGTAGTTCGGACAAATACATTAGCATACATTTTATTTGAATTACAAGCTAGTAGTTGGGTATTCATCTTGTAGTTCGGACCAAATACATCAGCACACATTATATTTGAATTACAAGCTAGTAGTTGGGTATTCATCTTGTAGTTCGGACCAAATACATCAGCATACATTATATTTGAATTACAAGCTAGTAGTTGGGTATTCATCTTGTAGTTCGGACCAAACACATTAGCATACATAATATTTTGAATTACAAGCTAGTAGTTGGGTATTCATCTTGTAGTTCGGACCAAATACATCAGCATACGTTGTATTTGAATTACAAGCTAGTAGTTGGGTATTCATCTTGTAGTTCGGACCAAATACATTAGCATACATTATATTTGAATTACAAGCTAGTAGTTGGGTCTTCATCTTGTAGTTCGGACCAAACACATCAGCACACATTATATTTGAATTACAAGCTAGTAGTTGGGTATTCATCTTGTAGTTCGGACCAAATACATCAGCATACGTTGTATTTGAATTACAAGCTAGTAGTTGGGTATTCATCTTGTAGTTCGGACAAAAACATTAGCATACTTAATATTTTGAATTACAAGCTAGTAGTTGGGTATTCATCTTGTAGTTCGGACCAAATACATCAGCATACGTTGTATTTGAATTACAAACTAGTAGTTGGGTATTCATCTTGTAGTTCGGACCAAATACATCAGCACACATTATATTTGAATTACAAGCTAGTAGTTGGGTATTCATCTTGTAGTTCGGACCAAATACATCAGCATACGTTGTATTTGGATTACAAGCTAGTAGTTGGGTATTTATCTTGTAGTTCGGACCAAATACATCAGCACACATTATATTTGAATTACAAGCTAGTAGTTGGGTATTCATCTTGTAGTTCGGACCAAATACATCAGCATACGTTGTATTTGAATTACAAGCTAGTAGTTGGGTATTCATCTTGTAGTTCGGACAAATACATTAGCATACATAATATTTTGAATTACAAGCTAGTAGTTGGGTATTCATCTTGTAGTTCGGACCAAATACATCAGCATACGTTGTATTTGAATTACAAGCTAGTAGTTGGGTATTCATCTTGTAGTTCGGACCAAATACATCAGCACACATTATATTTGAATTACAAGCTAGTAGTTGGGTATTCATCTTGTAGTTCGGACAAATACATTAGCATACATTTTATTTGAATTACAAGCTAGTAGTTGGGTATTCATCTTGTAGTTCGGACCAAATACATCAGCACACATTATATTTGAATTACAAGCTAGTAGTTGGGTATTCATCTTGTAGTTCGGACCAAATACATCAGCATACATTATATTTGAATTACAAGCTAGTAGTTGGGTATTCATCTTGTAGTTCGGACAAATACATTAGCATACATTATATTTGAATTACAAGCATGTAAATGGGTATTCAGCTTGTAATTTGGACCAGATACATAAGGGTTAATTTGCAAAAGCGTTTAATTAAACACTTTTGGCATAGAAGATCCTATTTTCGAATATCTAAATGTGCTTCCATGAATTTTACACAAGATCCTCTAGTTAGCAATGTTATTTTATGGTTATGACCGCTATAAATCAATAAACTTTTATTTCTGAAACATTTTTTTGAAGAAGTGTCATTTTCACCAAAGTCAAAATGAGGTCTATTAATCAGTTGTGTCTTCCACTTATTGGAAAATCATATCGCATGACTAAACATGAGCGGCAGACAATGCAACAAAACACACATTGTTGGTAATGTCCCAATGGGATTAAGATAAGGTTATCTTTGCTACCATTGGCTGAACAAACTTCGAGTATTGTTAAATATAACTTACACATTTGAGATGTAACGTCGACCGTCCGAGACATATTTATAGAAGAAAAATTCCGTATATATGATGTAAGTACTTTTAGTTTTATTTTGGTCTTGATTACAATATGAAATTAACATTAAAGTGTAATGAGGATAATCAGGAATTTCTATAAGAAAAAGGTACTTTAGCCTCCTATGCAGTTAAACCAGTTAATTGTATTAAATATGATCGTCTTACCGGGTATATGAAATAAACTGTAAATGATGCCGATTGAAAATAAAACAATAATTTATGTGCAGAAAGAAATTCTTTGTGTTTCTGTTTGTACAATATGGTTAATTTGTTTCTATTTCTTTAGGTCCTTTGCACAAAGGAGTAGTTTTTGGCATCCACTCATATCGTGATGAACACATTCCGGTAAGTGTTACCTTTGTTTTCATGCACTAATCATTTGTATCCACTGCCCCCCCCCCCACCCCACCCCGGGAGGAGGGCTGGAGATAGCGGGGGCAGAAGATCCGTGTTTTTACCTTTCGGCTTTCCCGGCAGTGCCGTGCTACTGCAGTGCTTTTGATTCCGCGCTAAAATAGCCGGGAATCACAACCGTGGAAATAGCAGGGGTTTTGAGCGGCGATTTTACCACCAGATTGTCCCCGCAGAGCGGGAATTTTACCCGGGATCTGCAAGACCCAAAATCAAAATTCCCGCTATTCTCCGGGGGTGGGGGCAGTGATTGAAAATGACTGGTAAATTACATGGGATCTATATTGACAATTCAGTCTAAAATTTAAAAACAATACCAATATTTTATTATATTTTCATTTGTGTTGCCCAACAAGCGCTTCTTTTGACTATGCTACTTTTTTGAAAGTTCTATAAGTGTAACTAAGACATTCTTTCTTTTCGTCATTATTTTTCGGACGTTTTACTGGTGAACTACGTTTCTGTGTAGTTACAATAACCGATACGGCGACACTTTCAAATGAGGTTTATTAGAGATAATGTGAAAAAGTACATTTCGAGCTATATGAAATTTCACAGTTTGGTTCAACAGTCTGAGCCCCATTAATTTATTTTATGAGATTTTTGGGTCTGTATGTAAGAAATTCATATGCTTTAAATATTAATGATAAATAAGTCAAAGCCCAAAATAGGTAAAAGCTAATAGCAAGGCGGGGATTCGCAACCGGAACCTCGATTTCAAAATACAAGCGCGTGTTGCCATTTTATTCTATTTAGAAATTAGAAATAATATGTAATATATTTGAACCCATGTTGAACTGGATGACATCAGCGAATCCACAAGGACAGTGTTGATTATCTGCAACGGTGAAAATCCACCATAGGTTATATTTTGATTTATGCTTCGGTCACATATGGAGCTGCCGCCGCCGTTAGATTTTTTAAAGAGAAACTCATCGTAGAAATCAGTGGCCGTACTGCCATCCGCTCATTTTTGTCCTGTTTTTATTTGATCGGTCATCATAAATCTTGCGATTATCGTTGAGCTGTTGACGTCGCACAGTTTGAATTATGAATGCCGCCGTACGGACCCACATGATAGTGATTTTGTCTGGGATCAAAGAGGCCCGTGTCTCGAAAATGAGTATAACACGGAGTGTGAGTTTAGCATTGAAATTATTTAAGCATTAAGCCCATTGTTTACATAAGCAGACTAAAGATTATATATAGTAATTTTCTATAAATATAATGATATAACGAAGCCTAAGTAAGTATATCTACCGATATGTAATAAAGGAAATTCAGCTTCTATAACAGGAGTGCTTATATCCTTGGGGTGAGGACGCCCATTTAGAAACACACACACACACGCACAAGCACACACACACACGCACGCACGCACGCACACACACACACACATACACTATTTGGTTAAGGCGTACTATATCCCGGATAAAAACAAATTGAAACAGCAGATCGTTATGATAATAATGACGCCAGATAGTTCTATGTAAACAACATATTTTGTTTGCAAAATCAAGATGTGTTTTCGAAAACACTATGCCCCCGTAATGTCAGGAAAGTCGACGTTAACATGTAATAGATCAAAATTGTTTGAAATGACAATTTATCCCCTAAAATATTATAAAAAGTTAGGAAGAAGACAGCGAATCAATACTTTAGTTTTGACGAAAATAACTCTATAGAGTTGTAACACAACGTTCTAAATAAAGATTATTTTCAATGAATCAAAGATCTACATATCTTATATGGTTTTAAAATCTGCGGCAAAACGCGCGAACGAAAATTTCATGTTTATTTATATAATACAAAAGTACTTGTACATCTATTTTGTAAGATGAAAACCAAAATATGGTCTGATGAAAGTAAGGCCGGACTGACAGTCAGCTTATTGTAGGTTCACGATTTTTCAAGACAATTGACATCGCCGATCGAATAGAACTCTTCTGACACCGCACAATCATATGATGAACGGAATCGTCTCGAAAATGGCCGATGGGCCGTGAATGCAAAAATTTGTCCCGTGTAATTTTCAGCAATGTGGCAACGTCAAAATGACGTTAAAGTATGGCATCAGAATTCACGTTAAACTTAAAAAAAAATTGATAACTTATAATTCATTTAGCTGTGTGCAGTTAGCTCAACATACGACATTCGACATTCAAGAAGATCGAATATTGAGTTGGTCCGAACTACAAGATGAATACCCAACTACTAGCTTGTAATTCAAATATAATGTGTGCTGATGTATTTGGTCCGAACTACAAGATAAATACCCAACTACTAGCTTGTAATTCAAATATAATGTGTGCTGATGTATTTGGTCCGAACTACAAGATGAATACCCAACTACTAGCTTGTAATTCAAAATATTATGTATGCTAATGTATTTGTCCGAACTACAAGATGAATACCCAACTACTAGCTTGTAATTCAAATATAATGTATGCTGATGTATTTGGTTCGAACTACAAGATGAATACCCAACTACTAGCTTGTAATTCAAATATAATGTGTGCTGATGTATTTGGTCCGAACTACAAGATGAATACCCAACTACTAGCTTGTAATTCAAATAAAATGTATGCTAATGTATTTGTCCGAACTACAAGATGAATACCCAACTACTAGCTTGTAATTCAAATATGATGTGTGCTGATGTATTTGGTCCGAACTACAAGATGAATACCCAACTACTAGCTTGTAATTTAAATACAACGTATGCTGATGTATTTGGTCCGAACTACAAGATGAATACCCAACTACTAGCTTGTAATTCAAAATATTATGTATGCTAATGTATTTGTCCGAACTACAAGATGAATACCCAACTACTAGCTTGTAATTCAAATATAATGTATGCTGATGTATTTGGTTCGAACTACAAGATGAATACCCAACTACTAGCTTGTAATTCAAATATAATGTGTGCTGATGTATTTGGTCCGAACTACAAGATGAATACCCAACTACTAGCTTGTAATTCAAATATAATGTGTGCTGATGTATTTGGTCCGAACTACAAGATAAATACCCAACTACTAGCTTGTAATTCAAATACAACGTATGCTGATGTATTTGGTCCGAACTACAAGATGAATACCCAACTACTAGTTTGTAATTCAAATACAACGTATGCTGATGTATTTGGTCCGAACTACAAGATGAATACCCAACTACTAGCTTGTAATTCAAAATATTATGTATGCTAATGTTTTTGTCCGAACTACAAGATGAATACCCAACTACTAGCTTGTAATTCAAATACAACGTATGCTGATGTATTTGGTCCGAACTACAAAATGAATACCCAACTACTAGCTTGTAATTTAAATATAATGTGTGCTGATGTATTTGGTCCGAACTACAAGATGAATACCCAACTACTAGCTTGTAATTCAAATATAATGTATGCTAATGTATTTGGTCCGAACTACAAGATGAATACCCAACTACTAGCTTGTAATTCAAATACAACGTATGCTGATGTATTTGGTCCGAACTACAAGATGAATACCCAACTACTAGCTTGTAATTCAAAATATTATGTATGCTAATGTGTTTGGTCCGAACTACAAGATGAATACCCAACTACTAGCTTGTAATTCAAATATAATGTATGCTGATGTATTTGGTCCGAACTACAAGATGAATACCCAACTACTAGCTTGTCATTCAAATATAATGTGTGCTGATGTATTTGGTCCGAACTACAAGATGAATACCCAACTACTAGCTTGTAATTCAAATAAAATGTATGCTAATGTATTTGTCCGAACTACAAGATGAATACCCAACTACTAGCTTGTAATTCAAATATAATGTGTGCTGATGTATTTGGTCCAAACTACAAGATGAATACCCAACTACTAGCTTGTAATTCAAAATATTATGTATGCTAATGTATTTGTCCGAACTACAAGATGAATACCCAACTACTAGCTTGTAATTCAAATATATTGTATGCTGATGTATTTGTTCCAAACTACAAAATGAATACCCAACTACTAGCTTGTAATTCAAATATAATGTGTGCTGATGTATTTGGTCCGAACTACAAGATGAATACCCAACTACTAGCTTGTAATTCAAATATAATGTATGCTAATGTATTTTTCCGAACTACAAGATGAATACCCAACTACTAGCTTGTAATTGAAATATAATGTGTGCTGATGTATTTGGTCCGAACTACAAGATGAATACCCAACTACTAGCTTGTAATTCAAATACAACGTATGCTGATGTATTTGGTCCGAACTACAAGATGAATACCCAACTACTAGCTTGTAATTCAAAATATTATGTGTGCTGATGTATTTGTCCGAACTACAAGATGAATACCCAACTACTAGCTTGTAATTCAAATATAATGTATGCTGATGTATTTGGTCCGAACTACAAGATGAATACCCAACTACTAGCTTGTAATTCAAATATAATGTGTGCTGATGTATTTGGTCCGAACTACAAGATGAATACCCAACTACTAGCTTGTAATTCAAATATAATGTGTGCTGATGTATTTGGTCCGAACTACAAGATGAATACCCAACTACTAGCTTGTAATTCAAATATAATGTATGCTCATGTATTTGTCCGAACTACAAGATGAATACCCAACTACTAGCTTGTAATTCAAATACAACGTATGCTGATGTATTTGGTCCGAACTACAAGATGAATACCCAACTACTAGCTTGTAATTCAAATATAATGTATGCTGATGTATATGGTCCGAACTACAAGATGAATACCCAACTATTAGCTTGTAATTCAAATAAAATGTGTGCTGATGTATTTGGTCCGAACTACAAGATGAATACCCAACTACTAGCTTGTAATTCAAATATAATGTGTGCTGATGTATTTGGTCCGAACTACAAGATGAATACCCAACTACTAGCTTGTAATTCAAATATAATGTATGCTGATGTATTCGTCCGAACTACAAGATGAATACCCAACTACTAGCTTGTAATTCAAATATAATGTATGCTGATGTATTTGGTCCGAACTACAAGATGAATACCCAACTACTAGCTTGTAATTCAAATATAATGTATGCTGATGTATTTGGTCCGAACTACAAGATGAATACCCAACTACTAGCTTGTCATTCAAATATCATGTGTGCTGATGTATTTGGTCCGAACTACAAGATGAATACCCAACTACTAGCTTGTAATTCAAATACAACGTATGCGGATGTATTTGGTCCGAACTACAAGATGAATACCCAACTACTAGCTTGTAATTCAAATATAATGTGTGCTGATGTATTTGGTCCGAACTACAAGATGAATACCCAACTACTAGCTTGTAATTCAAAATATTATGTATGCTAATGTATTTCTCCGAACTACAAGATGAATACCCAACTACTAGCTTGTAATTCAAATATAATGTATGCTGATGTATTTGGTCCGAACTACAAGATGAATACCCAATTACTAGCTTGTAATTCAAATATAATGTATGCTGATGTATTTTGTCCGAACTACAAGATGAATACCCAACCACTAGCTTGTAATTCAAATATAATGTATGCTAATGTATTTGTCTGAACTACAAGATGAATACCCAACTACTAGCTTGTAATTCAAATATAATGTGTGCTGATGTATTTGGTCCGAACTACAAGATGAATACCCAACTACTAGCTTGTAATTCAAATACAACGTATGCTGATGTATTTGGTCCGAGCTACAAGATGAATACCCAACTACTAGCTTGTAATTCAAATATAATGTGTGCTGATGTATTTGGTCCGAACTACAAGATGAATACCCAACTACTAGCTTGTAATTCAAATATAATGTATGCTAATGTATTTGTCCGAACTACAAGATGAATACCCAACTACTAGCTTGTAATTCAAATATAATGTATGCTGATGTATTTGGTCCGAACTACAAGATGAATACCCAACTACTAGCTTGTCATTCAAATATCATGTTTGCTGATGTATTTGGTCCGAACTACAAGATGAATACCCAACTACTAGCTTGTCATTCAAATATAATGTATGCTAATGTATTTGTCCGAACTACAAGATGAATACCCAACTACTAGCTTGTAATTCAAATACAACGTATGCTGATGTATTTGGTCCGAACTACAAGATGAATACCCAACTACTAGCTTGTAATTCAAATATAATGTGTGCTGATGTATTTGGTCCGAACTACAAGATGAATACCCAACTACTAGCTTGTAATTCAAAATATTATGTATGCTAATGTATTTCTCCGAACTACAAGATGAATACCCAACTACTAGCTTGTAATTCAAATATAATGTATGCTGATGTATTTGGTCCGAACTACAAGATGAATACCCAATTACTAGCTTGTAATTCAAATATAATGTATGATGATGTATTTTGTCCGAACTACAAGATGAATACCCAACCACTAGCTTGTAATTCAAATATAATGTATGCTAATGTATTTGTCTGAACTACAAGATGAATACCCAACTACTAGCTTGTAATTCAAATATAATGTGTGCTGATGTATTTGGTCCGAACTACAAGATGAATACCCAACTACTAGCTTGTAATTCAAATACAACGTATGCTGATGTATTTGGTCCGAACTACAAGATGAATACCCAACTACTAGCTTGTAATTCAAATATAATGTGTGCTGATGTATTTGGTCCGAACTACAAGATGAATACCCAACTACTAGCTTGTAATTCAAATATAATGTATGCTAATGTATTTGTCCGAACTACAAGATGAATACCCAACTACTAGCTTGTAATTCAAATATTGTGTATGCTGATGTATCTGGGCTGAACTACAAGCTGAATATCCAACTACAAGCTTGTAATTCAAATATTATGAATGCTGGCGCAGTTAGGGTGAACTACAAGCTGAATACCGATATACAAGCTTGTAATTAGCGAACTACAAGTTAAATTACGATGTACAATGTACAAGCCGATCTACAAGCTAAATACCCAACTACAAGCTTGTAATTGGCGAACTACAAGTTGAATTACTATGTACAATATACAAGCCGAACTATAAGCTGAATACCCAACTACTAGCTTGTAATTCAAATATAATGTATGCTAATGTATTTGTCCGAACTACAAGATGAATACCCAACTACTAGCTTGTAATTCAAATATTGTGTATGCTGATGTATCTGGGCTGAACTACAAGCTGAATATCCAACTACAAGCTTGTAATTCAAATATTATGAATGCTGGCGCAGTTAGGGTGAACTACAAGCTGAATACCGATATACAAGCTTGTAATTAGCGAACTACAAGTTAAATTACGATGTACAATGTACAAGCCGATCTACAAGCTAAATACCCAACTACAAGCTTGTAATTGGCGAACTACAAGTTGAATTACTATGTACAATATACAAGCCGAACTATAAGCTGAATACCCAACTACTAGCTTGTAATTGGCGAATTACAAGCTGTACTACGATTTACAATGTACAAGCCAACTTCACATACCTACTACTTTTCAGTATTGATCTCCCACAGTTATTTGGCCACACTGTTGTATAATGTCTGACGGTTGAAGGCGGCAGTTTGATTTACATACTGTTGTTAACTACTTTTCAGTATTGATCTCTTACAGTAATTTGGCCAAACTGTTGTATAATCACTGACGATTGAAGGCGGCAGTTTATTTACATGCTATTGTTAACTACTTTTCAGTATTGATCTTCTACAGTTATTTGGCCAAACTGTTGTATAATCACTGACGATTGAAGGCGGCAGTTTAAATAACATGCTGTTGTTAACTACTTTTCAGTATTGATCTCCTACAGTTATTTGGCCAAACTGTTGTTTAATCACTGACGATTGAAGGCGGCAGTTTATTTACATGCTGTTGTTAACTACTCTTCAGTATTGATCTCTTACAGTTATTTGGCCAAACTGTTGTATAATGTATGACGGTTGAAGGCCGCAGTTTGATTAACATGCTGTTGTTAACTGCTTTTCAGTATTGATCTCCAACAGCAATTTGGCCAAACTGTTGTATAATCTCTGACGATTGAATGCCGCAGTTTGATTAACATGCTGTTGTTAACTACTTTTCAGTATTGATCTCTTACAGTTATTTGGCCAAACTGTTGTATAATGTCTGACGGTTGAAGGCGGCAGTTTGATTTACATGCTGTTGTTTACTGCTTTTCAGTATGGATCCCCAATAGCACTTTGGCCAAACTGTTGTATAATATCAGTTTGATTTACATGCTAGTAATTTCTGTTTCTTAATACTGCAGAAGCAATTTTACCCTTTTAAGGCTAAATTACCGAACAAACACACACATTCATGTACTTTTATAATAATTGTTTTTCCCGGTGAGATATATGTTTTACTGTAATAGCTGTTGCATGTTTCTTCGTGTTCATCGAATATGATCATTTCACACATTCATTTTCTTACATGTATGTCCTTTTTAAACTTTTAAATTTCTTTAGTTTTCAACTATTTGCCATTGTATAAAACTGTGTATAAAGTTGCTTTTTTGTTCTCTCAATGAATGCTCATAATGTCAATCTATTGTATACCAACCTTTCCGTTGAACTTTTGTTACACAATGATAACATTCATTTGTGAAAACAACTAAATTTATTCCATTTATAAGACTTTTCAATAATCCTTTCCTATTGCTTTAAAAATTCTGACATGATCATTCCCATTCGTTATTATCGAACTGCTAGAATAAAATGTGAATACCTTGCACATTTGCAACAAATGTTCATTTCATAAAACTGTTCCTACAAATTGTTCTGCTTCTTTATCCCTTCAAAGCATTCATTTGTATGTTAATGTTATTCACATTAAAAAAAATACCAACATTTGTTTTGCATTTCTTTTTAAAATTTTGAAATCATCAATTTGTATGTTGTTGTTAAAATTCTTCATCTTAAAAACTTATGTACTTTAATCTTTATTTCTCAAAACCAATCCTGCCTTTTGTATTAAACTCTTCTAAAGACTGCTTCACTGTGTTATGCTTTGTTGTATATAAGTATGTATAAATGTTAACATCCATTTATCCCATTTCAAAGTATTCATTTGAAGGGACTGTACACCAGATTGGCACCAACAACGGTGTTTTTTGTAACAAATCGCAGGACAATTATTTACCAAAATGTAAAGAAAAAAATGTGTCGGAGACCGGGTTCGAACCCGCGTCGCCAAAATTGCAGTCAGGCGCTGCGCTACGACGACTTACTCTAATCTGATGATATAATTAAGCTATGTACATAACTCGGTAATAACACGTGATAACACCGACTAACCAATCACGCTAATTTAATGGAAAATACGAAATAACTGCTAAACTTCAATAAATTGTAAACTATGTGGTACCTCAGTTAATAAGTTTCAATGCTTTGTACACATTAATACAATGTTTATGACAGTTTTCGACAATTTTCTTTTTTCCGCAATTTTATCATACGGAGTACAGCCCTTTTAAGTCTTTAAGTTTGCTATTTCTCAGGGTTTTACTAGTACCTGTATATGTTATGGAAGTGTGTATTTCATGTTGCATATTTCATTCTTGAAGGACACATCTGTGTTTCAAAACCATACATTGTTGATTGCATTCTGAATATCATGTCACACTCAATTCTAGTCACTTCTTTTTAACTTGCATTTATATTGTTTCAATTTCAAATTTTGAATAAAAGTGCCACTTTTTATTTCTCATTTCATTTTGCCCCATTTTACATTGTTTCCTGATTAACATGATATTTGAGAGCAAACACTGTACTTGAGTCAAATTTATTATTTTTGATTTTTACTCAAGTACATTTTGTGCGGTAGAAATATTCCTTTTTAGAATATTGAACAATAATGTTAATCAACAGAATGCATGTGAGAATGTGCTTTTCAAAATAGTAAAACATTAGTAATTTTTAATAATGTCATACTGTTATGTGGGAAAATGAGTAGAGACTGAGACTGAGATTTAACTTAAGTATTTTCGTGATATTGGGGGCCAGGTTCATCCCAAATTTTGAAAATCTATGGCACACTAAAATAACAATTAAAATACGTCGATCGCTTTCCATAAACCATGTAAGTGTACTATAATATGTATAAGAAGAGTCATTTTGATAAGAACCTCAAAACTCCCTGCTAAAAGAAGAATTGTCATTACATTTTGGCGGTTATATAGTAAGGGAGACATGGTTAGCCTTTAATTGAAATAGTGTTTACTTAAGCTGTGACGAACTACATTTAAGACGTTAAATTGTTGACTGTCTAAACTCTTCATCAGGCATTCTTGATACTGTACATATTCGAAATGTCTTTTTACACCATATATGTCCATTCGTCTGGAGTTCAATATAGTGGTAACAGTGACGAGTGCGAACACATCTATATCATCACCGATTACCGGATGTCCGTTCTAAAACTTATATTAAGCATACCCAGAGTCAATATAGTGGTAACAGTGACGAGTGCGAACACGTCTATTTCATCACCGATTACCGGATGTCCGTTCTGAAACTTATATTAATCATACCCAGAGTCAATATAGTGGTAACAGTGACGAGTGCGAACACATCTATATCATCACCGATTACCGGATGACCGTTCTGAAACTTATATTAATCATACCCAGAGTCAATATAGTGGTAACAGTGACGAGTGCGAACACATCTATATCATCACCGATTACCGGATGTCCGTTCTAAAACTTATATTAAGCATACCCAGAGTCAATATAGTGGTAACAGTGACGAGTGCGAACACGTCTATTTCATCACCGATTACCGGATGTCCGTTCTGAAACTTATATTAATCATGTCCAGAGTCAATATAGTGGTAACAGTGACGAGTGCGAACACGTCTATTTCATCACCGATTACCGGATGTCCGTTCTAAAACTTATATTAATCATGTCCAGAGTCAATATAGTGGTAACAGTGACGAGTGCGAACACATCTATATCATCACCGATTACCGGATGTCCGTTCTAAAACTTATATTAATCATGTCCAGAGTCAATATAGTGGTAACAGTGACGAGTGCGAACACGTCTATTTCATCATCAATTACCGGATGTCCGTTCTAAAACTTGTATAAATCATGTCCAGAGTCAATATAGTGGTAACAGTGACGAGTGCGAACACATCTAGACCATCACCGATTACCGGATGTCCGTTCTGAAAGCTATATTAATCATGTCCAGAGTCAATATAGTGGTAACAGTGACGAGTGCGAACAGATCTATATAATCACCGATTACCGGATGTCCGTTCTAAAACTTGTATAAATCATGTCCAGAGTCAATATAGTGGTAACAGTGACGAGTGCGAACACATCTATATCATCACCGATTACCGGATGTCCGTTCTAAAACTTATATTAATCATGTCCAGAGTCAATATAGTGGTAACAGTGACGTATGCGAACACATCTAGACCATCACCGATTACCGGATGTCCGTTCTAAAACTTGTATAAATCAGATCCAGAGTCAATATAGTGGTAACAGTGACGTATGCGAACAGATCTATATCATCACCGATTACCGGATGTCCGTTCTAAAACTTGTATAAATCATGTCCAGAGTCAATATAGTGGTAACAGTGACGAGTGCGAACACATCTATATCATCACCGATTACCGGATGTCCGTTCTGAAACTTATATTAATCATACCCAGAGTCAATATAGTGGTAACAGTGACGTATGTGAACACGCCTAGACCATCGACGATTACCGGATGACCGTTCTGAAACTTATATTAATCATACCCAGAGTCAATATAGTGGTAACAGTGACGAGTGTGAACACGCCTAGACCATCGACGATTACCGGATGTCCGTTCTAAAACTTCATATAATCATGTCCAGAGTCAATAAAGTGGTAACAGTGACGAGTGCGAACACGTCTATTTTATCACCGATTACCGGATGTCCGTTTTAAAACTTGTATTAATCATACCCAGAGTCAATATAGTGGTAACAGTGACTAGTGCGAACACATCTATATCATCACCAATTACCGGATGTCCGTTCTAAAACTTATATTCATAATAATGTCCAGAGTCAATACAGTGGTAACAGTGACGTGTGCGAACACATCTATATCATCACCAATTACCGGATATCCGTTCTAAAACTTATATCAATCATGTCCAGAGTCAATATAGTGGTAACAGTGACGAGTGCGAACACATCTATATCATCACCGATTACCGGATGTCCGTTCTGAAACTTGTATTAATCATACCAAGAGTCAATATAGTGGTAACAGTGACGAATGCGAACACATCTATATCATCACCGATTACCGGATGTCCGTTCTAAAACTTGTATTAATCATGTCCAGAGTCAATATAGTGGTAACAGTGACGTATGCGAACACATCTATATCATCACCGATTACCAGATGTCCGTTCTGAAACTTATATTAATCATACCCAGAGTCAATATAGTGGTAACAGTGAAGATTGCAAACACTTTATGTCATCATCGATTACCGGATGTCCGTTCTAAAACTTGTATTAATCATGTCCAGAGTCAATATAGTGGTAACAGTGACGAGTGCGAACACATCTATATCATCACCGATTACCGGATGTCCGTTCTAAAACTTATATTAATCATGTCCAGAGTCAATATAGTGGTAACAGTGACGAGTGCGAACACATCTATATCATCACCGATTACCGGATGTCCGTTCTGAAACTTATATTAATCACACCCAGAGTCAATATAGTGGTAACAGTGACGAGTGCGAACACATCTATATCATCACCGATTACCGGATGTCCGTTCTAAAACTTATATTAATCATGTCCAGAGTCAATATAGTGGTAACAGTGACGAGTGCGAACACATCTTTATCATCACCGATTACCGGATGTCCGTTCTAAAACTTATATTAATCATGTCCAGAGTCAATATAGTGGTAACAGTGACGAGTGCGAACACATCTATATCATCACCGATTACCGGATGTCCGTTCTAAAACTTATATTAATCATGTCCAGAGTCAATATAGTGGTAACAGTGACGAGTGCGAACACATCTATATCATCACCGATTACCGGATGTCCGTTCTGAAACTTATATTAATCATACCCAGAGTCAATATAGTGGTAACAGTGACGTATGTGAACACGCCTAGACCATCGACGATTACCGGATGTCCGTTCTGAAACTTATATTAATCATACCCAGAGTCAATATAGTGGTAACAGTGACGAGTGTGAACACGCCTAGACCATCGACGATTACCGGATGTCCGTTCTAAAACTTCATATAATCATGTCCAGGGTCAATAAAGTGGTAACAGTGACGAGTGCGAACACGTCTATTTTATCACCGATTACCGGATGTCCGTTTTAAAACTTGTATTAATCATACCCAGAGTCAATATAGTGGTAACAGTGACAAGTGCGAACACATCTATATCATCACCAATTACCGGATGTCCGTTCTAAAACTTATATTCATAATAATGTCCAGAGTCAATACAGTGGTAACAGTGACGTGTGCGAACACATCTATATCATCACCAATTACCGGATATCCGTTCTAAAACTTATATCAATCATGCCCAGAGCCAATATAGTGGTAACAGTGACGAGTGCGAACACATCTATATCATCACCGATTACCGGATGTCCGTTCTAAAACTTATATTAATCATGTCCAGAGTCAATATAGTGGTAACAGTGACGAGTGTGAACACGTCCGTAGACCATCACCGATTACCGGATGTCCGTTCTAAAACTTATATTAATCATGTCCAGAGTCAATATAGTGGTAACAGTGACGAGTGTGAACACGTCCGTAGACCATCACCGATTACCGGATGTCCGTTCTAAACTTTAATATATTCATGTCCAGAGTCAATATAGTGGTAACAGTGACGTATGCGAAAACGTCTTTATCATCACCGATTACCAGATGTCCGTTCTAAAACTTATATTAATCATGTCCAGAGTCAATATAGTGGTAACAGTGACGAGTGCGAACACGTCTGTATCATCACCGATTACCGGATGCCGTTCTAAAAATTATATTTACTATGTCCAGAGTCAATATATTGCTTAAAGTAATGAATGCGAACACATCTAAATTATCACCGATTATCGTGCTTCAGGTGTTTGAAACCTGTTATAGTCATTCACATTTTTTACACAAAAGTCAACATGTTTCCATTCAGTTTTAACAAATACTTTGAGCAATGTTATATATAATGGTACACTGTATTTGTAATCTTGTGGCTTATTAAACGAACGACGAGATATTCTAAAATTTTGTGTTATTAATTTTTAACTTAATACCGAAAGGAATGTTTTAATGTTAAAAACGTGTATAATCATGTGTTTTTTTCTAACGAAGGACAACTGCTTATGACATGTTTCACATATTTAGTAGTTCGTAACCACGCTCAGACGCTTGCAACACCGAAAGCGCTTTCGCGTAAAATTGAATATTCATAAGGCCCGCCTTATCACCTGTTACCGTCTTCCCTTTAGCACTAACCGGCGTTATAGGGAACACAATAAATATCCAAATGTTAAAAAACGTTCCCTAAACGCGCATTATTGTGGCTAGAAGGTACATGTACATTAGTCTGAAATAATAGACGTGTTATACGGGATTCTTTCAATCCCTAACGTCTAAACGGTTTTGTGCAAAAAACCGTTTAAAAAATATTGAAATTGTATTAAGTGAAGTATTTTATGGTTGAAATGGATAATAAAGTAAAGATTTATATTCATATTTTACCATGGAAGTGCAAAGCTATTTTGCAAAAAAACAAGCATTTAATGCATTAAAACACATTATTCACCTTTTCATTAAAAGGAAAGTTGACTGACACAGACAACAATTATGCCAAGTGGAACAACTTAACCCAATCGTAATAACTCGGCCACCTCCAACAAGCTTCGAGATAATACAATCGTAACAACTCGGCCTTGGCCGAACAATCTGAACACTTCAGCCAGTATCCAACAGGGATTGACTATCTCGAAGCTTACCGAAGATGGCGAGTTGTTACAATTGATGGCCAAAATGTTCCGATTATTGTAAAATTGTGAACTGCAGCCTTGCAGGTGCCCTTCATGTATATTTTGTTATGTTTTGACAGAATGAAATGAAGAAAAAACCATCAAACTCATAATTATTTGCTTGATATTACTTTTTGGTTACGGAATTTATATAAAATAACATTATCTGGTAATATTTCTTGTTTTTATGATATGTTATAGATGCAATATGCTTTAACCCGGAATCCCTATCGGAATAACTACCCACTTTTCGTACAAAACAATTTGTACGTGAAGGATTTGCTGTATCAAAAATCGTAAAAAAATCTGTCAACGTACAATTATTACGACTAGAAGGTACATCTAGCTGATCTACATCTCTTAGTCTAAATATTTGTACGTTGACAGACTCTATTTACGATTAAAAAAAATGTATATATATATATATATATATATATATATATATATATATATATATATATATATATATATATATATATATATATATAAATATATATGGCAAATCCTTCACTACAACATCTTTCATGTTACTTTCAATTCAGAGTTGATTATTCACTAAAATTATTTCGCATTTTTAATTGTTGTTTAACCTGAAATGTCTCAACCATCAAAAAAGAACATATATGCTTCAATAGACGTGTTATATGGGATTCTTCCAATCCCTTACGTCTAATCGGGTTTGTGCAAAACAGGGTGGGGTTGAAAGATATTGAAATCGTAGTTAGATAAGTATTATATGTTTGAAATAGATATTAAAGGTTTAATATTCGTATTTTAGTTATTACCATGTAAGTGCAAAGATTTTTTTCACAAAACAAGCATTTAATGCATTTAAACACAACCATTTTACATCTATGTAAATCTATGCACCGCAGTCTTGCAGGTGATCTTCATGTATAACAGTTTATATCATTATGTTTTGACAGTATGAAATGAAGAAAAACACTCATCAAACTCATATTAATTCGTCAGCTTTTATTTTTTGTGTACATAACTCATATTTTAGATATATATAATTATCTGACCCAGAATCCCAATCGGAATAGCTACTCACTTTTGGTACAAAAAATTGTATGGGAAGGATATGCCATTTCAAAATTTGTAAAAAGATCAGTTAAGTTACTATTATTTGGACTAGTGCTTCAAGTGTTTGATTTATTGACTCTATAATGTATAATGCACCTGTCAATTGTAGAGCCAAGCTTGGAGCTGCCTAAAAATCAGTTACCCAGTTAGCTCAGTTTGACAGATCTCCATGCAAGTGTTCACATGGTCGTGGGTTCAAGCACCATACCAGTAGCATCTTTTCTTAAAGGTTTACTTTAGAACCCATCATCCAGGAGTAAACAATTATGATTTTTTTATTAAATATTACAGGCCATGTTCTTTTGTAAACTTTCAGATTGAGAAGTGCCTGGATACAAGGCTAGTATTGTTAACATCATCTGATACAATCAACTGGAACAAAGCTGAAATGGCTGCCTGACCTGACTTAAAAATTGGATGGTAGTACATCAGACTAGAAGATTACAAGTAATTGAGGTGGACAAAATGAAACCTGAGCCTACCAAAGCTGACAGATTGCACAAGAAACACATAAATGCAGGTATTTACTGAGATATTGTAATTATTTTTTGAAACTTCTCATTCATTTAGGAAGTTCAGTTGAAACAGAGTTGGCAAAAAAATGAATAAAGGTATATACATTTATATACATTTTGAATTCTAATTCAAATGAGAACTTTACTGGCCAGCACAGAATGGTAAAATGCTAGTCTACCAATATAAATGTGCCTGGTTCGAATCAGTAAAGCTGATGAATGTACTGGTTGTGTAGCCAGGATGTGAGTAGGTCTGCACTTGGCTGATAATGCATATCATATGTTTAAACTGCACTCTCACAGATTTTCTGTTTTACCAACTCTTTTTTTATTTCTTGGTCTTGTAATGAATTATTTTATGCGAATTTCTGAACACTGGACATAACAGACAACTGGAAAAAGGGGATCGCTGCTTTCTTATATTAATTCAGTCAAAAAAGACAACTGAAAATATTGGAACGCTGTTATCTTATTTTAATACGGTCAAAAGATGATGTTCTGTGCCAAAAATCTCATTATTAGTAAAGCGTTAGTAATGCTTTTAACCATAAAACCAATAGTTACAAATGTAAATATAAAAAACATGATCTTATCTTTTGTCAGCAGTCTTATTTCATCAGTTTTCATACTGCTTTTCATTAGCTTATTCCAAGCCAAAAAGTAAAAGAAGTTGTCAAAACCTTCAGTGACTGAGAGTGCAGCACTCTTACAGATTGAATGTTTTGACTACTTTATTTATTTTTTGTCTTGGAACGGGCCAATTTATGTGAAAATGCATGTTAACCATTCATATAAGATTGCTGACAATAAATTTGTCAGAAAATGTTTATATTTAAGTTCAAAATGTTTTATGCATTTTTCTTAAACCGTTAGTAACGCTTTAAGCCATAAAACCTTTGTTTTCGACCTAAAATATGGAATCTAATATTTTGTCAGTAGTCTTATATCACTGGTTTGCAGATATTTTAGCAAAAAAATAGGTCATTCCAAGACAAAAAATACAAAAGTTGTAAAAAACAGTAAATCTGTGAGAGTGCAGCTTTAAATGACTAAATGTTTTGATTTGGCTCATAATCAAAATCTTGGTTTATATATTTTTTTATAATTTAGCATCTGTTGAGAAGAAATTTATTTCTAGATTGAAGGCACACACTATAGATTGATGCCCAAAAATATATTTCTTATTTTAATGCGTTATCATGTCTAACTCATTTGACTTAAATGATCAAAGCAAAAGAAATGCAAATGATTAATCTGCAGATATACAAATGTAAGCTTTATTAACTGGGGAAATTGTTGCCACTTGTCTATTAATTAAAGAACACATTTATAATTAATAATGTTTAATCTGTACACAAATCATATGCCTTCTTTGTTTTAACCATCAATGTCAAAGAGTCCAGCATAATAATGCATTAAATTGAAAAAAATGCATTAATTTATATGAACCTTTTAAAACAAAGACATTTACTAAATCCAATAAAAAATAATTGAATATTGATGCAGAGTTCAGTTAGAATATGATATAACTTTTTTTGCAGTTGTTGCAGTGAAACTTGCACAAGTGTGTTTTCTGTGGAGATAAAGAGATAGTGTCCAGCAATGAAGACCCAACTCAAGATCTGACCTTGTAAGGTCAATAGGAAATAACTGTGTGGGAAAATGGGAAAAACCTGCAGTCAGGAATGCACGGAAATCATCAAAAGAACAGTGTTAAATTAATCTTGAATAACTTGACATTTATTTTGTTTGACATATTTATTCATGGTGCAGTGAAAACATTCTTTTTTTCTCATGGTTATTTAAATTTAGAATTGATAGGAGGGAACATCACTATGTAGTTTTATGTTCATAGTCAGATCAAAACCCATGTACATGCCCAAATGAGCATTCGAAAATATCAAAATGGTACTTGTTGTATGTAGTGTAAGTTAATTAACTTAATAAACAAAAATATTTAATCAATTTCAATTTATTATGCCCCTTTCAAAGAAGAGGAGTATATTGCTTTGCACATGTTGGCCGCTACGTCCGTCTGTCTGACAGTAGACCAAAGCTTTTCCGGGTGATAACTCTACAATTCCTAGACCTATTGTCAAACTTGACATGAAAGTTTGGTTTAACCAGTAGATGACCCCTTTTGATTTTAGGGGTAATATGGTCAAAGGTCACAGTGACCTTGAACAGGAAGGTGTCAAACCATACATCTGACTGATAAGTTGACAATGCCTGCACCTATGGCCCTCAAACTCAACATGGAGGCTAAGTCTTACTATTAGAAGATCCTATTGATTTAAGGGGTCATTGGGTCAAAAGTCAAGGTCATAGTGACCTTGAATGCTAAAAGGTTGTACTAATAATGACTGGACAAAGCCTGCACCAATTGCCCTTGAACAACTTGACTTTGGGGTTGGGCCTGACCAGTAGGTGAGCCCTATTGATTTGTCACAGACCATTGAACGCAAAAAGCTTGCCTGTGTGACAACTCGACAAAGTCTGCACCCATGGCCTTCTAACTTGAAATTTAGGTTTGGGGTGACCAGCAGATGACCCCTTTGGATTTGGAGGTCAAGGTCACATCTCCAATATTGGTCATTAAAACTATGTCATTTACTTATTCCCTGCTGCTAAGAGGATACATGTTTATCAGCAAATATCAGCCATCATCTGAATATGAGTGAAAACTGTACCAACTACCCTCATACTTTGAATAGCATAATCTTAAAACTGCCTCAAAGGCATCTTTTGTCAATGAAAAACCAGCTGTCATTTCGGTCCATGCATATTTCATTCAGTTGTCCAGATATTCTTGACAACATGGCGCTCATTAATGTTGCAGATTTGAAATTTAAGACATTATTTTTTTTTTTCTTCAGCACCATGCAGATTTATTAACACTTTTATAATAAAAACAAACTAGAAAACAAATTTTAAAGATATTAGTTTTTTTTCATGGTATGATGCCACAGCACCATGCAGATTTGTTTTCACTTTAATATCAAAGAAAGTAACTCGAGCACAAATTTTGTAGATATGTGGACTCTGTTGATAGAAGTTCTGGGAGGCATTTTTAGGCTTGAAAGAGCATTTTAAAGTTATATTTTATTATGTCCCTTGAATCTTGGGTATAGTTTGTATTGTATTTGCATTTTAAAGACATTGGCTTCAACAGACCATAATGAAATGAAGGAATGTAATTGCTTACTGAAACTGTTATAAGCGACGTCATAAATTGAAGCAATTTTAACATAATGAATATGCA
Source organism: Mya arenaria (assembly GCF_026914265.1). NCBI lineage: Eukaryota > Metazoa > Mollusca > Bivalvia > Myida > Myidae > Mya > Mya arenaria. The sequence continues at coordinate 31,239,063 of NC_069133.1, read as the reverse complement.
TTTAACTAATTTAAAGCGGTTCAAAATTAGGAAATTTGAATGAAGAATCTTGTAGGCCATTGGATACATGATTAAGTAGGGCCAATATATTTGTGCTTATTATAATCACATTTATCCTTCTTCATCTACCTTAAAGAGTGTTCATCATTTGTATGAAATCATTTGATCACGTTTCATTTGAAAGAACTTTGCGGTAGTGTTTGCTTGCTTCAGTTACGTCACCGACAGTCTTGCAGCGCTTTCAGCGCTTTGATTATAGTTTGGTCCTGTTTAGGGGTTTCGTTGGTCACCCAAGGTTACATTGAATAAAGAAGGAACTGAAAATTGTTTTGCTATTTAAAGGTACTAATAAACATCCAATCGCTAAGCTTCCAACGGATTACGGTGCAGAATTTGTTTTTCTTTCAAATGCATATTTCGAAAAATTGAATTTAGAAATATCTTTTGGTCCTTTTTGACCATTTATGTAAAAATAGCAGAAAATCGATGCTCATGAACTGTGTATTCAATTCTGGTTTTATGGCCCCTCCTGTGGCGTGATCATGGTGATCTCAGCGGGGTAGGCAAGTTTGTGATACTTCGGATAGGGCATGTTAAACAAAGTTTGTCATTTATAGTAGCAAAATTATTTCATAACTGTTTGGTTCCTTTGTTCGATCTGAAAATAATTTGTGATTGATGCTTGACTGCATTTTCCCCTTATAACTTTATCATTATTTAATCAAAATAATGATACTCGATGCGAGACAATTATTATGGGTTTTTTTGTTCATCAGGTGTTATTGCGTATTAGATGTTCATAAGTTTTAAAGTCCGAAATAAATAGTTTATTTAAAGCTTTGAATTGATTTTTTTTTCTTTTAAAATGTTAATGTTTCAAGTTTCATTTGCAATATTGGCAATACATATGGGCTATGAAACATAATAAACAAGGGTATTGGTGAGAGATAATAATTTGCATATCTGCATCGAGTGAACATGTTCATTAGTTATGCTTCAGTTCTACTTCTTAATTGTATACAATTTGGTCTATTATTCTTTTGCACCCAACTCAGCATTAGTTGTTTTGGCTTGCTATAGGGAAGATATTGTCCGTCATGCATGTAATTAACGTTTTTACGTTGTTTCATTTAAGGAATGAATTGCGGGCTTGATGTCATTATCGGGGTATGAACGCAAATGGGCTGGTCAAAGTGTGTGGAGTCCGAAGGACTCCACGAGTACTTTGACCAGCCGAATTGTGTTCATATCCCCGATAATGACATCAATCCCACAATTCATTTCTTATATTTACATTAATAGTTTATTATTTCATTCAAGAATTGTTAAAAAAACCCCACTTAATTTCATTTAAAAAAAAAACTTTCAGTAACCCATTCCTACCTATTCTGTAAATAGAACGACCCGGAAGCATTTTTTTAATGACGTCACAATATCGCGGGAAAAGATCAACCACTTGAAATCACTATTAAACGTAAAATTCAAACAGTTATGCTTTCAATTCAAACAACTATACATTTAAAATTTTAAAAACTAACACTTTCTAAAAAGTTGATTTATATTTTACGGGACCTTCTGACACAATACAAACAATAATAAGATAAATATTTTTCATGTGTATTGTTATGCAATAAATTGCGATCCGAACATATCCGAAGATGTTGCGTTCATCGATTGATGAACGCAATTGCCGAAATGACGTTCATTTAAGGAATGGAAGTTGAGGTGTAAATATACGTTAATGACATTTAACTTGCTGTCCTAAATAATAGCAACAACAGATTATACTTCGTTTTATCTGTCTCTTTTCCGAAATATCACACCCTATTTTGTTTAACTCTGCTAAGAAAAATATCAACCTCTAATAAGAACGGTGTGCACTGAAGAGAGAAATCGATTGAGATATCCGTTACCCTGATAAGCTCCAAAGTTGGCAATGATATATATGTATACATACATGGCGTCATTCATAGCATTAAATGAAAAACAGTATTCAACGATCATAATTCTAAAAGTCTTTATTCGAAGCGGTCCAAGGTATACATTTTTCGTAACTAATTGTAAGTTGTGTGTGAGTTGTTGTTTCTTGTGTCGTTTTTTGTATTTATTTCAGTATCTTTATTAGATAACAATACTGTATGATACTCCATTTGAGATATTGTATTACATCATTGAATACTATTTTAATAGGTATCGACAGTATTCTTGGTCAGATTTTCACGTGCCATGACCTTTAACAACGACTGCAATGTTGGTTTGCTCTGAAATTCACCGAGTATCATCGTTCATGTATGAGGATAGAATACTCGTGCTGTAGTCGTACTGAATAGCATGAAATAAGTGTACAAGGTCCCGTAGAATTTTATAATCCCTCATATGTCTTTCTGCCACTGTATTAGCTTGCTGCAAGGAATTCACAATTTCCTCGTGACTTACTGCAGGCATCACGATTTCCACTCTGTAGGTGAATGCCATTTTAATAAAGCACAGAAATGGGTATAATTTTGCTTCGAGAGAACGGAAGTGGAAGTCAAGGCTGGGAGAGTAGTTGGATCGTTCCTCGTCTTCTCGAACCTTATCAATGTAGACGGCAGCCAAGGAGCCTCGTCGATAATCTTCAACAAGGCGATCTATCAACTAAAAATCAGAGGTAAATCATATACTACAGATAATACAAATACTTATACTAATAATAATACTTATAATACTAATATCCAAACTATATAATAATAATAATAATAATACCTATAATACAAATAATACTACTAATATCATTAATACTAACACAAATACTAATATTAATACTGCTGCTGCTGCTATTGCTACTGCTACTGCTGCTGCTGCTGCTACTACTACCACTGCCACTGCCACTACCCCTACCACTACCACTACCACTACCACTACTACTACTACTACTACTACTACTACTACTACTACTACTACTAATTATAATAATAATAATAATAATAATACAAATTCAGGAGTATCGTTTAAGCGCATTGGGAATTATAAGGTTGTGACCGTAAGTCCTGAACTGTCTGTCATACCTGTGGATAATGTTCTACTTCTATGCTGGGAAATCCTGGAACTGTGGAATTGTCGTCTAAAAACCGGACCAGCTCAGAACTTTCCAGCCGTTCTGCTACCTATTGATTTAGATATTCAAACACATTTTTCTCTCAATATATATCATTCGCATTACCGCTAAAAATGTAAATCTATATATATAAAAATTTCAAAACTGTCGGTAAAACAGAAAACAAAATGGCTACATTTTAAAATAATTTCCAGCATATTTCTCAAATTAGGCGAATTTTGACAGCCAATGAAAATGGTCCATTTCTAAAATCCTATATTTGGCGCCAATCAAAACGGAGGAAACTCATATTGGCCAAGTTTTGTTGATATTGGCCTAGTTTGGTCGATATAAGCCGCGGTTTGGCATATATTGTCTTCAATTGTCTGATATATGTACCGCGATTGTCCCCGTATCGCGTAAAATACGTGATAGTTGATCAATAATAGTACACACCACTGAGGGTCATATGACACCGGCAAGTCAGCCCCCGAAGGCATTATTATACACTTTATGTAAGCATTATTCTGGTATTTGTGGGGGAAAAATTAACGTAGAAAACGCCCTTCTGTACATTTCACCAAAAACGCGCGTGCGACGTTGCGTACCGACGCCATAAAGCGCAGTAATTTAAAATCACTATTGACGTCAAATAGCTCCTCTCGCATTTTTACGATTATCTATTTTCAATTTTAATTAAAAGTCTTGCATACTTATATGTTTGATTGCGCTTTATTGAAATTGCATAATATACTTTTCATAAACCGTACAATACAAGTAATAATAAGTGGCGCGTTGTTGCGTGTGACTCATCTTACATGTGGGTGTAAGACCGGTTTTTCCAGCAATGGTCAGATCGGCAAGCCTCGTTACCGGCTTACGCGGGTGCCCTCGGGTCGGATTTTTTATCAGTACCGGAAACACATGATAGATACTTATAATCTTAACTCTTGGCCATGGAAGATACTTATGATCATCTGGCACCCGCCATGCTAGATGAGTCACGCGCTGTGACGCAATACTTTCTCTTTTTTATTATACACTTTATGTAAGCATAATTCTGATATTTCAATATATGATTTCATTAAACATTAACTTTGCTAAAAACAAAGCTTCAAAAGAAAACGAACAAACCCCTAAAGACGTATATTGAAGGAACGCTTGGATGAATGCAGTGAATAAAAATACTACGCGTCGTGACGTCAGTAAATATCATCGCACGCGCTTTTTGGTAGAATTTCAAAAATGCGGTTTTCTATGTCATTTTCTTTCGAAAAAGAAAGAAATTTGAGGTTTGCTAGAAAAAAAAACATAAATCATGTGTGTCCGGTTCGGATAAAAAATGCTACCCTCTGGAACGCTGCCTAGCCGGTAGCTCGGCAAGCCTCGTTACCTGGAAACGTTGGTGCCTTCGGGTCGGATATTTCTATCCGGACTGGAAACACACGACATATATTATAAGACCGTAAAACGTCGAGGCTCCGATGCTAACCCTAAGTTAAATTATAGTAGGCGACGATATGATCAAAGTCCAGGTGTCGGGTGTTTGCTGCTTACATGCAGCCAAGTGTATACACGTTGTCTAAAGTGTCTACAGGTTATCTTTTGGCAAAATTTCAAATTTAAATAATTTTATTGGTAATTTGTGATTATTGGGAAATAGTTTTGGTTAAGTAGTTGTACGCAATTGGCTGCTGTCCTTAACTGGTGACCGTTAACAAATGCGCCTGGAATATTCGTTCTGCATTTCGTCTTGATTCGTTGAGCATTTGACCAAAGTTTGAGAAAAACCTTCTTAGGGTTTAGGACTTGTTGTGGGTACACGCACAGTCCTGTAACCTTGAACGGTGATCATGAATTTCGGTCGGCTAGGCTTACAAATGTGATATGCATGTTGCCCAAGTGAGGTGAATATTTACCCAAAAGTGAACTAAAATCCGATAATGATCTTAGAAGTAATGAGTTGCAACAAACGGTCCCATTACTACACGTTACACAAAAAAAAATGTCCAAGGGTGCATTGTGGCCCTGCTGTTGAGCTATATATGGTCCTGCACTTTGTCTTGATGTGGCTAACTCTTGTGATTTTTATTTAATCGGTCCATGCACCATGAAGTAACTGACCGGACATAAACTGCGACGGACGGAATCGAGTAATCCTATATTCACATAAAACAATGATCGTATATGCATTAAGAACAATCATGATTTTCGTCAAACAGATATCAATATGTAAAATGTTAAAGGATAACATGTTTATGACCCCATATCCTTGAGTTTTGACCAAGTGACCTCTTAAAGCAACATGAAACATCTACTTCACATATGAAGTATTTGTGTAGAAAAGTTATCAAAATATTGAGTGCTAAATAATGACATGTATAGCCCATGTGACCTTGACCTCTGGTCACATGACCTGAAATTGATGTACGTGAAGTTAGCGGCCTAGCGGCCTAGCGGCCTAGCGGCGTGAAGTTAGCGGCCTAGCGGCCTAGCGGCGTGAAGCTAGCGGCCTGGCGGCCTAGCGGCCTAGCGGCCTAGCGGCGTGAAGTTGGCGGCCTAGCGGCCTAGCGGCCTGGCGGCCTAATTATTTTTTCTATGTCCAAGCAATTGTTAATGCGTTTTTTTAAAAACAATGATAAATCAAGGTTTTTTATTCATATAGTTACATAGCGGCCTTAAATTGTTATCTATTCAGAATATTTTTCTTTACCTTTTATTCTAAAACAATTTAAAATTAACTGTTTTATGCACAAATTATCACTCTGAAGCGTTTTTCAACTTTTTTCAAAAAAGTCGATCAAGCACTTCAGCGGCCTAGCGGCGTGAAGTTGGCGGCCTGGCGGCCTAGCGGCCTAGCGGCCTAAAATGGTATCCTATTTCAAACCATGTATACATGCATTTTCTTCTAAAACAATGACATATTAGCTGTTTTTATGCACAAATTAACACTTTGAAGCTATTAGCGATTATCAACATTTTTTTTAAAGCGCCAATTAAGCAGTCAGCTATTTCAAAGCATTACACATGCCTGATCTTCTAAAACAATGATATATTTACTGTTTTATGCACAAATTATCACTCTAAAGCGTTTTTTATTTATTTTTTTCAAAAAGGTTGATCGAGCACTTCAGCGGCCTAGCGGCCTAGCGGCCTAGCGGCGTGAAGTTAGCGGCCTGGCGGCCTAGCGGCCTAGCGGCCTAAAATGGTTTCCTATTTCAAACCATGTATACATGCATTTTCTTCTAAAACAATGACATATTAACTGTTTGTATGCATTAATTAACACTTTGAAGCTATTAGCGATTTTTTCAACAGTTTTTTTTTCAAAAGTGTCGATAAAGCAGTCAGCTATTTCAAAGCATTAAACATGCCTGTTCTTCTAAAACAATGATGTATTTACTGTTTTTATGCACAAATTATCACTCTGAAGCGTTTTTCAATTCGTTTCCAAAAAAATCGATCGAGCAATTCAGCGGCCTAGCGGCCTAGCGGCGTGAAGTTAGCGGCCTGGCGGCCTAGAGGCCTAGCGGCCTAAAATGGTTTCCTATTTCAAACCATGTATACATGCATTTTCTTCTTAAACAATGACATATTAACTGTTTGGATGCACAACTTAACACTTTGAAGCTATTAGCGATAATCAACATATTTTTTTTTCAAAAAGTCGATTGAGCAGTCAGCTATTTCAAAGCATTAAACATGGCTGATCTTCTAAAACAATAATGTATTTACTGTTTTTATGCACAAATTATCACTCTAAAGCGTTTTTTCTATTTTTTTTCAAAAAAGTTGATCGAGCACTTCAGCGGCCTAGCGGCCTAGCGGCCTAGCGGCGTGAAGTTAGCGGCCTGGCGGCCTAGCGGCCTAGCGGCCTAAAATTGTTTCCTATTTCAAACCATGTATACATGCATTTTCTTTTAAAACAATGATATATTAACTGTTTTTATGCACAAATTAACACTTTGAAGCTATTAGCGATTATCAACAGTTTTTTTTTCAAAAGTGTCGATTGAGCGGTCAGCTATTTCAAAGCATTAAACATGCCTATTCTTCTAAAACAATGATGTATTTACTGTTTTTATGCACAAATTATCACTCTAAAGCGTTTTTCAATTCTTTTCCAAAAAAAGTCGATCGAGCACTTCAGCGGCCTAGCGGCGTGAAGTTAGCGGCCTGGCGGCCTAGCGGCCTAGCGGCCTAGCGGCCTAAAATGGTTTCCTATTTCAAACCATGTATACATGCATTTTCTTCTAAAACAATGACATATTAACTGTTTGAATGCACAAATTAACACTTTGAAGCTATTAGCGATGATCAACATATTTTTTTTTTCAAAAAGTCGATTGAGCAGTCAGCTATTTCAAAGCATTAAACATGGCTGATCTTCTAAAACAATAATGTATTTACTGTTTTTATGCACAAATTATCACTCTAAAGCGTTTTTTTTTTTTTTAAATTCAAAAAGGTTGATCGAGCACTTCAGCGGCCTAGCGGCCTAGCGGCGTGAAGTTAGCGGCCTGGCGGCCTAGTGGCCTAGCGGCCTAAAATGGTATCCTATTTCAAAGCATGAATACATGCATTTTCTTCTAAAACAATGACATCTTAGCTATTTTTATGCACAAATTAACACTTTGAAGCTATTAGCGATTATCAACATTTTTTTTTAAAGCGTCGATTAAGCAGTCAGCTATTTCAAAGCATTACACATGCCTGATCTTCTAAAACAATGATATATTTACTTTTTTATGCACAAATTATCACTCTAAAGCGTTTTTTGTTTTTTTCTTTTTTCAAAAAGGTTGATCGAGCACTTCAGCGGCCTAGCGGCCTAGCGGCGTGAAGTTAGCGGCCTGGCGGCCTAGCGGCCTAGCGGCCTAAAATGGTTTCCTATTTCAAACCATGTATACATGCATTTTCTTTTAAAACAATGATATATTAACTGTTTTTATGCACAAATTAACACTTTGAAGCTATTAGCGATTTTTTCAAAAGTGTCGATAAAGCAGTCAGCTATTTCAAAGCATTAAACATGCCTGTTCTTCTAAAACAATGATGTATTTACTGTTTTTATGCACAAATTATCACTCTAAAGCGTTTTTCAATTCTTTTCCAAAAAAGTCGATCGAGCACTTCAGCGGCCTAGCGGCCTTTTTTGAGGCTGAACTTTTTTGAAAAACAAGAGGCACATCAGTGCCTGTGCTCCACTGGCCAAAAGGTTCAAGCAAAGACCACCTAACGAACATTTTCGTCAAGTTTCATAGAAATACAATCATCAATTTTTGAGGAGAAGTTATTTAAAAAAAATAATTACTTTAATAGCTCTGGCTGCCATGTTGTGCAGTGGACCGAAATGATTTGGGCAATTTGAGTAAAGGAGCACCAAACAAACATTTCTGTCAAGTTTTATCGAAAAGAGGTCATCGGTTTCGACGACAAGTCGTATAAAGTTTTTTTTAAATTTTAGCTCTGGCAGCCATGGTGTGCAGTGGACTGGAACCATTTAACAAATTTTGGTTAATGACCACCCAAGGAACATTTCTGTCAAGTTTCATCAAAATCTGATCATCGGTTTCTGAGGAGAAGTGGTGTAAAGGTTTTCCTATTTTTAGCTCTGGCTGCCATGTTGTGCAGCGGAACGGAACCATTTGGGCAATTTTGGTTAAAGGGCATCCCGATGAACATTTATGTAAAGTTTCATCAAAATCTGATAATCGGTTTCTGAGAAGATGTAGTTTAACGTTTTTTTCTATTCTTAGCTCTGGTGCCCATGTTGTGCAGCAGACCAGAACTGTTTGGGCTATTTTGGTTAAGGACTACCCAAGTAACATTTCTATCAAGTTTCATTGCAATACGATCATCGGTTTCTGAGGAGAAGTCGTTTAAAGGTTTTTCTATTTTTACCTCTGGGGGCCATCTTGTGCAGTGGACCGAAACCATTGAAGCAAATTTGATAAAGGACCATCCAAGGAACATTTCTGTTAAGTTTCATCAAAATCTGATCATCGGTTTCTGAGAAGATGTTCTTTAAAGGTTTTTCTATTTTTTGCCCTGGCAGCCATGTTGTGCAGCGGACCGGAACCATTTGAGCAATTTTGGTTAAGAACCACCCAAGGAACAATTATGTCAAGTTTCATAAAAATCTGCCTATCCGTTTCAGAGGAGATGTCGTTTAAAGATTTTGCTATTTTTAGCTGTGGCGGCCATATTGTGCAATGGACCAGAACCATTTGAGCAATTTTAATAAAGGACCACCCAAGGAACATTACTGTTAAGTTTCATCAAAATCTGATCATCGGTTTCTGAGAAGATGTTCTTTAAAGGTTTTTCTATTTTTTTGCCCTGGCAGCCATGTTGTGCAGCGGACCGGAACCATTTGAGCAATTTTGGTTAAGGACCACCCAAGGAACAATTCTGTCAAGTTTCATCAAAATCTGCCTATCCGTTTCAGAGAAGATGTCGTTTAAAGATTTTGCTATTTTTAGCTGTGGCGGCCATATTGTGCAATGGACCAGAACCATTTGAGCAATTTTAATAAAGGACCACCCAAGGAACATTACTGTCAAGTTTCATCAAAATCTGCCGAACCGTTTCAGAGGAGATGTCGTTTAAAGATTTTGCTATTTTTAGCTCTGGCGGCCATATTGTGCAATGGACCGGAACCATTTGAGCAATTTTGGTAAAGGACCACCAAAGGAAAATTCCTGTGAAGTTTTGTCAAAATCCGCTTATCAGTTTCAGAGGAGATGTCGTTTAAAGTAAAAGTTTACGCACGCACGCACGCACGCACTCACGACGGACAATCTGTGACGACATAAGCTCCATGGCCTTTGGCCAGTGGAGCTAAAAAATAAAAAACGCTTTAGAGTGATAATTTGTGCATAATAACAGTAAATATATCATTGTTTTAGAAGATCAGGCATGTTTAATGATTTGAAATAGCTGACTGCTTAATCGACGCTTTTAAAAAAAAAATGTTGATAATCGCTAATAGCTTCAAAGTGTTAATTTGTGCATAAAAATAGCTAAGATGTCATTGTTTTAGAAGAAAATGCATGTATTCATGCTTTGAAATAGGATACCATTTTAGGCCGCTAGGCCACTAGGCCGCCAGGCCGCTAACTTCACGCCGCTAGGCCGCTAGGCCGCTGAAGTGCTCGATCGACTTTTTTGAAAAAAAGTTGAAAAACGCTTCAGAGTGATATTATGTGCATAAAACAGTTAATTTAAAATTGTTTTAGAATAAAAGATAAAGAAAAATATTCTGAATAGATAACAATTTAAGGCCGCTATGTAACTATATGAATAAAAAACCTTGATTTATCATTGTTTTAAAAAAAACCGCATTAACAATTGCTTGGACATAGAAAAAATAATTAGGCCGCTAGGCCGCTAGGCCGCCAACTTCACGCCGCTAGGCCGCTAGGCCGCCAGGCCGCTAACTTCACGCCGCTAGGCCGCTAGGCCGCTTGGCCGCTAACTTCACGCCGTTAGGCCGCTAGGCCGCTAGGCCGCTAACTTCACGTACATCTAAAATTGTCATTTACTCAATACGTTCTAGCATCCTGTATAGTTGAGGGCTATATCGGATAATAAGCAAAAACTTTTTGAATGTGTGACGTATTCGTCTGAACAATATTTTGACGAATTTTTTTTTATTGTTTTTTTTTGGACATGTGACGTATTCGTTTTTACGTTCGGGGGTGGGGGGGGTGTAGGTGTGACATATTCGTATGTGTGAAAATTACGGTTCAACGCAAGTGAAAATAGCCTAATGGTGAGTGAGTGAGTGAGTTTTACAGGAGCGCGGGCGAGCGGGTATCCAATCGAAAGAGTGTCGCTCAAGCTGTTCAGCACTATGAGAGCTTTCATATATATTGTGGTACTCATTGACTGATGAAACCATGCGAGTGTGTTGGCGAAGCTAGCCGATGACAATACTTTACTATAATTGCATAATATCGTTTGTACATATAGCCAAAATAACTTATGATAATGATTTCAACGTATCGTTTTTACAAATATAGTTCCTATTAAATATGCATATATGTACATGTTTTTGTTTCTTTGTTGTTGTTTTTTCTTCATTTTAATCTACATTGTTTTACGTGATGTGAACATTGTATTTGAATATATGGTTTACTTTTGTTTCCTTTGAAAAGTGGGACCTAGCATTTATGAAATAAAAGTTGAAAAGAAATGCAAAAAGATACAAAAAGGACAGTTTCTTACATATCTGTCACGAAGGTACGTTGCCTTGTCAACAATATCGTTTGCCTTGATCCAAAGCCGGTGTGCCACAAATCTGTCCGAAGACTGACGCATGCGTATTAAGTCGGGTACAATGGTTGGTTGTGACGTAATAGAACCCCTGCAGGGTTGAGACCATCGGGGTGTGGCTTGAATGATACCAACTGCTTTCTGGAGCATTGTTATCCAAACAAGTATGTGTGCGAAACCTGCAAATAGAATCATTATGATCTGGTTGCTGAATGGAACATGATGATTACACGGATGCGAAACGGTGGTTGCAGCTCTTTTATGAGCTGTATATAAAAAAAGAGCCGATGACACTTCCGAGCTAGAGCAAAAGAACGGATATCATCATAAAACGTAAGTATGACTCGTTATTTTATCCAATATCACAATTATGAGGGCTTATTTGAGAAATCGGGGAATGCAGTGCCATATAAATATATTTAATCTTACACACGTATTTCGAGTGCTTTTATTTTGTCGAGTATAAAAATGACCGCCTGTTTACCGGAAAAAGCAAGTTTATACTCTTTTTCTGGGTTGAGCTGGAGCCAAAAGCCAGGGAGCTTGAGCCAAAGCATGGAAGCTGAGCCAATACGCTGTATGATAATGCACGTTTTGATGTGAAATATCGGCAGATTCCGAACGCTTAATTCTTTATTAATAAATATTTCTTAATAAAAAAAGTTATATGTATTACTCCTCGATAAGTTCCAAGTCAGAAAGTCAGATGTGAAGCAAAAACCTTCTATTTTGTTCTGTTAGATATATGTTTATTCATTCATTTCTATATATAAAAGTGGGCGAGGGGTGCGTTCAAGGTGTTTAATTCTTTATGTTATCGTAATAATAAAGCAAACCTGTGTTGTGTTATATTATGATAAATTGATTTAGTTTGACAATATCTGCATCTTAAAAAGGTTAAGGAATTTTCAAAAGTGTTTCAATCGTCGAACTCCTGACTTTTCATATTAAACCATGTGCGATTTCTGTTTTTGTAGGACACTGTTATTTCAACATATTTGGTTAAAATATAGTATCTATATTTAAATTGGTAGGGCAATCTAAGGAACAATACTCATCAACAAATGGACTGGCAATAACATTTCTTGTGAGTTGCTGAAATGTCTGCAAAGTCGGATGGTAAAAAAAAATTGCGATGAACTTCCAAGTACAACTTTTGAACCGTAATGAAACCAAATATATTAGTTTTTCAATGACAAAAAATGCACACTTATACCAGTTAGTGATTCGTTTTAAGTCTGGCGTTGTGGCTGTATTGTCGGGTACCATCACTATACCCACAATGTCTAGCAACTAACCTTGTCAATCGTAAATGGAAGACCACACACACTGATGTTTATTGGCTTACTATCGTGTGCTAACTTATGCTGTATGCCGACCTTGATGGTCCAGGAAACAATGAACTATTGTAAGAATACACACTAGTTTTCACTAAAACTAAGCCAGGCTTGCGTTTAATATCGGTAAATAGTGTACCTCATTTTTATATATAGCAAATATTAATCAAATGTACAGACAAATAACACTAACACGTATCCTCAATCCGATTGGTGTACTAGCGGTCAGACTTACACGTATCCTCAATCCGATTGGTGTACTAGCGGTTAGTTCATTTCAAAGTTGATGTAGTTTAGCACATAGTATCAGTTTTTTGTCTATTTAATCTTTGTTAAATGACACACTTTTCTTTGATCCACTACAAATAATTTAGTTTGGAATCTGATTGGAGTAAAATAACTGGTCAAGAAAGAGTTACCATATAATTTTATAGATGTTGTGAAAGGATTGTTTAGCCTCATCGACATTTCTGAGATTGCAACGCCAATTATCAGATGAATTGCATTAACTATTCATAAATAATTATATATTTTAAAAAATACAACAATATCTTAATACTAGTTATAAAAACAGAACTTTAACTATTCCAAATATGCCGTGTTGAGTGCATTATTATACAGCGTATTGGCTCAGCCTCCACGCTTCGGCTCAAGCTTCCTGGCTCTCTATCTCAACCCAGAAAAAGTATGAAAACAAAGTGTACAATCATTACTGGCATACTACTTATTTCCAGCATGGCCTTCACACAAAAAGTATTACAAAAACACATATACTAACTTACATATTAAGCAACATACAAAACATACAATCACACTTTTTTCATGTAATTCAACATAATTATACATGTATTCAACATTTCTTCGACAAACACAACTCAGTTTAATATGATGATTATAAATTACAATAATATCGTCCTGTAAATAATGTAGATATATTCAGTAAAACCATCAATATATTTCCAACATCTACACATTTGGTAGTATGCATTACAAGTTTTTGTGTACATTAACACAATTCATGTAAACAATGAACTATTGATCATAATGTGAATTAAATAAAGTGCCAAGATTTTTTTCATAGGTGATAATATTATTCTGCCAATAAGTAGTTTTTTAATGCATGTTTAAAGGCTGGTAGCTTATCTTGACATTTAATGTATGTAGGAAGAGAATTCCAAATTGTCATTGCTTTATAGGCAAATGTATTTATGATATAATTTGTTCTAGGTTTTACAACAAAAAGATCCTTGTTTTCTGAACAACGCAAGCTATAGTGCTGAGTGAGTCGGGGAGCCTAGTAAGAACGTGCATTGTTTTCACGAGATATTTTAATACAGACATTATTTTGATCTAAAACAAGCGTCTTCGTAAACGAGCAATTGCTCTTCATTCGGTGCACAAGTTCGTTTCTAGTTTCTCGTTGAAACATACAGAAAACAGTGATAATACTCACCGAATCGAGGACGTTTTCCACTCAAAACAATGAACCGGGAAGCATGGACGCACCTGGCATTACTGCCCTTGGTATGGTTAGAAAGAGCAGTATGAATTGTATCATATAAAATGTCCAAATCAAAGTTTGGATCTGCTATTGAATCGATAATAACTTTTCTCCGAAGATTTTCCCATTTTGCATTATTGAATTTATTCGTTTTGTCTGGAAAATAATTGATGTTAAAGTTCCCTTGAGCATATACTTCACTATCCTTGCTTCCTAATTTGTTGTTTTGAGTTTCAAATAGATCTATCCAGTTTTGTGAAGAATCAGGAGGTCTATATACAAAGTTTACTAAAAACGATTTACTTCTGGGTAAAGTGATTTGAACCCAGACGGATTCTAAAGTGTCGGACTCTAAATCATATCGCCTAACATATGAGAGTTTATTTGAAATGTAGACAATTATACCCCCGCCCCCTTTGTCGAGGCGATCTTTGCGCACAAAGCTATATCCAGGAATAACTCATTCATTATCATGTACACTGGGTGTCAAAAACACATAATCCAATTATAGCAATGTGAAATGACTGAAATAAATGAAATTTCAACTCATCTCGCTTGTTTAAAATGTGTTGAATAATTAAACTCACTATGTGTAAGCCTTTTTGATTCTTTTTGTCATTTTTAATTGGCAAAGTCGAAATATTATTATTAAAACCTGTATTTCTTATCAAATCAGTTTTGGTATTCACCATACATGACGTAAATGGATACATATTTTTAGGCTGACCCGTAGGTTGTAACAAATAGTCAAAGTTACATGCATTTGGATTAGCACATTTTTGATTGCGATTCCTGATTGAAATTCCTTCATTAAACTATATATATACAATAATTGTAATGGTATCAGTATATACGTATTACGTGGAATAATATG